>NC_034598.1:83877488-83904158 GCF_900095145.1 Mus pahari | reverse complement strand
AGAGAGAGAGAGAGAGAGAGAGAGAGAGAAAGAAAGAAAGAAAGAAAGAAAGAAAGAAAGAAAGAAAGAAAGAAAGAAAGAAAGAAAGAAAGAAACTAACTTTATAAGACTGGGAAGGATGTAAAGGGAACAGTGTTTATGAAATTCCTTTTTAAAATATAGTCTTCTGGGCTGGAGAGATGGCTCAGTGGTTAAGAGCACTAACTGCTCTCCTAGAGGTCCTGGGTTGCATTTCCACCAACCACATGGTAGCTCACAACCATCAATAAAAAGATCTGATGCCCTCTTCTGTACTATGGATGTATATGCAGCAGAGTATTCATACATTATATTAAAAAACTTTTACAAAAAAAGATCCAATGCCCTTTTCTGGCCTCTGAGGACACTAGGCATGCATATGTGCACAGGCATACATGCAGGTAAAACATGCAGACACATAAAATGAAAGTTTTCTTTTTTTTAAAGAATACAAATTTCTAAAAATTATTTACCTGTTCTATAAACTCTATATAAACACAAATAAAAATAATTTAGACTGCCAGGCAATGGTGGTGCACTCCTTTAATCCCAGCACTTGGGAGGCAGTGGCAGGTAGATTTCTGAGTTTGAGGCCAGCCTGGTCTACAGAGTGAGTTCCAGGACATCCAGGGCTACACAGAGTAATCATATCTTGAAAAAAACAAAACAAAACAAAAATAAATAAATAATAATAATAATAATAATAAAGTCTCTATAAACATTCTTATTAGCTCTAAAATTTAGGGTACACATGCTACTACCTCGACAGTAAGTAGTTCACTGGGTAAGGAAAAAAATTGGACTAAGATGAACACAAATAAATATTTAAATTTGAACTTAAAATATTTTGGCACATGCATTGGTCCAGGAAGTGAAATAAACTCTTCAGCAATGTAATTACATTCAGAGCTGCGAGCACCTTAGTCATGGACGTGACAGTGAGCACTGTAGTCATGGGCATGGTATGATAATAAAAATAAATTATTTTTATTTGTGTTTATATAGAGTATGACACAAGTTTTCAGGGATACAAACCTAATGAAGTTATTCCACCGTCTGTGTCCTTGCCACTAGAAGACGACACAAGAGGAAGGCCACTGTGCAGAAGCGCAGCAAGGTCCTTATAGCCCTCGTGTAACAGAGCATTGTAGAATGAAATATAGGCACAGTTGTCTTTATTAAGTATCATTTTAATTAAAGCGGCTGCTCGTTGATATTGAGTGGCCTGAAAAAGAAAATTTGAATGATGTAAGAACATACAAGCGAATATGTCTGCAGCACAAATTAGCTGAGACTGGTGTAAATTCAATTCCCAGCAACCACATGGTGGCTCACAGCCTTCTGTAATGGGATATGATGCCCTCTTCTAGTGTGTCTGAAGACAGCTACAGTATGCTCATATACATAAAATAAATGAATAAATGAATAAATAAATATTTTTTAATGTTAAAGCATAGAATACCTCAGGGGCGGTTACCTGACTTTTGACCTTTTCCTCCTCTATTACTGATAAGACGCCATTACTGATCATGTGATCCATGATGTAGGATGTTTTGATGTCCTTTTCCAAAGCTTCTCTATGTTGAAGCAAACAATTGCGGGCCTTTGCATCCATTGTCCCTCAGGTTTTTCTCTCGCCTCGCTGTGAAGCATGGGCTGGAGGCAAAGCACCAGGATCCCTGTCATGATAAGCAACAGGATGTGTAAGTTCAACGGTAATCGAGAAATGTAAGGAAAACAGGATTTTTTAAAAATTATTCATTAATTAGGACTTATAGATAAAATGGAACATTACGCAGCCATTTTGAATCATATGGTATATATCTCAATGCAAAATACAGGGAAAGCTATGTCTAAGATACGGTTAATTTAGAAAATTAGAAATAAAGCCTCAAATAACACAAAATGTGCTGTGTCACATAACTGTACTAAGAAGATGCTCAAGAGTCAGTCATCAGGGGCTGGAGAGATGGCTCTGTGGTTAAGAGCACCAACTGCTCTTCCGAAGGTCCTGAGTTCAAATCCCAGCAACTACATGGTGGCTCACAACCATCTGTAATGAGATCTGATGCCCTCTTCAGTGTACTTAGATATAATAATAAATAAATCTTTTTAAAAAAAAAAAAAAAAGAAATGTAAAGATACTTAAAAAAAAAAGAGTCGGTCATCAAAGTGTTTGGGAGACTGATAGCAAGATTCTGGCTTTCTTCCTCGGTAATTTTATAAAGTGTTGCCACTTTTCCAATACACACTTTTTTTTTTACAGTAAATTTTTTTACAGTAAAAATTCTTCCTTTTCCTAGGCTGAGGTTCTATAAAAGTTACTGTAATACTTAAGTCCTAGTGCTTTTAAGCGTGTTTCCTTTATCCAACCTAAAAACCAAGTGGCATTGCTGATACTGGCTTCTCAATGTGTACGTCAGCCACAGATCTTCATTAGTAAGCACATATTCACATAACCACAGGAAATTCCCTCTGATGTCATTTCTTGGACCAAGGTAACGAACAAAGAGTATTATGCTTTACAGAAAGAGACTTTCATTTCCTAACAACTTCCCTACAGTACAACAAAAATTATTCCATGGGTATAAAGTTCAGTTTTGAATGTTTGCAAGTTGCAAAAGCGCTAACAAAAACTCCCTCCAATGTAGTAAGTGTGAATGTCTTAAATAGGCCTAATTATTCCTTCAATAGGAGTGTGTGTGTGTGCACAACAAAAAGAGATAATAAGAAGGTGACTGTCCTAAATGCAAAAACTGAAATAGGCACAGAGTAATATACAGAGCGCAAAAGAAGGCGCTCAACTTCAAAAAAATATTTTTTAAGTCATCAAATGTTGCACTTGCAAAAATAAAGAAGTCATTCATTTGTGGGCCCACGAAAGGAACAAAACTAACTGAAGAAAAAAGAAAAATCAAAGAAAAAGAAATAACCAGAAATAAGACTAACATTTTTAGTCTCCTAAAAGTTTCTCAACTTACAGTTATGAAAGGATTTTTGGTTATGTCCAATAATTAAGCAAAAAACAAATACTCTACCGGGCAGTGGTGGCGCACGCCTTTAATCCCAGCACTCAGGGAGGTATAGGCAGGTGGATTACTGAGTTCGAGGCCAGCCTGGTCTACAGAGTGAGTTCCAGGGCTGCGACAGCTACACAGAGAAACCCTGTCTCGAAAAAAACAGAAAAAGAAAAAAGAAAAAAGGAAAAAACAAATACACTTTGGCAACTAAGTTCCAATTTTCTCTAGCCTTACTGAACTCATATATATAAATATTTTAAACAACTTTTTTCAAACTTTACACAAACTGGAATACTATGGGCAAATTCCCAGGGCCACACCTCTTTGTGGCCACATCAAAACAGAAAGTCAAAACTGGTCGGAGATACAGACCACAATATAAAGGCTAAGTCTGTCCAGGAAAACACTAATAGTGGTCTACTTCCTCCTTAGATAATTCCTCTTCCTGGTACAAGAGCAGGAGGATGATTACCAAACATCCCGCGTCCCCTGATCTTTCAGTCCCTGGGAGTTACAATAGAACTTGCAAAGAGCCTGTCCAGAGGGGCTTTGGGAAGGTGAGACCGAGGCAGTAAACTTACCCAAGCCTTTGCACCTTTGTGCTGGGAAGAGCAGCCGGGGGAGGGTCACTGATGATAATCGATAAAAAGCAGCCCAGGGAGGGTCACGTATGAGAATCGATTGCCAGAAAGCAGCCGGGAGTCCCTCCTGGCTTCCGGCGACCCCGCGCCCCGGGCAGGTCCTGACACCTCCCTGGGTATCAGCTGCTCGGGGCGCAGGGTGGATGCCCAGGATCTCCAAGCGGCATCGAGGGGTGGTCACCTCGGTGGGCTTGCCTCGAGTCTCACCAGAGGAGGGTACCGGGACCCAGGACACAAAAGCACAGCCACTCCAGCCGCCGGTTCAACCCTCCGGTGGGAGCTGCCCGGGCGGGAAGCGGACGCCGCTCGGAAAGCTGCCGCGACTGTCTCAGATCGTCGCCGGGGAGTGCTGACACACACCTCTGGCTGCCGACCCCCACACACCCCTCTCACACCCTTCCGCGAGCGGACTAAGACGTCTGCACCTATAGCTGACTCCTGGTCTCTGCCTCAGGACCGCGGAGCACTCAAACACCGCTGGGCCCGCCCAGTCCACACAGCGCGCGCCCGCCCGCGCACGCAAATTCACTCGCCCAGGGCCCCGCCGCCGCGGGCGCGCGACCGCAAACCTTGGTTGCGCCTCCTCGCATGCGCGGTGGGGAGGGGCTAAGCCGCGGGCGCGCGCCCAGCTAGACGTGGCACTCTCGGCCCCGCCCCCTCTCCGCTCCTCCCGGCAACCTGCGCGCACCCGCGAGTTTGGGTTTCCCGCAGACTCAGTCGGGTAGTGCAATCCGGAGGCGGGGCCAGCCGCTTGAGGGCGGGGCACAGCCTTGGTGGGCGTGGCCTTCCGAAGCGACTCTGCAGCCACGTCCCACGGTCCCCCTCCAAAGCCATCCTGGCTTCGAGATCTTCAGGGCTCCAGACATGTCCGAAGTGAAGAACCGAAAGAAGCCGGGGCCCAAGGTGGCTGCCCCTGAGCTCGAGAAGCGGAGTGATGGCAGGAAAAACCCCGAGGCGCGGGGGGACGCGAGCTGGGCGGACCCCCGCACCGGGCTCAGCTTGCTGTCTCTGGCGACGAGCCTGGGCCTGGCCTGGTAAGTGTGCGATGCTGCCGGCCGTGGGTCGGGCCTCGCGTGGGCGCCTAGCACCTCGAGCCAACCCACCCTCCCTTGAACACGCTCTTTTAACAATGTTCTGGTAGCATGCTCCTGTCGCTGCCTTCTAAACTCTGGGAACATGTCACCCAGGACTCGGCCCACACTTTATTAAGCATCTACTACTGCACGTCACAAGTTTGCACATAACTAAAAACCGCTACTTCCCGTCCACTCTGCAGCTTTGCGGATGAGTTTGCTCCACCCTCCACCAAAAATCGCACTCTTAAAATGTCTGCAGCCTAATAAAAAAAGAGTTCGTTGTTGCTGAGCAATAAATGCTAATGAGACTTTCTCCTATTTAAATCTGTATGCCTACATTAAAACTATAGTCCTTTTTTAAAGATTTGTTTTTGTTTAGGTGTATAGTGTCAGTATATTTGTGCACGTGTGTGCAGGTGCGCAAGAGTGTCAGATCCCAGAAGCTGGAGTTACCAATGGTTGTAAGACACCAGACATGCATGTTCTTAACAGCTATAAAAGACTATATAGTCTTATTCCTAAATTACAAGTTGAACTGTATGTAACACTGTAAAGAATATGTTTCCCCTTAAGACTAAACATTCGTGTTGGGCGTGGTGGCGCACGCCTTTAATCCCAGCACTTGGGAGGAAGAGGAAGAGGCAGGAGGATTTCTGAGTTCGAGGCCAGCCTGGTCTACAAAGTGAGTTCCAGGACAGCCAGGGCTACACAGAGAAACCCTGTCTCAAAAACCAAAAAAAAAAAAAAAAAAAAAAAAAAAGAATAAACACTCAGGTTTTGTTATTGTTGTTGTTTTGGCTTTTTCCATACAAGGTTTCTCTGTGTAGCCCTGGCTGTCGTGGAACTCACTTTGTGGACCAGGCTGGCCTCGAACTCAGAGATCTGCCTGCCTCTACCTCCCTAGTCCTGTTGCTAAAGGCGTGTGCTACCACAACCTGACTGTATGACACCTACAACCCAGCTATATACATGTATTTTTACACTTTATTTACAGTGGCGGGGGCACCGCCACCCCGCTCAACATTTGTAGTTTTGAAACCAAGCATATATTAGTGATATATTAGTGTAATGTGGAATAAGAGAGCTAATAGAATTCAGAAAAGACTCTGGATATCCTCCAGGGTCGAGAGTTTTTGATGCATGTTTATTTCCAGATTAGTTTATTGGTGACACCCTGAGTCCTGGGATTTTGGAGGGTCTATGGTTGAATGGTTGGTTTGGTTTTTTGAGACAGGCTTTTAGGTAGCCTAGGTTGGATTAGAACTCACCATGTAGCCGAAGGTGACATTGAACCCCTGATCCTCCTGCTTCCACCTCCCACGTGCTAGGATTACAGGCATTTGTACTGGGTATTGCTGGAGTACTGGGTTTTGTTATAAGTTAATAAAAACTTGTTCAACTGAAATATAGATCATTGTTCTCTCTAAAAAGAACTTTATTTAATGATAGTGTTAGTATTTGAGGAATATATTGATTTTGATTTAAATGTGTTGGATTTTCTGTTTTAAATAAACTACGCATACCTTAAAATGCATGGCCTTTTTTAGGTAAATGGGGACATGGTATATTTTGTATTGGGAAAGAATATTACTGAGTTATTGTTGGTTCTCTGTACGGCAGTGTTCCTCACCCTGTGGGTTGAGACCCCCACAGGGGTAACATATCAGATATTTATATTGTGATCCATAACAGTAGCAAAATTACAGTTGTGAAATAGCAATGAAAATAATTTTA
The DNA here is from genome assembly GCF_900095145.1 of Mus pahari. Taxonomy (NCBI): domain Eukaryota; kingdom Metazoa; phylum Chordata; class Mammalia; order Rodentia; family Muridae; genus Mus; species Mus pahari. The sequence goes on along the minus strand of NC_034598.1, from coordinate 83,897,669 downwards.
TGAAAAAAAAAAAAGAAAAGAATTTTATGGTTGGGGCTCACCACAACATGAGGAACTGTATTAAAGGGCCACAGCAGCAGGAAGGCTGAGAACCTCCTAGTATAAGGCTTAATACAAGTGGTTTTAGTTGCTAAATTTATTACTCTAGTTCCCATTAATTAGACAAAGCCTCATAATTCATTAAGTAAACTATATCACAGAATTTCAGCTTTTTTGGTAATTCAAGTTCAAAAAATGATTCCGTTGAGACAGCAAGATGGTACATCTGAAAAAGGCATTTGCCCTGCAAAGCCAAAGGAGAGCCTGAATTCTATCCCCGGCACGCACACAATGGAAGAAGAGAACTGAGTCCCAGGAGTTGTCCTCTGACCTCCATGCATGCCCCGTGGAACACCTGTGACCACACACACACACACACACACACACACACACACAAGTAAAAATAGTGGGGGGGGGCAATTGAGAAAGTCAACCAACTTCAGTCTCTGACATACACACGCCACAACACACTACACAAACCACAACACACACACACACACACCTTAAAAAGTTGTGCTTCATCTCAGGGATTTAACAGGAAGGGAATAGAAAGACAGACCATGTTAGTTATGCTGATTAGAAAGGTTATTTATAAGCTGAGCTTTGTCTCTGCAAAGTGATTTTTTTTTTTTAATTATAAAGCTAGAGTGTAGCTCAGTGGTAAGGGTGTGATATGTGCAGGTGCGTGGTGCACTCGTGTGGAAGCCTCACAGTAACGTCTGGGCCCCTCACTCTCCACCTGACATCTTTGAGAGAGAGTCTCACTCAACCTAGGACTCACCCGTTGGCTAGACTGGCTGGCCAGAGAATTTTAGTGCTCCTGTTGCCTCTCGCCCTCTCTCCTCACGTGCTAGGGTCACAGATACAGAGGGCAAGCACTTTCCCACTGGGCCATCCTCGCAGCTCCTCAAAAGCTCTTTTAACAAGGAATAGGATTCAGGGCTTTCTCTCTCATCCAGTATAACTTTCTCTCTAAATCGCTCTTAACTACTGAGCCATCTCTCCAACCCCCTCTATAAATCTTTTAATAACTTAGCTAACTCTATTTCTAGGGGTTTTGTTGTTGTTGTTGTTGTTACTAGTGTTCCTAGAGTTCCATATAAAATGTGGCATTATGCTTTCAACACGTGCTGGGTTTTGTTGGGTGATTTGAGTTTGGGGTTTTGTAGAGATGGGAATTCACTAGGTAGCCCTGGCTGGCCTGGAACTCACATGTAGGCCTTCCAAGTGCTGGGATTAAAGGTGTGTATCACAGCTGGCCTTTTTGGTTTTGTTTTGGTTGTTTGAGACTGGGGTTTAGTCTCAAACTCATGGCAATTCCCCTATTTCTCCTTCCAAGTACTGGGATTGCAGACACGGCACCACACCCCACCTTGCCCTGGTTTTAAATAATAGAATACAGTCAGTGTTCCCTTGAACATTAGGTAGACCCTAATAGTGACTCTGTAATGAACCATAACTGCTTCCTATGATTATTTGCTCTTTCTCAGTACTAAGTTGAAAGAGAGGCAGAGAAATCCTGTAAGTCCTCAATCAACTGTCTGCTACCATGTTAGACTCCCTCAGAGGTGGCGCTATGCACCATTCAAAACTTGCTTGAGGCCTGGATAGCCGGCAGCAGCTGTGAGGGAGGGAGGATGCTTTTGGAAGGTCCACACCGAAAGCTGACCCCTCGTGGGTCCCTTTCTCCTGCATCTAACACGTCTAAGACTTCACCTGTGTGATAGTGAAGAAGGACAAAGCAAAGTCCTGCTCCCATAGAGACTTACAAGTGATCAATACATCTATCCCCTACTTGGTTGGTTACCAAATTGGCCCTCTAGTTCAGCTTAGTGTTTAGTGGTAGGACTAGGGCTGTGACCAAGTGCCATCAGAAGAGAGTCATACTCCTTTGAACAAACAGCCGCAGGCATGTAAGAGAGATGGGAACTTGCACAAAGGGGTCCAAAAGAGAGGGCTAAGGAGCACTTACCTTACCTAGCATTCACAAGACCCTGTGAACCCTCAGGACCACAGAGGAAGGAAGCAAGGACAGAAAGCGGGGGAGAAGACATTATTCTATGTGCTTTTATAAATATGAGACTATTTTATTTCTCCAAAACCCACAAGATATTATCATTCCTACTTTCTAGGTAGGAAACAGGAGTAAAGATAAACTTAATTTGTCGAAGGTGGTTGGTTATAGTAAATGCAGAGCCAAAGGAGTCTAGGTATTTAACCTGTGTAATATGTTGCCTCCCCTCATTGTTAATCCAAAATAAGACCAAGTTTCTGAAGCATGAGGTAGTGACCCATGCCTTTCGTCCCAGCACTGAGGAAGCAGAGGCTGGCAGATCTCTGGGAGTTGATGGGCAATCTAGACTACATAGTGAGTTCTAGAACAGCCAGGGCTACATATGAGACCCTATCTTGAAAGAACAAACAAACAAGCAAAAATCTAGGAATAGGGAGCTGGAGAAATGGCTCAATGGTTAAGAGCACTGACTGCTCTTCCAAAGGTCCTGAGTTCAAATCCCAGCAATCACATTAGTGGCTCACAACCATCCGTAATGAGATCTGATGCCCTCTTCTGGTGTGTCTTCTGGTATGACTTACATATAATAAATAAATCTTTTTTTAAAAAAAAAATCTGGGAAAAGAGAGTTGGAGATAAATGCTCAGTGGTAGTGACTACTTGCTGCTCTCACAGAGGACACAGGTTCTGTTCCAAGGGCCCACTTAATGGCTCACAGCATCTATAACTTCTGACCCCCACTTTTGGATTCCTCATGCACCAGGCACACGTGTGGCACATATACATACATACATTTAGATAAAAACTTAAACATTAAAAAATAAATAAGGGAGCTGGAGAGATGACTCAGCGGTTAAGAGCACTGGCTACTCCTACAGAGGACCTCGGTTTAATTCCCAGCACCCATATGGCAGCTCATAACTGTCTGCAACTCCTGTACCAGGGGATCTGACACCCTCACACAGACATACATGCAGTCAAATCATCAATGCACATAAAATAAAAATAAATTTAAATAAATAAAATCTTTAAATTAATTAATTCGAAAGATTCTGGAACTAGAGACCCCCAACACCCCAGCCCTGAGTTGGTCCTTTTTTCGACTAGAAGCTGCACCCCTTACTGGACTCTAATTTCAGGTCTTTGGCAACCTCATCTAAGCAGAAAGACTGGGAACTGCTCCTATCAGAAGATGAATGAAGATGCCTCTCATTCATTAAACAGGATGAAACACCTTGGACATAAGCCTGATGCCAGTTTAAGGACGTGGTTCTCCAGGGCTCAAGAGCTCTCTTTTGACATACTCTATTGGCTTCTAGAAAACACACCATTCTCTTCCTTAATTTCAAATGAGTTAATACCTATGAAGTACACACGGGTGGGAATAAAATGCAGTATAGTTCATCAGCACTGTGCAGACATCTTTGTTTTTTCTTTTTCTTTTTCATCTCTCCCACTAAGTCTGAGAGGCATGCTGCTTTTTCCTTGCCTGTATTATCCTCTGGTAGCAAGGGTGACTCTTACTTTGGTGAGAGGCGTGAGAGGCTAACCTAAAGGATAAGGGGGAAAATAACAAAGTATCAGAGGTGTTTGCAGTAAACTGGCATTGCTTAATGCTTTAATTTGAAGAGAAATTCAGCAGTAGACAACATTAAAAGGTCTAACACAATCAAAAGCTCTAAATAAGCTATTTCTGTCTCTATTTCTCTGGGTCTGTGTCTGTGTCTCTCTGTGTGTATGTGTCTGTCTATCTGTGTGCATCTCTGTATGTGTGCATCTGTGTGTCTGTCTGTATCTGTGTGCCTACATGTGTTTGTGTCTATCCGTGTGTGTGAATCCGTGTGTCTGTCTGTCTGTTTCTGTGTCTGTTCTGCTGTGTGTCTGTCTGTATGTATGCCTGTCTGTCTGTTTCTGTGTGTCTGTCTGTCTGTGTCTGTGTATCTCCGTGTGCGTGTGCGTGTGCGTGTGTGCGTGTGCATGTGTGTGTGTGTGTGTGTGTGTGTGTGTGTGTGTGTGCCCATGCCCATGCCCATGCACATCTGCCTCTGGATGTCATTGCTGGGAACTGAACTTGGATCTTCTGGAATAGCAGCAAGGACTTTTAATCTTTGTGCATCTCTCCAGGCCCAGTAAGGCATTTTTATAATGGATCAACTTTTACTCAAAGTCTCCTATAGTAATATTTTCACTCTGAGTAACTTCGCTCCTATTAGGATAAGTTTATGAGAATAAATTCATGAAGTAACACAGACTGTTGTGAGCTGCCATCTGGATGCTTGGGATAAAACTTATGCCTTGAGGCAGAGGCAGGTGGATTTCTGAGTTTGAGGCCAGCCTGGTCTACAAAGTGAGTTCCAGGACAGCCAGGGCTATACAGAGAAACCCTGTCTTGAAAAAAAAACAAAAACAAAAAACTTATGTCTTTAGAAGAGCAACCTTGTGCTCCTAACCACTGAGCCATCATCTCTCCAGCCCAAGGACAGTGGGTTTTTGGTTTTGGGTGGGTTTCTTTTTCCTTCTTTTTCTTCTACCTTTTACTATTTACCAGAGGAAGAGAGCACTCCGATTTTGTTTGCTTATATGCTGGACCAAACCTGGGGTCTTTGACATCCCAGGTAAGCACCCTTCCTACCACTGAGCCGTACCTTCAGCACTAATCTTCCTATTTTGTGTGGCTGTGTGAATGTGCAGGTGGGCGTGTGTATAGAAGCCAGAGGTCAGCCTCTGCCATCATTCCTCGGGAGCCAGCAGCCTTGTGTTTTGAGACAGGGTCTCCCACTAAGACCTGGGTCGATCCCATTGGATTAGTCTGACTGACCAACTAGCCGAGGAATCCTCGTGTCTCTGCTTCCCCAGCTCTGGGATCACAAGTGCAGCACCAAGCCAAGCTTTTTGTGTGGGTGCTGGGGAGCACGCTCAGGTCCTCAAGCTTATATGACTAGCGCGTTATCCACTGAGCCATCCCCCTTCGCCCCAAGCCCTCATTTCAGAATAACATCTGCACTGTACCTACGAGTGTACAGTTGAGTATAGTCAAATAGAGTTGTCACACCCTGCTTTGCACATGTATTCTATTACATCGACAATGGCTCTCTCCTGTACTTCTATCTCTTCCTAACTTCTTTTTGAGACAAAGTAGTTGGCCTTTAAGCCTTCGACTCACTGTGTAATAATGGAGGATGGCGTGACCTGGAACCTATGGTCCTCCTGCCTCTGCCTCCCTGAATAATACAATTACAGGCATTCATACCATAGTCTGGACGATCGTTTGGGGGATGCTAGCTTGGTAGTGTTGGGTATTGAACTACTGGCCTATATCCTCAGAAGAGATCAAAGTTTTTATTCCAAAGAGTTCAACCCTGGATTCTCCCAAAACATTTCTTTTTCTTACATCTGTTAGAGATGCTCCTCTGCCTCACTCCCTGAGCCATGAGGTCTAAAGAGAGGCAGTGTTGACTCATCTCTGCATTGAGCGAATGCAGTCACCTTCCACACAGCAGGCTGCCTTGGTGATGGAGCTGTCCAACTGATACTGCAGCAGCTATTGTTCTCACCAGGAGTGAGTGATGGTCATTAGGTGTTTATGTTTTTGTTTTCTTTTCCAGGCTTGTATTTCAACAATCAGAAAAGTTTGCAAAGGTAGAAAACCAATACCGGTTACTGCAAACAGAGAGCAGCGAGTTTCAAGGCCTCCAGAGTAAAATCAGTCTAATTTCCAGCAAGGTAATGTATTAATTAACTTATCTGGGGGGATTCTCCCCTCTCCACTACTACCATTCTCCTACGTCAGGTCAAAGTGTCCTTCTACCTTCAGACTATCACTATTTTAACTCCTGAGCAGATTTTCTCCTTCTTGGCATTCTCCCTGTGATCCAAGTTAGTTCCTAGGAAGCGTTGAAAGTATGGTTGTTGCTCCAGCTGGGCATGATAGTACACACCTTTAATCCCAGCACTCTGTAGACTGAGGCAAGCAAATCTCTGAGTTCAACACTGGCCTAGTCTACACAGCAAGTTTCAGACCAGCCAGGTCTAAGCAAAACAAACAAACAAACAAAGGTATGTTTGATCTTTAGATATAAAGTTAAAACATGGGACCAGCCAGCTGCTTAGTGGGTGAAAGCTCTTCTTTGCAAGACTCCATCCAGTGCTCATCTCCTTCCAGTCAACGAAGCCTAACACTGTTACTAATTACAAGGGTTTCTCAGAACTTGTGTTTAAATGGACTTCTAGCTGTGGTGTGGCTACATGTGTGTATTAAAGTGGCTTTTAGACATTTCGGAGTGGTCTTTTATTAACTAGTTCTGTTACATACATGTCATGTAACGCCTGGATAGCACACTGTTTCACCAATTACATAGGTCCTTTGTTCAGATGGTCCCAGAAAGCTGTTGTCATACTGAATTCCCTCAATGGTTTTCTGAATCTCCTTTACGTCAGATGCTGTCCACGTTCATCAAGAAGTGTGTTCCAGGAGCTGGAAAGGTGGCTCAGTGGTTAAGAGCACTGGCTGCCTATCAGAAGACAAAGGTTCAGTTCCTAGGACCCACATGGTGGTTCACTACTGTCTGTAACTCCAGTTCCAGGGGATCCCAAGCCTCGTTCTGATGTCTGTAGCACTACAGACATGTGATACATATATACTCATACACAGAACATTTTAAAATTTAAAATGTTTGAAAATTGAAAAAAGAAAGAAAGGTGTTCCTAAAGCTTTTGATATTTTGGGACAAAACCCACCACAACAAAACATGAAGGAATTTGGACCCTTCAGCTCTTCACCGGGCCAGTTAATCCATCAGTTGAGACAGATTTCAGTCACCTTAGGCTTTCCCACTTTAATCCCCTGTCTTTTCTCTCCTCTGAACTTTCTTTGTGCCCTGTGTTGAGTCAGTGCTCTTAACCGCTGACCCATCTGTCCAGCCCCAGATTGATATTTTATAACCAGCATCTTGCATAAGGTCTGGCAAAAAAACAAAACAAAACAAAAACAAAAAACAAAGCTGAACACTCAAGGAACTACATGTGGCAACTAACAACACACCAGGCACTGCAGGGTGTCCTGATGGTTGAGGCTAAGGCTGTGGACTTGTCTCACAAGTGTCAGGAAGCATCTGAGGTTGTTTAATGGTGCCGCATGACATGCTTAGCCGTTTTCAAAGCCTTAATCTGGAAGGTAGTGGGTAATGTGATTTTAGAGAGGACATGATCTTCAGGTAGTGCTTCTGGAGAAATTTAGTCACTGAAGTCTGGGTCAGGAGTCCACTAAGTGCTTCCATGTGTCTCCCCTGTTAGACACACGCCTTGTTGCCTGCAAATTGTTTTGCTTACTACATAAACCACTGAAGAGCAGAACTGTGTCATGTTCAGTGTCCTGTCACAGGACAGTGCTGCAAACACTTCATAGCTTTTTAATCATTTCTAGGTTTTCTCTAAAGCTTTCATGCCTGTGAGGAGAGAAACCAGCTAAGTCTGTGGTGTGACCCTTCCAAATATCCCAGGCCCATGGAAGACATCCTAGAGGCTTATCCCAATTTACAGATAAACATTTTGCCATTTGATGACACATGTTTCAACTATTTTTATAAAAATTCATTTTTGCCTTTTTACGATCCATTTCTAGTTCTTTCTCTCTAAGAGGTTAGCACAAGTAATGATAACAATCCAGCCAGAAACTTCCAAAGTCATAGGATTTAGGGGAGATAGCAAATTCTACATTGTTATAGTTTCCTAAAAGCCAAATGGCCATAAAAATGACATCTAGTTACTTCTAGTGTTTAAAAAAAAAAAAAAAAACAGAACTACAATATACTTCAAAAAATTTAACATCATTTCCTTTGACTATGCCCTCATAAAAAAGACATGTTAAATAACTAGGATTATGAGTTTAGGTATACATTTTTCTAACATAAGGCTATTATACTAAATTTGTTTAAACTATTAATAATAAATATTTCTGTCAATGTGATTCAGATGTGCTTAGATAGTTTAGGCATCTTCAGAATTTGAACCTTGTATATGTCATGCTCCTGATTGCTAAAGTATGTTTCTCTAATATAAAAATGATTAAGTAGCTCAGGGATTGTTTTGTGTTATAAATACAGCTTGAGTCTACTGAAAATACCCTGCAGGAAGCTACATCATCCATGTCTTTGATGACCCAGTTTGAACAGGAAGTGTCTGGCCTCCAAAGATCCATGCATGACATTGAGACTAGCGAAGAGATGCTCACACAAAAGATGCAGAACCTTAATGAGAAATTCCAGAACATTACAGACTTCTGGAAGAGAACACTGGCAGAAATGAGCGATGACACAGCCGTCTTCAAATCAGAAGCGAAGGAGACACATTCTGAAGTTACCCTGAAGATTAACTCAGCTGAGCAAGAAATAAAATTGCTCACTGAACGTCTAAAAGATCTGGAAGACAGCACACTGCGAAACATCAGAACAGTGAGTAGGCAAGAAGAGGAAGATCTTCAACGGGTCGAGGCCCAACTTAACTCTGATACCAAAGCAGTTAAAAAGCTAGAAGACGAACAGCACACGCTCCTAGCCAGAGATGAAGATCTGACCAACAAACTCTCCAGCTACGAACCCAAAGTAGAAGAGTGCAAGGCACACTTGCCAACCATAGAAAATGCTGTACACTCCGTTCTCAGAGTCTCTCAGGATCTGATAGGAACAGAAAGGAAGATGGAGGAGCTGACAATGCAGATGTTCAACATGGAGGACGACATGCTGAGGGCCGTGTCTGAGATCATGGAGATGCAGAAAACCCTGGAGGGCATTCAGTATGACAACAGCTTACTGAAGATGCAAAATGAGCTGGTCGTTCTAAAAGGAAAAGTTCATGATTTCATAGCATGTTCAAGTGCACGAGAAAAGGGGACTTTGGGAGAATCTAATCTAGAAAATAAGGGAACTGATGATTATTAAATTTATTGCACATCTTCTGATGGGCTGCACTGCTAAGTGGGAATCATTCAGTCCTACATTTTTTTAGGGTTTTGGGGTTTTTTTGGTTTTTTTGGTTTTGGTTTTGGTTTTGTTTTTTTGATCTGCCTCATGTTACTCAAGAATAAGTGGAGTATGCACCATATGGAGTATACATCTAATCAAATTTTTATCTTTTTAATCTCTAAAACTTACTTTAACTATGTTCATAGCAATACTTCTAAAATATATATTGCTCTACTTTTTTAGGCAGTATTTTTAATATTTACATGTCTTTCCAATGATTAATAGACATCATTATGAGTTGTATTATTGTATCAATCTATCTATCCATTATGGAGATAGAGAGACAGACAGATAATCTGTAGCAAATATTAAAACCTCTTACCATTTCACTGTGACCCTCATTATCTGTTTTCTAAGCTATGTCTGTTTCTCACAACTTTTCTGTTGCCTGCTCTTGCAGCCAGTTGGTAACATACCTTCTTCTCCCAGATTTTTGGGGCTTTTTTTTTTTTTTTTTTAATTCAGACAGCCAAGTTCATAGGAAGTTTATGTGATGTAGAAGGTAACCTTCCTGCAGGGGAACCAAGGGGCTCTCCTGTGAGGTAGTGCCACAGTATGAAAACAATGAAAACTGAAAAGTATCTTCCCTTTTGCAAAGGTTCTAAGCTGTGTTATAGATACTTATTAAGAGGTTTAAGATGTGAGTGAATATGTTCTTGTGTGTTTTCATTAATAGCCTTTTCTATGAACTGGTTATGTTTTGAAGTATGAGTTTAAGAAAAAAAAAAAAGAAAAGAAAAAAAGGAAAAAAAATGAAGTATGAGTTTATGGAGTCTCTGGACTTTTATTTTTAAAGTTTGAACTGTGTGACACTAGAGTTTACTGAATACAGTTAATAGATACATAAAATAAAAACATGTTGATAAGCCTGTGCCTATTTTAAAGATAAAATAACATAGCAATAAATTGTGATAATGACATATTTATATCATTATTTTAAAGATTCTCTAATGTATGAAACTAAATTTGTTTCACATATTAATTTTTTAAAAAGTAGGGCCAGAGCTAAGTACCGTGGCGCACACCTTTGATACCAGCACTCCAGAGGTAAAGGCAGTCGGCTCTCTAAGTTCAAGATCACCCTGGTCTACATAGTGAGATGGTGTCTCAAAACAAAACAAAAACAAAACAAAACAAAAAATTGGACCAGGAGATAGTTAAATAAATGAGAGGCTTGCTGTGTAAGCACAAGGACCAGGTTTAATATCAGACACTGACATAAAAAGCTGGGTCTAGCATCCCCTGCCCATAATACCAGCCCTGGAAAACAGAGACATGAGAAAACTATTGAACATGTGTGCCTGTGTATTCCTTTGCTAAGAAATTTGTTCTGGGGCTGAAGAGATGACTCAGTGGTTAAGAGCACGGGTTGTTCTTGCAGAGGACTTGGGTTTGATTCCCAGCGCCCACCTGATGGCTCACAGCCATCTGTTACTCATCTCCCAGGAAATCCAGCACAGTCTTATGACTCCTGCAGGTACCATGCATGGCATGCACATGGTGCACAGACATACATATATATACAGGCAGAACACTCACATGCATAAAATAAATATATTTTAATTTCCTGTTTAGCAAAATCATCATTGTAGATTAACGTTTAACGAATTTTCCTTTGTTTCTTTCTTTCTTTGTTTTAGAAGGTTTTTTTGTTTTGATTTTGAGACAGGATCTCAAGATGTAGCCCCTTAAGTCACCATCTTCCTGCTTCAGCATTTCAAGTGACAGGAACCATAGGTCTGTGTCATGGCGCAGGACTTCAGATTGTGGTGCTTTAGAGCAGATTCCCAGTATTATAATCCACACTTTTGAATCTCTGTAATTGATAATAAATTTTATATATCAGTTATCTTATAGAGAGCACTGTCCATTTATTTAAAAAAATTTCAGCACACACAAAGCAGTTTTACACCCAGTCCTGGTGGTCTGTGTCTATAACTCCTGGTTGTAGCAGGAAGAGTTCAAGTTCATGGTCAAGCTGGGCCACCTGGCAGGAAACTAACAGTAAAAGTTTTGCCAAGTGAGTGGCTGAAGAGATAGCTCGAGCTAAGAGTGCATGCAGCTGCTGCAGAGAGCCAGACTCAGTTCTCAGCATCCACTCAAGGTTGCTCATGATCACCTGGAACCCCAGCTCTAGGGGACTCAGGGGCCTCTTGGTCTCCACAGGCAACCGGACTCACAAGCACACACCCACACACAGATACAGATGCATACACAGAATATATATATATGTGTGTATATATATATATAAAACAATAAGATAAGTTTCACAGAATAAGCACCTAATCATTTTTAAGCCTCTGGGTGTGCAGTTTTTTTGGTTTTTGGTTTTGTTTTGTTTTGTTTTTTGGTTTTTCGAGACAGGGTTTCTCTGTATAGCTCTGGCTGTCCTGGAACTCACTTTGTAGACCAGGCTGGCCTCGAACTCAGAAATCCTCCTGCCTCTGCCTCCCAAGTGCTGGGATTAAAGGCATGTGCCACCAGGCCCGGCTGGGTGTGCAGTTTTGAAATGTGTTTATAGCAATAGTTACATCAGGAGCAGGAGAGTCGCCCTGCAGTTAAGAGCACTTACTGTTTTCAAAGAGAACCTGAGTTTGGTCCCCAGGCTCACAATCATCCATAACTGCAGTTTCCTCCACAGGCATATAGGCACACACAAGGTGCACTTACATACATGAGGGCAAAACACCCATACACATAAAATACTAAGATAAGTTTGTTTGGTTTTTTTTTTTTTTTTTAGATTTATTTGTTATTATATCTAAGTACACTGTAGCTGACTTCAGCTGCACCAGAAGAGGATGTCAGATCTCATTACGGATGGTTTTGAGCCACCATGTGGTTGCTGGGATTTGAACTCAGGACCTTTGGAAGAGCAGTCGGTGCTCTTAACCACTGAGTCATCTCTTCAGCCCTAAAATACGTTTTTTTAATTACAAGAGGGGCTGGGAGATACGCCTTAGCTGGTAGAGTGTCTGTCCAGCATTTCTGAAGCACTGGGTTCTAGCTCCAGCACTGCATAAAACCAGGCCTTTTGGCACAAGCCTGTAATCTAACACGCAGGAAATGAAAGCTAGAAGATTATAAACTCAGGGTTATCATCAACTACATAGAGAGCTCAAGGTCAGCCTGGGCTGCATGAAACTTTGTCTCTACATATACACATACATATACATATGCATGCATGCATACATACAGGCTGCAAAAGACTGTCTCAACATTCACATACATATACATATAGGCTGCATGAAACTAAATATAGACATGCATACATACATGCATGCGTACATGCTGCATGAGACTGTCTCTACATACACACATACACATGCATGCGTACATACAGGCTGCATGAGACTTTGTCTCTTTATACATACATACATACATACATACATACATACATACATACATACAATTCAACAATTAAAGGGATAGTTAAGGATGTAGCTCAGGAGAGTGCCTGCCTGTCGTGTGCAAGGTCCCGAACTTGACCTCCAGCACTGAAAAGCAAGGAAGAAAAAGAGAGTGGGGTGGAGGGGATGGGAGGGTGGAGGGTAAAGAGGGGTGTAGATGGGTCAGTGCTTAAGAGTCCTTATTGTTCTTGCAAAAGACATGGAGGCTCATGACTGCCTGTAATTCCACTCCCAAGGTGTCTGAGGCCCTCCCCAGCCCACGTGGGCTCCTGATCTGTGCAGTACACACAGACTCACACAGGTATATACACGTGTTAACATTTTTTCAATGTTTTTCAAAACACTAGAGAGTGCACACCTGTAATTCCAGCTCTTGATGGAGACAGGATGAACCCCCAGCCCACTGGCCAACTAATCAGCCAGTTGGTGAGTCCCATGTTTATAGAGACTTTGACTCAGAGAATAAGGTGGTACCATGTGTGGTGGCCCAAGCCTTTGATCCCAACTCTCAAGAGACAAAGGCAGATGGATCTCTGTGAGTTCATGGCCAGTCTGGTATATATAGGACCTTCAGGCCAGGGGAAGACGGTGAGACCCTGTCTCTAAAAGAAGGAAGGAGGGAGGGGAAGAGGGAGGGAGGGGAAGAGGGAGGGAGAGGGGAAGAGGGAGGGAGAGGGGAGGGAAGTGAGCAATAGTAGTAGACAGGTGCTAGAGAGATGGTTAAGAGCACTGACTGCTCTTCTAGAAGTACGGAGTTCAATTCCCAGCAACCACAGGGTAGCTCATATCTGTAATGGAATCTGATGCCCTCTTTTGGTGTGTCTGAAGACAACTACAGTGTATTCACATAGTTAAAATAAATAATTCTTTTAAAAAAATACAAAGAAAAAAAAAAAGGACAGTGGTAGCGCCTGCCTTTAATCCCAGCACTTGGGAGGCAGAGGCAGGCGGATTTCTAAGTTTGAGGCCAGCCTGGTCTACAGAGTGAGTTCCAGGACAGCCAGGGCTACACAGAGAAACCGTGTCTCGAAAAACCTATATATATATATATATATATATATATATATATATATATATATATATAATAAAAAAATAGTAAAAGACACATGAAACCCACATTGATGTCCACACAGACAGATGAACCACTCACATACATACCCCACATACGCAAGACTATTTTTTCTTAGAGAAATGTTATCTTTTACGAGAATTGTCTTAAATGTATGTGTATGTGTGTTCACCTGTATGAGTGTCTGCTATGTCCATGCCGGTATCCATAGAGGCTGGGAGATGGTATAGGATCCTCGGAAGCTGGAACAACAAGGGTTATGAGCTACCTAACCTGGGTGTTGGGAACTGAACTCAGGACCTCTGGAAGAGCAGCAAGCACTCTTACCTGGTGAGCCACCCGTCTCTCCAGCCTCACAGTTAATATCTTAATAAAGCTTTTTTGTTTGTTTGTTTGTTTCGTTTTGTTTTTCAAGACAGGGTTTCCCTGTGCAGTCCTGGCTGTCCTGGAGCTCATTCTGTAGACCAGGCTGGCCTCGAACTCAGAAATCTGCCTGCCTCTGCCTCCCAAGTGCTGGGATTAAAGGTGTGCGCCAGCACGCCCGGCTTCCAGTAATGTTTTATGAAATGTCCTGAGTAGGTTTCTTATTCATTAGCAATATACTTAAATAATTTTAATCTTCTTTTCTAATTCCTTCTGTGTTTTGTTTTGTTTTGTTTTTCTTCAGTCCTGGGATTCAAAACCCAGAGCTCCCCAGCCTAAGGCTTGCTCTTTGAACACCATATTTTACCTTATGCTTCCCCCAAAGAGCAGTAAAGCCATAAGGGAGAAAAACACATGAAATCTGAATTTTAAATGTTAAATTTTGACTAATTTAATCACTGTGGTATTGTATTTCCTTATAGTATCAAAAATGTGAAGCTCTCTTGGAACAACTGAAGGCTTTCCAAATAGTGGCTCATCTAAAGCTCCTGCAGGAAGAAATTCATGAGATGAAAACATGGTCTAACAGGATAACTGAGAAACAGGGTATACTGAATAACACACTAACGAGTCTTTCTAAAGACATTATAAACGTAGACCAAGGTACAACATCCATGGCCAAAGAGATGGGTCTCAAGATTACAAGCGTGAAAACAGATGTACGGCGGATTTCCGGTTTAGTAACTGAAGTCAAATCATTAACAGATGCCGTGCAAGCCCTGGAGAATAAAGTCAAAAAAGTAGAGACAGCTACGGTAGAAAATATAGGTGATCTCCTCTCAAGCAGCATCGACCGAACAACGGCACTCCGAAAGACCGCAAGCGAAAATGCCAAAAGACTTGACTCGATCACAAAGAGGCTGGCTGAGCTCCAGGGCGATTTCGATGAGCACACGGATAGGTTTTTAAGCTTGGAAAGTGAGAGGGCTAAAGTTCTGAAGGCAGTGAGCTTTGCAAACGATCTGAAGCCAAAGGTGTATAATCTGAAGAAAGACTTTTCGCGTTTGGAACCACTGGTAAATGACCTAACGCTTCGCATTGGGAGACTAGGTTCTGACTTAATGCAAAGAGAGAAAGAAATTGCTTTCTTAAAGGAAAAGATATCTAATTTAACAGTAGTCCAAGCTGCGATTAAGGACATTAAAGATGAAATAACACATCTTTCAAATTAGTTTGATATTATGTAAATTAGAAGTTTGTTTTTTTTTTTTTAAATAAGATTGCTGTTGTGAATAGAGTGATAGGAAATACTGATATTTTGGAATAAATGCTATTTTGTGTTTGATACTATTTTGCTCCGTAATATTTTTTAACTTATTCATATGTATGTGTAAGTGGGTGCCTGGCAGGCCAGAATGTGTATTGGATCCCCTGGAGCTGGAGTTACAGTTGTGAGCTGTCTGACGTGGGTGCTGGGAACCGAACTTGGGTTCTCAGGTCAAGTAGCAAGCACTCTTAATTGTTGAGCAATCTCTCCAGCCTCGAGTAATAAATTGAAACAGACTGAACATTTGAAATTACATAGTAATTACGGAAAAAGTTGTCACGTCCCCCCACCCCCGGCAGATTTCTACGAGGTCATTTCCACAGATCCATAAATAAGGTGGGACTGTCCACCGTGAAGACGAGCCACCCAGTGGGCTGGGATCCCGCACTGCGGAGAAAGACAGGATGGAAGTGGGTGGAGCAGCGGCACTCAGCTCTCTGCTCTGGACCTCACACTTCCACCAGCTATGCCTTTCCTACCAGGACAGGCTGCACCCTCCACAAGTGAGCCAATGCAAACCTCCATTCTCGCCAGGTACTCTGTCACAGCAATCAAAAGGTAACACTCGCTGCCAGCCAACAATGGGAGCCTCCACATTGACTCCCTGACTCTCCGATTACCCGCCTGGCAGCCAGGAAGCATTTGTGTGGCTGAAGAATGGCCTCTTGGGGAAACACAGCTGTAGCATGTATTACATTACCCAATCAGAGGGAAAGACACTAGATAGAAAGATTACTGCCAGGGAAAACATTCTAGTACTAGTGGATCCTTCCAGGTTTTAGGGAATGGGCAAAGGAGCAATAGTGTCTCACTGTGAGCTGCTAGATAAGAAATACCAAGGGAGCCGGGCGTGGTGGCGCATCTTAATCCTGAGGCCTACTCCTTGATGAACCACTCGTCTCCCAAAGGCCTCTCAATGGTTGTTAGATAAGGATTTGGGAGAGATAAATAGTCATAGCAAAGTGGTCACCTAAAGTGGAGTAAGAAAGTAGCATCCAGAACAGTGTTGGTGCGAATAGAAATGTATAGACCAACTCGGTGCAGGGGCCTTGCCAAGCTACAGTGACTCTCTCAGTGATGGGAACAGACACAGCCAGAACAACTTGAAAAGGAGAGTCTACATTGAAAATGGCCTTAGCCTGTGGTGAATGGCTCACAGGCATTTGCCACCAAAGCCTGGGTACCTGAACTCAATCCTGGAATCCACATGGGAGCAATAACTCCCATAAGTCATCCTCTGACATTTACATACATGCCAACACACACACACACACATACACACACACACACACACACACACACACACACAACATTAGCAATTTAGCAATTCTAATTACAGAAACTTTGAAGTAAATCTATAGTGGTAAAAAGGACATCAATGCATTAGTGTTCTCGTCCGCTGAGCATCTCTCAGCCTAAGCTACCTGTCTTTGATAAAGCTAAGGAATAGAGTCCATCGTATAGCAGTTACTTAGTGTTTAACCTGTCTCTGTCTGTCCTCAGCCAGGTGTTAGGTTTCAGCTACAGTGGGAGCAGCTGAACTGTATTCTGCCTTTCTCTAACTCAGCTGGTTGTAACTACTTGCTTCCCGTTCCTGTAATTTTACCCTTATCCTTTCCTGCTTCCTTCATTTGTTCAAAAACGTTTATGAATTCAAACATGGTGGGCCATGCTTGTAGTCCCAGCCTATGGTAGGCTGAGGTTGGAGAATCGTTTCTAGTTCAAGGCCAACCTGGGATACATAATGAGAGCCTGTCTCAATGCAAAGCAAAGAACAACAGAAAGAAACCCACCAGATATGGCATCAGGGCAGTCAGAATTATAGGAGATCTTATCTCATAAAAAGATAATCAGGTCCAATGGCTTAGTAGGTAAAGGTCCCTACCTGTCACTGACCTGAGTTCAACCCCCAGGATTCACCTGGGAGAAGAGCCCGCTCCCACAAGTTTTCCTCTGACTTACGCACATGTACTAAGGCAGACACAAGTTCACATGCATTCAGACACATGATCATATGCATAAAATGTAAATTAATAAAATGTAATAATTTTAAATGAGTTAATAAATAAGTCAGCTATTTAAAGATCTGAGAACACAACACAGTATGCCTAAGGCCCTAGGTTCAATTCCCATCACAAAAAGAAAACAAAAAACCAATAACAAGTAGACATTTGAGAGTCTTTTTTTTTTTTTTTAAAAATGCCAGGTAGTTATGGCACAAGCCTTTAATCCCAGTACTTGGGAGGCAGAGGCAGATGCAGGCAGATCTCTGTGAGTTCAAGGCCAGCCTGGTCTAGAGTGAATTCCATGACAGCAAAGACTATATGGGAGGAACCCTGTCTCAAAATGACAAAGACAAAAATATAATTAAAAAATTAAATTAAAATTATAAATAAAAAAGTCAACCCCAAACCAAAGTTATCTTCTTTTGCTATAATTATTCTTTTTCTTTGTTTCCTTTAGTTTTTGGCTTGGGGGGGGTGGCGGGGGAGACAGGGTTTCTCCTTGGCAGCTCTGGCAGTCCTAGAAGTACTCTGTAGACTACGGTGGCCTTGAAGTCAGAGATCCACCTGTCTCTGCCTCCTGAGTGCTGGGCTAAAAGGCTTGTGCCAGGACTGGAGAGATGGCTCAGTGATTGTTGACCTTCTGAAGGACCTGGGTTCAATTCCCAGCACCCACGTTGCAGCTCACAACCATCTGTAACTCCAGTTCCAGGAGATCTGACACCTTCACACAGACATCTATCAAAATATGCAGGCATGTCTGTGGAATCTGTTCCCCAACATGGCTGCCTTGTCTGGCTTCAGTGGGAGAGGATGTGCCTAACCCTGCAGAGACTTGATGCACCAGGGTGGAGGTGTGATGGTTTGTATATGCTCGGCCCAGGAAGTGGCACTATTAGAAGGTGTGGGCCTGTTGGAGTAAGTGTGGCCTTGTTGAAGTAGGTGCATCACTCTGGGCATGAGCTTTAAGAACCTCATCCTAGCTGCTTAGAAACCAGTATTCTGCTAGCAGCCTTCAGATGAAGATGTAGAACTCTAAGCTCCTCCTGGACCATGCCTGCCTAGATGCTGCCGTGTTTCTTGATGATTATGGACCAAACCTCTGAACCTGTAAGCCAGCCCCAATTAAATGTCCTTATAAGAGTTGCCTTGGGCCGGGTGTGGTGGCGCATGCCTTTAATCCCAGCACTCGGGAGGCAGAGGCAGCAGATCTCTGAGTTGAAGCCAGCCTAGTCTACAGATTGAGTTCAAGGACAGCCAGGCTACCCAGAGACACCCTGTCTCAATAAATAAATAAATATAAATAAAAACAGATGTCTCTTCTCCCTTGGTTCCCCCAGGTCCAATCCCCCAGTCTCATTTCAGATCTGCAGTAGAACACCTGTAGCAGCCTTCCCTGTCCCCTGCTCCCATATCCCGGGAATCCCACTTACTTCCCCACACTCAATCCTGTCCCAGCCCCTAACCACAGCAGGCACCTACTGCTAACTCAGGGGCCACTCCTCCCAGGGCAAAAGATAGATCCACACCTCTCCTTTTTGCTCCCCCAGTTCTAATACCCCCAGTCTCATCCCCAGCTCTGTAGCAGAAAATCTGCTGTGGCCTACCAGGATCACAAAAACATTCTCCAGAACTCCATCCTTCTTTTCCCAAACTCATCCCAGTGCCACAGCCTTCAACTGCAGCAGGCACTCCCCTAGGACACACCAACTCAGCAGGGCAGGAAAACAGGCAGCACCGAGCCATCACATCCTCCAAAATTCAAAAAGGAAAACAGAAACCAAGGAACAAAACACCCATCAGCAAAGACAAATCCAGAAATCAGCACCCAGACAGAACTCATGCCAAACCCAGGTGCCTAGACATCAGTTTAAAATTACAATTAATAAATTAATTAATAAAAGATGGCACACGGTGGAGAGAAATGGAACTGGAGACACCACTAAGGTGACAGGTATGGAGCATGGGAGGACAAAGGCTTGGGCCATGACCAGCCCCACCTTGCCCTGTCGTGGCCAGCTAGGCCAGGCCACTGGTCAGCCTGCAGCTGGCCCACGGAATGCAGCCGCCACTGCCACTCACGCTGCTCAGCCTGCTTAGGGGAGAAGGGGACCCGAGGCAATGCCTGCAGGCTGTAATCACAATGTCATACCCAGGATGCCAGCAGGGCAGTGGGCAGGATGGAGCTCACACAGGTCCTGCCCCAGGACACACTGATGACCCTAGCTCTGAGCAACAAGATACCGGAGATGAAGAACAGTTCCTTTCTGGATTACATCCCCGCCAAAGACTTGTGGTCATGCTGCCACCACAGACCAAGATGATATCCATGGCCAAGATGATATCCATCGGTGTCTTAGTCAGGGTTTCTATTCCTGCACAAACATCATGACCAAGAAACACAGCACATTGGGGAGGAAAGGGTTTCTTCAGCTTACACTTCCATACTGCTGTTTATCACCAAAGGAAGTCAGGACTGGAACTCACAGAGTGCAGGAAGCAGGAGCTGATGCAGAGTCCATAGAGGGATTTTACTTACTGGCTTGCTTCCTCTGCCTTGCTCAGCTTGCTTTCTTATAGAACCCAGGGCTTCTTATAGAACCCCCGCCCCTTAAAAAAAGAGAAAAGGAAGGAAGGAAGAGAAAGAAAGAAAGAAAGAAAGAAAGAAAGAAAGAAAGAAAGAAAGAAAGAAAGAAGACAAGAAAAAAAAAAGTCCAGACAGGAAGCTATTGAAAAGTCTTTAAAAATAATGATAGAGATTCTAGAGTGTAGCTCTTCACAGTTGATGCCTTCTGGGGGGTGGCGGGGAATGACTTAAGTTTTCTGAAAGGGGCTGGCCACTGGGAGTTTGAGTTTGACCATGCTCCAACGAGTATATGGGCAACACGAACTGGATTTGTGGGGGTTTTTTTCTTTGCTTTTTTTTTTTTTTTTTGG
>NC_034598.1:83875271-83876616 GCF_900095145.1 Mus pahari | reverse complement strand
AAAAAAAAAAAAAAAAAAAAAAAAAAAGAAAGAAAGAAAGAAAGAAAGAAAAGAAAAGAAAAGAAAAGAAAAGAAGAAAAGAAAAGAAACATAAATATCAATTCAGCCACAAAACCTCTGACATATAATCTGTTCTGATTGCAAAATATGCTAGGGCAGTGGTGGCACAGAACTTGGGCGTGTGGCCAACCAATGTCCAATTGATGATTTAAGGTTCACACTATGAGTCAAAACCCATACTCACACTGCTTGGGTGACCAAGACTCAGAGACTAGAGAGCCCAGAGACCTAGAGTAATACTGATACTCTGCTATATTTATACACCAGTGCCTTTTATTTAGTCATCACCATAGAAGCTTCAGCAGATGGGAACAAATACAGAGATACACAGCCAGACATTACTTGGAGAGTCTAAATGGGATGTCTCCGTCAAATCCCTTCTCTCAGAGCTCAGGGAACCCCTCAGAAGAGGAGGCAGAAAGAGCAAGAGGGGATGAAAGACAACTGGAGAACAAGGCCCTCTCAATCAACTAAGCAAGGTCCTAGGGCCTCAAAGACTGAAGCAACTAGCAGAGCCTGCATGGTCCTCTACGTATCTATTATGGCTCTCAGTGTTTCTATAGGATTCCTGAGTATGAGACTGAGTGGGTCTTTGATTCTTGTGCATGCTCTTGGGGCTCTTTTCCTTCTTTTGGTTTGCCTTGTCTGACTTCCATATGATGGGTTTTGCATTATCTTATTATGTTTTACTTTATCATGATTGGTTGTCATGGTAAGTGAAAATGGCCCCCATAGGTCCATAGGGAGTGGCACTATTAAGAGGTGTGGCCTTGTTGGAGTAGGTGTGGCCTTGAAGGATGTGTGTCACTGGGGGTGGACTTTGAGGTCTCAGACGCTCAAGTTGATCCAGTGCCCGTCTTCCTGCTGCCTGCAGATGCTGATGTAGAACTCTCAGCTCCTTCTCCAGCATCATGTCTGCCTGCACAATGCCACGCTTCCCAACATTACAATAATGGACTAAGCCTCTGAACTGTAAACCAGCCCCAATTAAATGGTTTTTTTTTTCTTTTCTTTTCTTTTCTTTTTTTTAAGATTTATTTATTTATTGGTATATGCAATAGTGTCTGGGTTTGGTGGTTGCTTATGGGATGTATCCCCAGGTGGGGCAGTCTCGGATGGTCCTTCCTTCAGTCTCAGCTCCGAACTTTGTCTCTACAACTCCTTCCATGGGTATTTTGTTCCCCCTTCTAAGAAGGAACTAAATATCCACACTTTGGTCTTCCTTCTTCTTGAGTTTCATGAGTTTTGTAAATTGTATCTTGGGTATTCTAAGTTTCTGGGCTAA
>NC_034598.1:83854353-83874390 GCF_900095145.1 Mus pahari | reverse complement strand
ACAGGGAATTCTAGCAAAGTCAGGGTGGTTTGTGGTCTTTCTCAGAATTCAGTGTGGGGCGGGGTAGGGGGAATTCTCTGGGAACTGCTGTCTTGTTATGGTTATTTTTCTGAGAACAGCTCATTTTTGTTTTGGCAGCTATAGACTCAGTCATTCCGACTGCTATGTTTCTGAAAGTCCCTTTAGAGGGGAAGGGGCTAGGTGGTCTTGAACTTATTTTGGATATTATACTATGAACATAGTGGAGCATGTGTCCTTATTACAAGTTGGAACATCTGGGTATATGCCCAGGATATTGCTGGGTCTTCCAGTAGTACTATGATTTTGCTGACAGGACCCTGATATAGCAGTCTCCTGTGAGGCTATGCCAGTGCCTGGCAAATACAGAAGTGGATGCTCATAGTCATCTATTGGATAGAATACAGGTTTTCCAGTGAAGGGGCTAGAGAAAGTACCCAAGGAGCTGAAGGAGACTGCAACTCTATAGGAGGAACAACAAAATGAACTAACCCCAGAGCTCGTGTCTCTAGCTGCATATGCAGCAGATGGCGGCCTAATTCAGCCATCAATGGGAGGAGAGGCCATTGGTGTTGCGAAAATTCTATGCCCCAGTACAGGGGAATGCCAGGGCCAGGAAGTGGGAATGGGTGAATTGGGGAGCAGGGGGAGGAGGGAGTATAGGGGATCTTCGGAGAGGAAACTAGGGAAGGGGATAGCACCTGAAATGTAAATGAAAAAAGCATCTAATTAAAAAAATTTATTGTTTATTTATTTATTTATTTATTTAATGTGAGTACACTGTAGCTGTACTCACTGGTTGTGAGCCTTCATGTAGTTGTTGGGAATTTTAGGACCTCGGCTCGCTCCGGTCCACCCTGCTTACTCTGGTCAACTCCGCTCATTCAGTCCCTGCTCACTCCCGTCCAAAGATTTGGAAAAGTTCTTACCCACTGAGTCATCTCACCAGCCCCAAATGTTTTTCTTTTATTCCTGTGGTCATGGTGTCTCTTCACAGCAACAGAACACTAAGATAGTTGTGATCTCTTAGACTGGTCTTTTCTAATGAAGTGGATCAGGATGGGAGGGGAAGTCCAGCGAATTGGGGGTAGGGAGGGGGAAACTCTAATCAGGATATACTGCATAAGAATCTATTTTCAATAAAAAGGGAAAATGGGTTAAAAAGATTTATATGTGTTTTGATTTCATGCATGTCTACTGTCCTCAGAGGTCAGAAGAGGGAACTGAATTTCCTGCAACTAGAATTATGAATGGTTGTGAGCTGCCATGTGGGTGCTGGGAATCAAATCAGAGGCCTCTGCAAGGGCAAGTGCTCTTAACCACCAAGGCATAATTTTTAATTTTATGTATATGGGTATTCTGCCTGAACATAAGGGAGCTGGGAACTGAACCCAGGTTCCTCAGTGCTCTTAACCTCTGAGCCATCACTTCAGCCCTTCTTCCTTTTTCTCTACAGACTGCAACCTAAATGTTATGTTTGATTTTGGTCAAATGAATGATTCTGTGTCACAGAGAAAACATTACTGTGACACATCTTGACATGGTATTTGTATCCATAGTGATATGCTAAGGAAGTATTGCGTAACTCCCAAGCTAACAGCAAGACTGACTTAAATCAGATTTTGGACCGTCCTGTAGTATCACAGGAATTTTTTTTTGTTTTTTTTTTTAAAGATTTTTTATCTATTTATTATACATAAGTACACTGTAGCTGACTTCAGACACCCCAGAGAGGGCATCAGATCTCATTGCGGGTGATTGTGAGCCATCATGTGGTTGGTGGGATTTGAACTCAGGACCTTCGGAAGAGCAGTCAGTGTTCTTACCCTCTGAGCCATCTTGCCAGCCCCCACAGGAATGTTAATAAGCCCAGTTAAAATATGACCAAAACATTTCTTGAAGTTTTTAATTTACTCACAAAGCCACTTATTTAATCACTTTGATTAGGGTGCACCAGTCACACAGAGCAGGCAACCTATAGAAATCTGCCTTTGAGATTTAATCACTTAGACATGACTATATGTGAAGTGTCTGGAAATTTGTCACTTGTCTTTCAATTCCAACAGAACCCAACTCAACTGCCAATCTCATGCTCTCCTCTCATGGATATCCTATTCACATTGTCTACATTAGACATGTGAGTAAATAAAATGTTAAAAAGAACAAACAAAACATTCAACATGTAGACTTGAATACTTATTAGTGCATTTAGTTACTGGTACATCTGAAACCAGAAGTTCTCAAACTAGCAATCCTCATACCCCTATCTCTTAAGTACTGGGGTTACAGGCATATACCCATTGAATTTTGGGGGCTGGGTCTTCCCAGGGACAGGGGTTCACTTTGTCGCTCTGGCTGCCCTGGAACTTGCTCTGCAGACCAGAGTAGCCTCAGACTCAGACCTACCTGCCTCTGCCTCCCGAGTGCTGGGATTAAAGGCGTGCGTGCGCCACCACTGTCCGGCAGAAGTTTTCTAGAAGACTCTGAAAGTCTTAAATCAACTTCAGCCTGGCTTTTACTGGAAGCCTTAAAAGCTACAAGACCCAACTGCCCTGGAACCACCATGCAGAATAATATGCTAATATGCCAGAAGGGAACCTTTCTAGCCCAGGGAAATGAATAGATTAAGGGCTATACAGAGAAACCCTGTCTCGAAAAATCAAAAACAAACAAAAAAAAAAAAGAAAAAAAGAAAAAAGAAATTTAGTTCAATGTTCTTAGAAAACAGATTGGTAGTAAAAGAAAGCATTTCTATTGGAATCCTTGCAGAAACAAGCTGTAGTGGCTCTTATC
Organism: Mus pahari; assembly: GCF_900095145.1. Lineage (NCBI taxonomy): Eukaryota > Metazoa > Chordata > Mammalia > Rodentia > Muridae > Mus > Mus pahari. The sequence goes on along the minus strand of NC_034598.1, from coordinate 83,871,579 downwards.
TATAATCCCAGAAAGTTGAGGCAAGAGGATCACCTGACTGGCCTTACTGTGTTAAGTTCCAGACCAGCAGCCAAGGACACAAAAGGGAGACCCTTAAAATAACAAGAATTCTTGGATTACCCGACCCCCCCCATACACACACACACACACTATATGTATACCTTATGTAGAAATTGTTAGCTCTCTCCAAATAAGAACTTCAAGGCAAAAATCAGAACATAAACTGGGCCTTTGTATTTCTGAATAAAACAAGCAGGAACCTGAACATCAGTGCAGCTTTAAAAGCTGGACTAAACCCTCCAACTAAACCTCAGGAGTATGCATGAAGCTGCATCTCCAGCTTCGCTCAGTTGTCTAGCAGCCTTTCCCATTAGAAAAAAAAAAAAAAAAAAAAAAAAAAATCAAACTGCAAACTGCTGACATTCCATTCAGTCTGGTTGTGTGAAAAGCAGGTCACCTTAGTCTTTTTAGAGATCCTGCTTTGGTCCTTAACTATCAAGTTTAAGAATGAGTCTAATCTGGGTGCCCTTTTACAAACACAGAATTAGCAGTAAGAAGTAACATGAGACAAAATTTGCTATACTAAAATTAGCTTGTCAAAAAATAAAAACAGGGCTGGTGAGATGGCTCAGTGGGTAAGAGCACCCGACTGCTCTTCCGAAGGTCTGGAGTTCAAATCCCAGCAACCACATGGTGGCTCATAACCATCCGTAACAAGATCTGACACCCTCTTCTCCAGTGTCTGAAGACAGCTACAGTGTAATTACATATAATAAATAAACCTTTTAAAAAAAAAATAAAAATAAAAATAAAAAAATAAAAACAATTCAGTGTTTATCCATATTTAATAAACCATGTTTTTGAAAACCCAAGACTATTTCCTAAACACAGGAGTTTCTCTTTTTTTTAAAAAAGATTTATTTATGTAAGTACACTGTAGCTGTCTTCAGACACTCCATAAGGGGGCGTCAGATCTTGTTACAGATGGTTGTGAGCCACCATGTGGTTGCTGGGATTTGAACTCAGGACCTTCTGAAGAGCAGTTGGGTGCTCCTACTCGCTGAGCCATCTCACCAGCCCAACACAGGAGTTTAAGTGAGGGGACAATTTAGGAATAGCACCAATGGTTTAGTTTACACTTTTTCCCTGAGGGGAATACCTTAATTCTATTTTAGGGCTAAATCTTTTTTCAATACTAGTTTTTTGGGGTTGTTTTTTTTTTTTTTTTGAGACAGGGTTTCTCTGTATATCCCTGGCTGTCCTGGAACTCACTATGTAGACCAGGCTGGCCTCGAACTCAGAAATCTGCCTGCCTCTGCCTCCCGAGTCCTGGGATTACAGGCGTGTGCCACCACACCCAGCTTTTTTTTGGTTGGTTTTTCAAGACAGGGTTTCTCTGTATATCCCTGGCTGTCCTGGAACTCACTTTGTAGACCAGGCTGGCCTAGAACTCAAAAATCTGCCTGCCTCTTCTGGGATTAAAGGTGTGAGCCACCACGCACAGCTTCAATACTAGTTTTTAAAATAACAAACTCATAGACATCAGGAATAGATGGGTTTATTTAGCAGTAAGTTTGAAACTCTTGCTTTAAGCAAGGGTACTACAGTAATTATATCAGGAAGAGACATTTCCTACACTGTCAAATATATAAAAGTTCCTTTGCACTTTCAACACTGATCAACAAGCAGATTCAGTCCAGGTTACTTTGATGTATCTACTCAGTTAACCCAAGCTTCTTCTTCAGAGACTCTGGCATCTCAGGTGGAGGAGGGCGAGGGAGCCTGAAGTAGACCTTCACAGAGTCATAGATGAACCACTGTAGTGCAGTCAGAGTGCCAATCATGATGATTCGGGCAAAGAGCCCCTTCCACACACCTGGTTCAGAGAGGAAACGTGAGTACACGAGCGCCACCTACCTACCCACACACTGAGGTGGCACTTCTCAGGAGAGCCTAACTTACCTCTAAAGCCAAGCCTCTGCAGGACCTGAGAGGCAGTGCTGCCTTTCTCTTTATTCAGCACAGAGACCACAGAGTCAGCAGGGTGGGAGACGATCGCACAGAAGACTCCAGCTGGGGGAAAGGGAAGGAAAAAGGAAAAAAAAAAAAAAATCAAGATACCTCAAAGTAAAATTCCTCCCTCAGCCTCCCAAGGGTTAGGACTATAGGCTTTAGTTTATTATCTAAAACATTTACATTTAGATTCACTCTCTTTATATGCATGTATGTGTACCACATGCATGCCTTGCATGCCCACGAAGATCAGAAAAGGGTGCCGAATCTCCTGGAAGTGGAGTCACAGATGCATTTTCAAGCATGACAGAACATGTATAATAATAATAGTAACTATAGGGCTGGAGAGATGGCTCAATGGTTAAGAGCACCGACTGTTCTTCTGAACGGTTCTGAGTTCAAATCCCAGCAACCACATGGTGGCTCACAACCATCCGTAATGAGATCTGACGTCCTCTTCTGGTGTCTGAGGAAAGCTATAGTGTACTTACATATAATAATAAATAAATCTTTAAAAAAAAATGGTAACTATAGAAAAAGATTTTTGGGAAATAAGAGTATTTAGGATCTGGCAGAACATAACAGCAGGCAGATATAAGCGCTTCCTAAGCTTTGGAAGTTCCCTTCAGAGGGACAAGGATGGAAGCGATAGAATCTCATGACTAATAATTCTACATAATTCACACCAGCCAGGTTGTAGTGAGTGATGCACACCTCCAATCCCGTAACTTGGGAGACAGAGGCAAATGGATCCTGGCCTACACAGTGAGTTCTAAGACAGCCAGGGTTATAAAGTGAGACCCTGAAGGTAGATATATACACAGACAGACAGACAGGTCATACCTATGTAACCTGCCACAAATGTCACAACCAGCTGCTCTGCCTTTGTACATTCACTTCGGGGCTTAGGAACCACAAATTTGTACAGAGCTTCAACAGTACGTTCAAAGCAGGCGAACTTCATCATGGTGTATGGGATCTGCCTCATCCATAGAGGAGCAACGCCCTTGTAGAACCTAGGAAATTAACACACTAATTTAAATAGGTGCCTAAGTTAACTTAGCAGATTTTCTTTGACCATCCACAGAAGTGTCCGCACACCAGTCGAGTCCTGACAGTAACACATGACAGCGTAACGCATGTCACTTCCATCAGAACCAGAAGACTAACATGCAGGTATATTAGTCTCACATGCCAATGACTCAAGCACCTTTGACTGTACAACCAACAAAGTTGCTGGATGTTTCTTGGACTGGAACTACCAGAAACAAGAAGTTTACAGGTAGAACTCAGTCCAAGGTTCATCCACAAAGGTGGATCTAAGGAAGCATGTTGGCATCTGAAACATGCAAACTGTGTGTATCAGAAATGTCCTAACAAGCCCCATCCCCCTGAGTCAATAGATACTTAGACAAGTATCAAGTCATTTTCAGACAGACAAAAGGACTTGATTTTAGGTTCTCCCCAGTGACTAGTTTTAGGAGAATGCGCACTTACGCATTTAAGCCTTCCTCTTTATACATCTTGGGAACAGCTTCCCTCAACGTGTTGGCATAACCAGGCTGGGTTTGAATTCGAACTTTAGCAGCTTCCATAGGAGCCAGGGCAATGTCAGCAAAGAATTCAGCACTGGCAGAAGCAGCTAAATATAGTGATGTGCGCCACAGGTAGGTGTTCTCCTAAAAGTCAATATACAGAACAGATATAAACTGCTGCCTCACTGGCCATTTCAATCTAACTTTCTATGACAATGTGGCTTCAGAGACTCTAAAAATACTCCTCTCCCCCTTTTTGGTTTAAGATCCTAGTTTAGCCTTGTTGTATGGGACAATCTGGCTTCAAAAATTACAATATACCTAAATGCTAGGAAACAGATGTACATTATACCCTGCCTGACTTGTCTGAACTACTCTTATTACACAGTCCATAATATACACTGTATCAGAATGAGTTTATATTCTCTCAACCTCATAATTAATACAAGGTATACTCTGAACATACATGGGACACATACAGTAATCCTATACTACACAAAAGAAACCCCAGACTCTTCTCTTACACTAGCACACACCAACCATACTTAGAAATTTAACACAGTACATTAAGAGAAGCTAGAAGCTTAGAAAATACACTCTGCTTTTCAGCCTGTCTCTGCTATTGCTAGATATGCCTTATGAATTCTTTCTAGGGCCATTTCTTCTGCCATAAAACAAGATAAGCCCAACAAAAAGCACAACATCCTTTCTCAAACACTTGGAACACTTAATATCAAAGTAAAATCACATACCTCACCAAGTATGTTGCTGTATAAGGCTTTGAAGACTTCATAAAAGCCGAATTTGCAGAGCCCTTGCATGGAATAGCCAATCAAAGTTGGGGCCCATCCTTTAGCCAAACCACGAACGCCATCTTCTTTCAGTGTAATGGAGAATCCATTAAATATGCCTTTGTACTTCTGAGGGTCCACCTTTAAAATGGGAAAATGTCAATATAAAAGAAATTGTTATGTTAATTTAGCTGTGTGGTTTTTTAATTTACCAAGTTATTTACAATGAGTTTTATAAATTAAGATTTAAGAATATCTAACACTTTTCACACTTTATTCTACTACTGTGCTTTGTTTTAAAATTTATAAAAAAGTTATATGCAAGTTCTTAGTTTAATATAAGCTAAACACCTATGTTTTTAAAACTTTTGTGTGGTATATTCATGTATATATGCTTCTGTGTGCATGTACGTGGAGGCCAGAGGTCAATGTTGGGAACCGCCCTTTGCTTTGGAATCGCTTCTACCACTGTACCTGTCTCTCCCAGACTAGCTTTTACACAGGTGCTTGAGGCTATCACCTAAGTTCTTCAGGCTCACAGAACACTCTTGACTGAACAATCTTCCCAGCCAGGCTGGGAGGATTTAGGTGATTAAAACAGGGTCTCAGCCGGGTGTGGTGGTGCACGCCTTTAATCCCACCAGAGGCAGGCAGATTTCTGAATTCGAGGCCAGCCTGGTCTACAAAGTGAGTTCCAGGACAGCCAGGGCTATACAGAGAAACCCTGCCTCAAAAAACCAAAAAAAAAAAAAAAAAGAAAAGGGTCTCTATTCCAGGCTAGTCTCAAACTCATAGTGATGATCTTCCTGCCTCTGCCTCCCAGATGCTAGAGTACAGGCATGAGCCATCACTCCAAGGCTCTACTTAGGACTGTTGTTATATCAAGGTCTAACTTCCTTTAACTTATATTAATTCTTAGACAGTCAAAACTCTATAATTCCAAAAACAAAAAAGAAAATTGTTCTTAAAATATAAGTATGTGCCAGGCGTGGTGGCACACGACTTTAATTCATTCACTTGGGAGGCAGAGGCAGGTGGATTTCTGAGTTCGAGGCCAGCCTGGTCTAAATAGTGAGTTCCAGGACAGCCAGGGCTACACAGAGAAACCCTGTCTCGAAAAAGATGTAAGTATGTATTCCTCATCCTGGAGTCCTTTAAGTAGACAATACTGCACTACGAACCACTGTGAACATTAGATAACCCACTAAACACAACTGTAAGAGGTACAGCATCTCTTCTGAGGTACAGAATAATCACTTTTACTTCAGAAGTTAAATTTACTCCAAAAGACACGCATGTTTCAGGACTTACACTTGGTATCTATTTGTTTAACAACAATGTGGGTAAGGGAGCTTATCTCACTCTCTGCCGGTACTAGAATAGACGGGCTGGTATACATCACCTTCCTCTCTCCCTCCTAATATTTCACCTTCCTTTCTCTTTTAGGTAAGGAGACTTCTAATCCTGTTTGGGACAAATAAATTTTTAATGTTTCATTACTTTTCTTTCAATAATTATGATATTCAAATTATAAAAACACAGAAGAGGCAGTGCTCACTTTCCCTATAAAGACAATAAGAACTTTTCTGAGAAATAAATATGTTCTTTGCCTCAATATTTAGGGACAGGAAGTTACTTCACATGAGATAACACAAAAGACTGACTGACCACTTTAATACAAAAAATACTTATACAGTGACTACTACTTGGGGTCTTGAATTAATAGGCTTTGAAAAAGACCTCCGGCCAGAACTGAACACCAGCAGTCAAGATTCACAATTAATCTACCTACACATGTGAGAGATGCATTAAAAGAAAGCTGGAGAGAGCTCAGTGGTAAAAGTACATATTTCTCTTCCAGAGGAGTTCAGTTCCCAACACCCAGGCTGTACAGCCCATAGCACTTGTAACTCCAACTCCAGGAGACCTGAAGATCTGACACCCTCCCTGGGTACCCACATACTTATGTAAAAAGCAAAATAGCAATATAAATAAATAAATAAATAAATAAATGGAACTGAGGCTGTTTCCTGCTGAATCCTGTAGCAGTTGGGATGTCTCCATTTCTCATTTGTGATGAGCTTTAAAAAGCTCAGAATTGGAGCAGAAGAGATGGCTCAGCAGTTAAAAGCAGTAGCTGCTCTTCCAGAGGTTCTGGGTTCGATTCCCAGCACCCATATAGTGGTTCACAATCATCTATAACTCGGTTTCTAGGGAAGCAGATGCCCTCTTCTTTGGACACCAGGCATGTGGTGCACAAACATACATGCAGGCAAAGCATCCTTACACATGAAGTAGAAATCTTTTTAAAAGTAAACAAAGCTAGAAATGTAGCTCAGTGGTAGAGGGCACTCCTAGCACACATACTTACGACCTTGATTCCAGCATAATTCATATGTAACAATAATAAGAAATGAGGCCATCAATTTGAGAGGGTGGGAGGTAGAGGTATGGGAGGGGTTGTTGGGAGCAAAGGGAAAAGAAGTAATATAATTGTACTTAGTTTAAAACAACTTTTTATTAGTAAAGTTAAGTCACATACACAAGACACATCGGGTCAGTATCAGGCATTGCCTGTCAAGCCTGCCAACCTGAGTGCTATGCTGCGTTCCCTATGGTTTAAGTAAAGAATTAACTCCCAAAAGTGGTCTATTAATTTCCACACCCACCCACCCATATAATATATATTACTTATATAATAAAAATGTTAACATAGCAAATAGTAAAAAAAATATAAATAAAAACCACTCATGGCAATACAAACCTGCATGCGGCATTTTACTAAGTCCAGGGGAACAACAGCAGTGTGTGTCAGCCCACAACTTAAGACCCCACCAAAGCCACACAGTGCATAATACTTCATGGAGCCAAATTCACAACTGTATTCTGTAATAAGACAAGACACACCATGCATTTTAATATGGACTCATATTAGTGCGCATCAACTTACCTCCTGGGTAATTAGGTTTCCACACAGCTTGTTAGTAGCAGTCTATATCTTACAACTCATGTTTCAACAGAACATTTTAGTCCAGCATGCAACACAAACCTGCATTCTGCATTTAATGAGATCTAGAGGAACCAATGCTGTATGTGTTGTGCCACAGCTAATAATTCCTCCGAGGCCACAGAGGAGAAAGAATCGGCCAGATCCATATTCACAGCTATACTGCTCTGTTTGATTTAAGAAGAAAGATCAATTATTTCTTCAGAGACTAAGGAAGACTAGGGGAAGAAAAAAAACCTCTATTTCCTTTTGGTATAGTACTACCACTAGTATGCAGCTTTAGCCACCAGCCACAACTAGGTAGAAAGATCAGTTCTCATATAATGTAAATGACATGAAAGTCACTGTCAAATCAGATCACTAAGATTATTAGGATGTGTATCTTTGAGATACTATTTTCTTAAACTTCCTGCATTGGTAACTTCAACTAAAGGCAGTTACTAAGAGCACCCTCCAAGGACAGCCCAAAAATCAAAAAGAGCACTTAACACGTGCAAAGCTTGCTAACTTAAACGTTTACTCCAGCTATTAACCAACTACCCACTTATGAACTGAGCCATACCTAGTTCCTGCAGTCAAAAACATACAAACATTTGCTTTAGCTTTTGAAATCAGAGGAAAACGATAGGAGATCGTGAAAAGGAGTTTTCCAATCACGTTTAAGACGGCATGAAGCACATGAATGACTGGAGTGTGGGTGGGGATTTCTGTTTTACAGGCACAACGTAGGTAATGTCTCTCTAGAAGCCTAGAATTCAGCTTTCGGGTTTCTCTTGTACTAACGTTCCACTGGGACTGAAAACATAGTTATTGAGTCACCCACCTTGAATCCCAAACTCAAAGGAATGCACGCCTCATATAACCTGCAAGTCACCTCCTCCACCAACCAGTAGCACCAAGAGACCCCCAGCCCCATCACCTCATACACAATCAAATGAAAAGATGATAAAACTCGGGAAAGGAGATCAAAGGAGAGTTTTCAGGTATTTTAAATATGGAGTTGCAACTGTGTCTGGCTAGTGGTTAAAAAAAGAGACTTTACCCAGTAAACTTGGCTGACTAAGCGGGCTCACGGGGTTAAAGAAGTTGGTTACCACCTCTCTGCCTCTACTTCTACTCTCTTGGGGACATGGAGGTCACTGAATGGCGCTGGGCCTGGGCCCTTCCACGCCCTTGAGGAAGGGCCAAGGATCCGACAGCGGCCTAGGGCGTCAGAGCTGCCATGCCAGCCAGGGTCAGCTAGAGACCGGTCCTCGGGTCCAGGGCTGGAGCGTCCTTCCCCGACCTCCAGCTCCTGCCCAGGTCTCGGGAGGCAGAGCAGGGGGCAGCATGGAACCAACGCTCGCACAGGGCAGGGTGCGACCTCACCTTCCACGGCGGCGGCGGCCAGGTGGCGGGAACGCCGGGGCGGACCCGGGGGACTACGGGGACCCGACAGGCCATCGTGCACCAGCTGCAGGTGTGGCGCGTTGAAGGGGTTCGCCCGCGCCAGGTGCGCTACGGACGAGAACATCCTCCTGCGGGGGACACAGAGGGCGGAGGTGAGAGAGACCCGGCGCCGGGCAATGTCACAGGAGCCCCGCGAGACCTGCCCGGCTCTGCGCCCTTGAGGAGGTCACAGCTTCTTCCCCAGGGACGCCGAGCGCGGCCGGGGCCCACGGCCAAGGCGGCGGCCACAGGGGACTCAAGGCTCCGCGCCCCGCACCCTCCGCGGTGAGGCCCGGCCAAGCTCACTTGCCTAAGATGGCGAACACCCAACCGCTCGCTGGGCAAGGTTGCGGCTCACAGAGGCCGAATGTCCTCCCCGCCCGAAGATCCGTGCCCTTCGCGGAACGTCACCGTGACGCACGCGGAGCGTCACCGCGCCACGCGCCGCTCATTTGCGGAGAGGAGCGCAGAGCCTGGACGTCAGCGCGTCCTCCTAGCAACCCTATCCCCGCCCCCGTCCAACCCCAGCCCTTCCGGCCCTGCTAGTGCGCAGGAGGATTCCTACTGCGCAGGCGCACATCCAGAACCCTTTTTTTTTTTTTTTTTTTTTTTTAAGTATAGTCTTGGCCTTGGACGGGCAGGTGACCTACCCACTCTGTCCCTTCACCTTCCAGTGTTTTCTCCTTGGCGCCAGGAATTTTTACATGTCTTTAAGTGATTGCGGGCATTAACTTTTTAAGACGTGAATGCTTAAGTGATACGTTATTCAGGTATTGAAGCTAGGATACCACTACAAGATCTTTGATCTGAATTCCTGCCATCATCGGACTTTTCAGAAAAAAAAAAAATTCCATCACACTGACTTTTGACATAGGCATGTCTAAATTTTCCACCAAGTTCTGGTGGAAAGGATATACAGGAAGAACTCATACAATACATAAAACTGCTTCTGCTTCTCAGTAACGTCCATGGCCCCTGAAAACAGTCAGTCTCGTTCCTGGAGGCACAGGCATGCGCTGACATGAAAGTAACCGATGGACTGTGAGTGTGTAAGACAGGACTGTGTGTGCTTCAGACATTTACAAGATCATCGTCAGTCTTATGTCAACAAGCGGGGGCCAAGTTCCACGAGGGAGAGTTTAGAAGGAATCAAACCTGTTGTAATTCTTGCGTTTGACATTTTCCTAGGACAGTTACCTCATCTTTATTAATCCTTTTTATCTAACCCAAGACACCACTAGAGCTGGCTCCTGTACTGACTACTGTAGTGACACTAGGTCTACCTCTGCATTCAGTGCTCTGCTGTGTCCTTTAAAAATTCTTAACATTTACAAACAAAAGGCATTTTCTTTCGTTTTGCCCTAGGTCCTTCGAATTATGTATTTGGTCCCGGATGGAAGAAATACTTTCAGAGTTTATGAAACATCAAGAAGATGTAAAAAAAAAAAAAAAAATTTTACAAAACAAGATGTAAAAAAATGTTAAAACATCTTTCAGAGGTCTGGCACTTGATTCCTAGTACCCACCTTGAACAGCACTCGACAGCCGACAGCCTGTGATTCTACCTCTAGGGGATCTGACACCATCTTCTGGCCTCCGTAGGCACCTGCACTCAAGTACACATACACACACACACACACACCACCACCACCATTTTAAAAAAAAAAAAACTTTAAAGATGAAATTTATAAAACATTTTTCATAAAAAGAGGTTTAAATTAGTCATATTTCTGCTGCTATAATAAAACATCATTTTGGCTTACACCTCCAGAGGGATGAGTCTATCACAGTGGGGAACCATGACAGCACACAGCAGACATGCCAGTAGGGCCCCAGGTACATAATGCTTCCTGCATTATGCCAGAAACCTCCCCAAAGGGTGCTACCAAGGGACCAAGTACCAGGGACTAACTACAGGAGCATTTCTCATTCAAACCAGGGCTGGAGACATAGCCTGGTGATACAAGGGGCTGTGAGTTCCAGTCCCAGCACCACAATAGGAAAAGGATGTGAGCATCTAGATAACTCAGAGAAAGGTGCCTGCATCAAGCCTAAGAAGCCAAACTGGACTCCCCAGACCCACAGAGTCCCAAAAGTCGTCATCCTCTGATCTCTACGTGTATGCCATGGTTCACATACACCTACCCCCCCACACACAATAATAAACTAAGATACGTTTTTAAAGTACTATCTAGGCAAAATATTAAAACTCATTTCTCAAAGTATTATTTATTATTATTGTGTTTGTGCGTGAATACACACACACACACACATACATACACACACTTATATACATATAGAGGTTAAAAAACAACTTCCAGTTGAATTCCTCCCTCTACCATATGGATCCTGGGGATAAAACTTCAGTATGCATTGCTTGGTGGCAAATACCTTCACTTGCTGAGTCATTTTTAACAACCTCCTAAACTTCTCCATATACCATGCTAACACCTAGCTATTATAGGTGGGTATATGTTAAGGGAAAGTTGGTCCTTATAAATAAGGCCCAACCACACATACAAAAATTTCAAGTATGAGGAAGATACACATAAGAAAACACAGATGAGCCGGGCGTGGTGGCGCACGCCTTTAATCCCAGCACTCGGGAGGCAGAGGCAGGCGGATTTCTGAGTTCGAGGCCAGCCTGGTCTACAAAGTGAGTTCCAGGACAGCCAGGGCTATACGGAGAACCTGTCTCGAAAAAAAAAAAAAAGAAAGAAAGAAAGAAAAGAAAAGAAAAGAAAAGACAGATGAAATTTTCATTTACTTATTAAAAAGGTCTCAAAAGGAACATTGAAAGAACTTATTTCTTCATGAGTGGTGGACTGCTCGCCAATCAAGTTCTACCATTAAACAGATGTGTGGTGTCCGGCTCTCCGCAGATGTGTCAGCAACCTGACCGAAATCCTGACACACAAGTGGGACTTAGCGTATGTTGAGAGCTGGCTTTCCAGCAAGATGGAGTTAATTAACAGACAAGCAACTTCCACTGGCCAAAGGAAGGTCACAGAGTCCCTGCTGTCTCCTAGCAACCTTGTCCAGTCCTCTCCAGCCCTGTGACACTCTTTCCTTCCAGACTGGCAAAAGTCTCAGGAAGTGTTCATCAATAGAGAATATAGGAAGCAAAGCAATGACAGATAAGTAAGTACCCAAACACCTCTTTGTCTTAAGCCCTCACTTGCTGGCCTCATCCACATAGTTTGAGCTCCTGTAGACAAGCAAGCCTTGAAGATTTACAATGTGATCCCTAGTATATAGTAACTACTTTCTAATCTACTCCTACCTCTACCCGCTTGTCCCCACGCCAGATAACACTGTCACAGTTAGATAAAGCTGGTGCCCTTCACCTTGTCGATACATATGCGTCTGGCCCCGACCCTGGTGGATGAGATCCAGGGCTAGCTGAGAGAGCTGTGTGATGATCTGTTCTGTCAACAAGGTGACCTTCACGTGGTAAAGGCTGCTGTTTCCCTCCTGCTTCCCAAGCGTTATACAGGATTTTCTTATAATTAACCTCAAATCAGAACCACATAGGGAAAGGAAATCTGGGAAATATAGTTGCAGCTCTACTAAAGAGCCGAGAAGTCACAGGGCCGGTTTGATAGCTCAGCAGGTAAAGGTGCTTACTGTGCAAGCTGGAAGGCCCAAGTTCAACTCCCACAACGCATATAAAGATGGAAGGAAAAAAAACCAAGTCTACAGAGTTGTCCTCTGACTTCTACACACACACACACACACACACACACACATGCACGCACACGCATGCACACGCACACGCACACACACTTATTGCACAGGAATAAGTCACCATAGGGAGGAAGTAAAGTAGTCAAGGTCATTGAGGACGATGCTACAGAGCTGGAGAGTGATTAGCTCTGAGGAGAGATGGTGATAAAACGTAGCTAGCTCTACAGGGTGAAAGTACAGGGTTTTTAAAGGTCCTTCCTAGCAGGAAGAAGGAAAAGGCATTCACCATTTTAATATCTGCAAACCAGGAACCAAAGAATACTCCACACTATTAACTTTACAGTAATCCACAGGACACAGTCATGAACAGGACATGGTAGGAATCATCGACCCTGAATCTTTAGTGTTTTGTTGTACTTTTTCTCTGTATTTTGAGACAAGGTCTTACTATGTAGCCCTGGGTGTCCTGAAACTCACTCTGTAGGCCAGGCTGGCCTCCGCAGAGATTCACCTGCCCCAGCCTCTAGAATGCTGGGACTTAAGGCATGTGCTGTGTCAGGCTTGGCTATCCCTGCATCTTTGAAGTCCTTGAAGTGGATAGATTAGATGGCTTAGTGGTTAAAATCATTACCGTTCTTGCAGAGGGCCCAAGTTCAGTTCCTAGTACCCACATGGGGTCTTAAAACCATCGGCAACTTCAGTTCCTGGGATCTAGTGCTCTCTTCTGGCCTTTGTAAGCATCAAACATGCACAAAGTGTATTTACATCATGCATAAAAAACACTATATGCAAAAATTACAAATAAATAACCCCTTTTTTAAAAGTCCTTAGCCAGGTGCACATCTTTCTTTCTTTCTTTCTTTTTTTTAAGATTTATTTATTATTTTTATGTAAATACACTGTAGCTGTGTTCAGACACTCCAGGAGAGGGCATCAGATGTCATTATGGATGGTTGTGAGCCACCACATGGTTGCTGGGATTTGAACTCAGGACCTTTGGAAGAGCAGTCAGTGCTCTTAATCACTGAGCCATCTCTCCAGCCCCAGGTGTACATCTTCAATCCTAGCACTCAGGAGAAAGAGACAGGCAGATCTCTGAGTTCAAAGCCAGCATGGTCTACAGAGTGAGTTCCAGGACAATCAGGGCTACACAAAGAAACTTTGACTCAAAAATAAATAAAAAAGTCCTTGACCGTGGCATTAATCTCTTGATATCTGCAGGAATGTGGCACTGTTTTGGCTTAATATTTCAGGATTTCTAGTAACTTCCTCTGGCTCTTTCATATGATAATATTCCTTGTCCCACAGACCAGAGTCTCAGTGTGGCGAGTGTGCCAATGCTGAGTTCGTACATTCCAAATGTGCATTTTAGAACTGGAGAAATACCACAAGGTTAGTGGAGCGAGACAGACTTCATCCACAGACTACTGATTCCAGACTTCCGAAGTCTCCCTTTCAGCTGGTTACCTTCATGGCTTTGTGGGTCTCTAAGGAACTGATGCCCATCCAGAGATAGCATCTGATAATATGTTTGGATTTTTTTCCCCCTCTCTTCTTTGAATAGCCAAACTAGTAAAGGAATACAGGTCAATATGGGGAGCACCAGGTGTGCATTAGGCTAGTTATCTATTATAACAGAACCAACAGAATAAATATATTTTTAAAAAATTATATTTTTTAAATGGAGGATTTTTTTTGTTTTAAGATTTATTTATTTATTTGTTTGTTTGTTTATTACATATGAGTACACTGTAGCTGTTTTCAGACACATCAGAAGTGGGCATCAGATCCCATTACAGCTGTTTTTGAGCCACCAATGTGGTTGCTGGGAATTGAACTCCGGACCTCTAGAAGAGCAGTCGATGCTCCTAACTACTGAGCCATCTCTCCAGCCCAGAATAAATACATTTTACAAAGGTGACTTTAGATTGGCGTACACTGCCTGGGCTGGGAAGGCCAACAATGGCTGTGTGTCCCAGTAGCTTGCTCAGTTTGTGCCCTGAGACTGGATGGCTCAACAATCCCAGTCTGGCTCTGAAGGAACTGGACAATTCCTGGAGAATGTCTGTTCATTCATCAAACCCAAGGAAACTAGGTTACCATGTCAGTGATGGATGGCGGCGGCAGCAGCAATAGAGTGGGTGCACTCCCCAGCAGGTAATGGCAGAGGTTAGGCAAAGGCAGCACTGCTCTCCCTCAGACCTCTTTCTATCTAGCTCCTGCTATAAGTTGCTGTCTATTCTGCAGGGTGGTTTTCCCTATCCAGTTCATCCTTCCAGGAGGTACCCTCAAAGATTCTTTTTTAAAAAAAAAATTATTTATTATATGTAAGTACACTGTAGCTGTCTTCAGACACTCCAGAATAGGGAGTCAGATCTTTTTTTTTTTAAAGATTTATTTATTTTATTTATTTATTATATGTAAGTACACTGTAGCTGTCTTNAGACACNCCAGAANAGGGNNTNAGATCTTNTNNNGGATGGTTGTGAGCCACCATGTGGTTGCTGGGATTTGAACTCAGGACCTTGGGAAGAACAGTCAGTGCTCTTAACCGCTGAGCCATCTCTCCAGCCCCACCCTCAAAGATTCTCAAAATAGTGTATCTCATAGGCGATTCCACGCAAACTGAAAAGCAAGAAATTACCATTATGCTGGGCATGGTGGCACACACCTTTAATCCCAGCTCTCAGGAGTCAGAGGCAGGGAGATTTCTGAGTTCGAAGCCAGCCTGGTCTTCAGAGTGAGTTCCAGGACAGCCAGAGCTATACAGAGAAAACAAAAAAACAAAAAAACAAAAAAACAAAAAAAAAGAAAGAAAGAAAGAAAGAAAAAGAAATTGCCATTACAAAGAAAAAAACTTTATAACAGAAATTTTGGGGTATCTAGTAGGATCTTCCTTAAGGAAGTATCTTTGCCTTCAAAATTTGCATGTTGTAAATTGATACCCCCCCACACACAAGGAAATGCTACTAATGGATGGAGACCTAGACTGGGCATTGGTGGTGAATACCTTTAATCACAGCACTTGGAGGTAGAGACTGTATGATCTCCGTGAGTTCGAGGCTAGCCTAGTCTACAGCATGAGTTCCAGGACTACACAGAGTGACTGTGACTAAAGAGGAGGAGGGGAACCTGTGGCATTTTGAATAGGAATAGCCCCAATAGGCTGCTATATTTGAATGCTTGCTCATTAGGGAGTAGAAGTACTAGAGAGGGATTAGGCGTGGCCTTGTTGGAGGAAGTGTAGTGGGAGCTTTGGAGTTTTAGAAACTTAAGCCAGGCCCAGTGGCTCTCTCTCTCTTTTGGCTTTGGCTCTTGATGTATAACTCTCAGCTCCTGCTCTAGCACCTTGTCTCCTGGATGCTGCCATGCTTCCTGCCATGCTGATAATGGACTAAGCCCCTGAACCTGTAAGCCAGCCCTAACTAAATGTTTTATTAGGGTTCCCGCGGTCGTGGTGTCTCTTCACAGCATCAGAAGATTGAGGAAGACAAGATCCTTGAGGTGATTATGTGGTAGAAGAATGGGGCAGAGAGAGAAAGACTGAAAGATAAACATATAATAAAAGCTAAATAATAGAAAGACTGGAGCCCTCACTGTGGCTACATGTAAGAGGAAAAGCAAGAAAGGCTACAATATCCAAATTCGAAGGCTGGGACTTGCACGTGACCCATAAAGGGTGTGGTGGTTTGAATAGGAATGGCTCCCATAGACTCGTGTGTTTGAATGCTTGGCCCATAGGTAGTTGCGCTATTAGGAGGTATGGCCTTGCTGGAATGGATGTGGCCTTGTTGGAAAAATGTGTTACTATGGGGACAGGCTTTGAAGTCTCCTCCACTCAAGCTACACCCAATGTAAGACACAGTCTCCTGCAGCTGCCTGCCCATCAATGCCTAGAACTCTCAGCTCCTTCTCCAGCACCATGTCTGGCTGCACGCTGTCATGCTTCCCTCCATGACAACACTGGACGAAAACTCTGAACTGTTAGCCAGCCCCAATGAAATGTTTTCCTTTATAAGGGTTGCCATAGCGTGGTGCCTCTTCACGGCAATGGAGATCCTCATACAAAGCATTTCACAGCTATTGTGCTTAAAGTGCTTCTAAACATCCTAGCTGTTTGACCCACCTCTGTTCTCGAGCATTTTTGCCTCTTTCTTAATAAATGGTCTGTATTTCTGCCACTATCTACGTATCTTTGGGCCAATTCTTTGTTCTAGGACAAGAACCTGGAAATCCCAGCTCATGCCTTCTAACCTCTGATCCATGCCTGTAACAAGCAGGCTTCATGGATAGGTTAGGTGTGTTAGTAGAAGGGTTTGGGGGTGGTTACTTTGTCCCATTTACCTTTGTAGCTCTGCCAGAAGATGCCATTTTGAAAGCAGAGAACACATCCTCTATCAGTCACTGAATCTTCTGGCTTTCCTGCCCCTAGGATGCTGAGAAGTGATTTATATTATTTATAATTACTATCTTAGTTAGGGTTTTACTGCTGTGAACAGACACCATGACCAAGGCAACTCTTATAAGGAGAACATCTAATTGGGGCTGGCTTACAGGTCCAGAGGCTCAGTTCATTATCATCAAGGCGGGAGCATGGCAGCGTCCAGGTAGGTATGATATACGAAGAGCTGAGTGGTCTACATCTTTCTGAAGGCAAACAAGAGACTGGCTTCCCTTTAATCCCAGCACTCGGGAGGCAGAGGCAGGTGGATTTCTGAGTTCGAGGCCAGTCTGGTCTACAAAGTGAGTTCCAGGACAGCCAGGG
>NC_034598.1:83849471-83854321 GCF_900095145.1 Mus pahari | reverse complement strand
GAGAGAGAGAGAGAGAGAGAGAGAGAGAGAGAGAGAGAGAGAGAGAGGCTTCCAAGGATGAGGGTCTTAAAGCCCATGCCCACAATGTCACACTTCCATCAACAAGGCCACACCTACTCCAACAAGGCTACACCTGCTAATAGTGTTGCTCCCTGGGCCATACATATTCAAATCAACACAATTACCCATCCTGAGGTGGTTTCTAAAAGTGCCAAAGCACCTGGAAAAACACAGCTGCTCTCAGACCTTAAAGAGCCTTCTAAGGAGGAGTCCTGGGATGCACCAGTTCAGAGTGTTAGTCTAGAACCCCTGGTCATCCTTCCCCCAAACCTGCCTTCACAGAGAAAACTCCCGTGCCCACTTAAAGAAGACTTCTCCAGACTAACATGTCACCTCTCCAAGTTCCCGCCACCTACCCAAGAGTGCCCGCCCAGGGGCTCAGGTTCTGACCTTATATGGACATAATCTGAGTTCCTAAGAGACAAATCACCACCCCTCACCTAAAGGCTATAAAATCCCATTGTTTTAGCCTGGAAGTGTGACTTCACTGACCTCTATCTGTGAGATTGATGAACCCACCCAAGGGTGACCTCCAAATAAACCCGGCTTTATCTACTTTTAATCTGGTCTAATCTAGCCAATATCTCCATCACAGAGGGAAAGAAAAGGCCCATCAGGGAGGACTTTTTGTTCTTCCACAGGACTGGAGTTTGTTTCTCTGAGCCTATGTGGGATGGCCCACAGTTGCTAGAACTCCAGTTCTGTAGGATCCCTCCTGGTCTTGGTAGGCACCTGCACTCATACACCACACACACACAAGCACACACTACTTTAAACCTTTTTATGTGTATATGCGTGCTTTGCCTGCATGTATGCCTGTGCACCACATGCATGCTTGGTACCTGAAACAAGAAGAAGAAGGTGCCAGATCCCACAGCACTGGAATTACACACAGATGTGAGCCATAATGTGGGACCTCTGGAAGAGCAGCCAGTGTTCTTAATCTTAGTGCTGCATCTCTAGCTGCAATCACATTTTTTTTTTTAATTTGCAAAAAGAAAATGCTAAATAATGAACACAAAATAAGGCATTAAAGTTATCCCAAGGAGTAGAAGGTAGTTCTGTCCACTTACAGGAACCATACCTACTATTTGCTCATCATCCAGGCCACTATGAAATAAAATGTATTATGCATTTGTCATAACTTGAACCCCTTACCACTAAGGTACCTTTTTTGTTGTAGATACTAAGGGGTCTGCCGACAGATGGGTACCCTATAGATGCAGCTAGCCATGGCAGCCAGCTGTACATTTGTAATAGGACGGACCCTCAAGAGAAAACCAACCATTCGCTTGGCTCTTGTATTTCTAGACTTGGGAGGCAGTCAGTTGGAATGGAGCATCTTCAGAGAATTCAAATATTCTTTAGAAAACAGCAGCTTCAAACATTATTGGAATGGACTAACGTACTTTATTCTTTTGAGAGAAACTGAATATTGCTGACAGTTGCACAGTTACAATTACCCTATATGCCATTAGCAATTTAATATTTCTGTAATTTGTGCCACTCTGAAACATTATAGGAGAAAACCCTCTCTAGTATTTATCCTTTTGATTTCAAGAATTTCAGATTTTAAAAGTATTTAAATTATTATTTGTTTAAATTACAAAATAGGTGGACACAAAAATCAAAGTAGACCAGTTATCCAATTTATGTACACAGGGCAGTCTATGTACTTTGATAATTTGTTTTTCCATGTGTCTTAGTCAGGGTTTCTATTCCTGTACAAACATCATGACCGCCTTTAATCCCAGCACTCGGGAGGCAGAGGCAGATTGGAATTGGGAATTAAATGAACAAAATTTTATTAGATTTATTACTTAAACCATAGAGCCAAACTCTAATGGTGAATTTTTGTTTGTTTGTTTGTTTGTTTGTTTTGAGACAGGGTTTCTCTGTATAGCCCTGGCTGTCCTGGAACTCATTTTGTAGACCAGGCTGGCCTCAAACTCAGAAATTTGCCTGCCTCTGCCTCCCGAGTGCTGGGATTAAAGGCGTGTGTCACCACTGCCCAGCTAATGATGAATTTTTTATTTTATTCGTTTATTTGTTTGTTTTTTACACAGGTCTTACTGTATGCCCCTGACAGTCCTGGAACTCACTATGTAAATCAGATGGCCTTGAACTCACAGAGATCCACTTGTTTCTGTCCCTCCCCCCAAGTACTGGAATTTAAAGACAAGCACCACCATGCCTGGCATCATTACATTTTCTTTCCTTTTTCTTTCTTCTTCTTCTTTTTTTTTTTTTTTTAACTATGAATGACACTTTATTCAGTCCTTTTCTTTACAACTGAAACTCTGGGAATTCAAAATTATCATCTTGCCTGTGAGCTTCTTGTACACACCAGAAAAAGTTTCGACCTTGTGTTCCACGTTGTTCTGTTGTGCTTCTTGGTCTAAGTGACCTTTTAGGAGCCGGCTGCCGTCCAGTTTCACACGGATCCTCTTACCCACAATTTCGCTTGGGAAGACCAAGTCCTCAAGGATGGCGTGCACTGCTGTCAGGGTGTGGCTTCTGGGGTGCTTTTGCTTATTTTTTGTATGGCTTTTCCCGGTTGGCTTGAGCAGAATCCTCCTCTGAGCAATGAAGACATGCTTCCCACTGAACTTTTTCTCCAATTCATGAACTAGCCAGACTTGGATTTTCTGGAAAGATTTATGTTGGGGTCTCTCACCTCCACTAACCACTCTCCCTCTAAACATTATATTGCGCCCCCTGCAGACGGACAGGATTGCCACTGAGAAGACCACCCGAGATCTCCCAAAATGCAGACCACCCTACGTCGTCATCACCGCCCACTGTCACCTTCCACTGTTGCTCGGACCAACTACTAACGTCGTCTCTGCCCACTCACTCGGACCCGCCTACTGGATCACGTCTCCGCTCATGATCGCAAGGCAGAGACAGAGAGACAGAGAGAGTTTCTCCAGGGGACTCAGGGAGGGCTTAAAATCCTTCCTTGTCCGATTAATAAAATTCATGCTCTGATCAGCGCAAACCGACAGGGCATTCATTTCCCCTTGCAGCCCATCTTATCTTAGGATGTTAAGCTCTTCAGTACGAACCCAGTCCAAGGTGTTTTCTGCCCATGCAGATACACACAGATTTAAGCTGAGGAACTTAAATATTATGAAATATATGAAATATATTTCATAATATTTAAATATTATGAAATATTATGATAGCTTTCCGACCATCACCAACTTCAATTTCCTTGGCTGCGGTGATGTTGAGTCTCCGCAGCTGCGCCTTGAGATTGGAGTTCATCTCCAGCTCCAGCAGCTCCTGAGAGATGCCAGACTCCGAACTCGATGGGCTTCACGATCTTGGTGCTCAAGCTGAACATGGCTTCGTCCTTACAGAGCGCGCGGGCCTAGAAAGAGGGACGGCTCTCTCGAGAACGGCTCATATCCAGGTGGCGGATACCTTTTCTACTTTTAAGAAAATATGAGGGGTTGGAGATGGCTCAGCAGTTAAGAGCACTGATTGCTCTTCCAGAAGTCCTTCCTGAGTCCCAGCAACCACATGGTGGCTCACAATCATCAGTAATGGGATCTGATGCCCTCTTCTGGTGTGTCTGAAAAGAGACAGTATACTCACATATATAAAATAAATAAATTTAATAGATATAGATATATGATTACTTGAGCCTGATGGTGTATGCCTATAATCCTAGCTATTTAAGAGGCTAAGGAAGGAAGATTACAAGTTTGAGGAGAGCCCATGCAATTTAGATCCTATTCCAAAAAAAAAAACAAAGGTGTAGTGGTGCATTTTAGTGGTAGAGTACCTGACTAATCAGAGTAGCATCCTGGTTTTGATCCCCACTATTGTACCAAGGATCAACCTCAGCTTGGACAGGGGTTCTGAGGAAGGGTTGTCTGGGAGCTGTGAAAGACCAACACAAAGTCGTGTTGTGGATTACAAACTGATGGCCTAAATTCTGGTCAAGACAGCTTTCCACACAGCTCTCTGCTCGAGACATCTTTCTCTTGCAATTCTAAAAAAAAAAAAAACTCTCTGGAAAGCTCATTTTTTGGAGACCAAAAGCCCAGTCTTTTATGTGCATTATCAATTCAGTCATTACTCCAAGTTCCCTTCTGATTATCCCATGAATTAGCATGCCATGAGCCCAACCCCTTGATTCTTAGAAGGACACAGCAAGCACAATTTTTAACATTACAAATGAATCCAGAGTTTCTGAGTTCGAGGCCAGTCTGGTCTACAGAGTGAGTTCCAGGACAGCCAAGGCTACACAGAGAAACCCTGTCTCGAAAAACCATAAAAAACAAACAAACAAACAAATGAATCCAGAGATCTGTCTGCCTTTGTAAGAACAGACAATGAGCTTGCTGGGTGGGATCCCATCCTAAGATTACCATTTCCACCCTGTCTGGGCCCAGCATAGCTGAATTTAAACTCAGGAATCTGCCTTCCTTTGTGTTTTCTGACAAGCTGGCTCACAGTGCAGCTGCTTCTATTCTTTTAGGTGTGCAAAGTGCCATATACAATCCATATTGCATTCTTAAATTTTGCATATTTGAGAAATGATATATTTTGAACTCATGTTTTCAGGGTTCTTTCCCACAGCCTTAAAGACTGTCTTAGTCAGGGTTTCTATTCCTGCACAAACGTCATGACCAAGAAGCAAGTTGGGGAGGAAAGGGTTTATTTGGCTTACACTTCCACATTGCTGTTCATCACCAAAGAAGTCAAGACTGGAACTCAAGCAAGTCAGGGAGCAGGAGCTGATGCAGAGGCCATGGAGGGATGTTCTTTACTGGCTT
>NC_034598.1:83845970-83848016 GCF_900095145.1 Mus pahari | reverse complement strand
TGGCACCACCCACAAGGTGCCCTCCCCGCTTGATCACTAATTGAGAAAATGCCTTACAGCTGGATCTCATGGAGGCATTTCCCCAACTGAAGCTCCTTTTTCTGTGATAACTCCAGCTGTGTCAAGTTGACACAAAGCTATCCAGTACAAAGACTCTCCTGAAGGTCTCAGCATTTACCATTCTGATGAGACATAGATACACCCTCTCATCCTCCCAGACTCAAGCTGTCTCTGATTATCATGGAGTCATTAGCCTTGGCAGAGAGGACATTCCTCAAAAGAGGTACATGAAAATATGTACATTATTATACAAAAAAAGCCTTATGCCCACAACAGTCATCTAAATGTGTGGAAGCCACAGACTCTTTTTCCAGGGGTGGGAACCATGTCAGGTCATCCCTTGCGTGGCCAAACTGGACTCAGCATCACTGCAAATAAAATAAAATGTAAAAATGTGTATGTGTGTGTACATGTGTGTGTGTGCATGTGTATGTGTGTGCATGTGAAACTGAACATCTGAAGACATGAAGATTAATTTTTAGGATGGTCGAAGTTGATATAAATTCCTTGTCCTAGTTACTGTTCCTGTTGCTGCAATAAACACCTGCTCACTTGCTTCTGCACCCTGGCAGCCAGGCCTGGTAGCCCAGATGGCATCCACTGCACTTGGTGTGACCGTGGGCTCTGTAGTACAGAACACCCTGGATCACGCCATCACTGGGGCCTTCAGCAGAGGTGGCAAAGCCTGACATCACCAGGAGCCTCAGGGGGGCCAGCTGCCCAACCCGCAGTCTTGTGGGCCTTGATCTCTTGAGATCAAGCAGTTTCTAGAGCGTTCCCAGAACTAGAATGACTTCAAGCTCTGTGACGGCTTCAGCTAAGCACATGGCAGAGCAGAATTGGAACTAGTTGAATCTAATTAAGAGATTCAAACTGAAGAAATGTAATTGGCTCTACATAATTGCTAGTGCAAATGGGGACCTATATTTCTAATAGCTCCATTTTTTCAGAATGACCATAAAAAGAGTTATAATTGTAGATGTTCACTGAGGCTTGTAGGGTGGTTACTGGGCAAGTGTTTGGCCTCTTTGAACTAACTAACCGTATTATGTTTTGTGAGTTAATAAAAAATGAACCGGTTTTATTCTGGAGTTGGGGGGGGAATAGTTTTCAGGGCTGGAGAGATGGCTCAGTGGTTAACAGCACTGGCTGCTTTTCCTGAGGACCTGGGTTAAAGTCCCCGCACCCACATGACAGCTCATAATCTCTGTAACTCAAGTTCCAGGGGGATCTGACGCCTTCTTCTGGCCACTGTGAGCAGATGGTCATGCTACCAACCATACATACAGGCAAAACATTCATGCACATAAAATTAATTTTTTAATATCTAATAATGCCAGGAGGGGTGACTCATGCCTTTAATCTTAGACTCAAGAGGCAGAAACAAGTAGGTCTCCACAGGTTGGAGGCCAGTCTGATTTATATTCAGAGTTCTAAGCTAGCCAAGGTTACATAGTGAGGCTCTCAAAACCCACAAGACACAAGACAAGAAAAAAATGAAACGAATTTATTTATTTAATTATTTATTATTTTGGGTTTGGTTTTTTTTGTTGTTGTTGTTTTGTTTTGTTTTGTTTTTCGAGACAGGGTTTCTCTGTGTAGTTCTGGCTGTCCTGGAACTCACTCTGTAGACCAGGTATTTTGGGTTCTCAAAGACAGGGTTTCTTTGTGTTGTCCTGACTGTCTTGGAACTCATGTTTAGACCAGGCTAGCCACAAACTCAGAAATCTATCTGCCTCTACCTCCTGAGTGCTGGGATTAAAGGAATGTACCACTACTGCCCAGACAGAATACCAACACAGCTAATTTTAAAAATATCTTGGGCTGGAGAGATGGCTCAGAGGTTAAGAGCATTAACTGATCTTCCAGAGGTCCTGAGTTCAATTCCCAGCAACCACATGGTGGCTCACAACCATCTATAATGAGATCTGATGCCCTCTTCTGGAGTGTCTGAAGACAGTGACAGTGTACTTACATATAATAAAT
>NC_034598.1:83841986-83843350 GCF_900095145.1 Mus pahari | reverse complement strand
ATAGGAAACTTTTGGGATAGCATTTGAAATGTAAATAAAGAAAATAATAAAAAAAAATCACACATGTAAAAGAATATGACCTGGGCATGGTGACAAAATCCCAAGACTTGGGAGGCAGAGGCCCACAGATCTTTGAGTTCAAGGCCAGCCTAGTCTACATCACCCAGTTTCAGATCACCCAGGGCTACAAAGTGAGACCTTGTCCCAAACAAAACATATAAGCAAAAAACATGCTGGGCTGGGGATGTGGCTCAGTTGGTAGACTGTCCAGCATGCATGAAGGCCTGAACACACTGTGGCGGCTCACACTGGCAATCCCAGCACTTAGGAGGTATCAGAGACAGAATCAGAAGTTCAAGGTCACCCCTCTGCCACACAAAAAAAGCTAGAGGCTAGCCTGGGGTATCTGAGACCTTGGCACTGTTATTTGTTTTTGTTTTTGTTTTTTGGGTTTCTCTGTGTAGCCCTGGCTGTCCTGGAACTTGCTCTGTAGACCAGGCTAGCCTGGAACTTAAAGACCCCTGCCTTCCAAGTGCTGGGACTGGAAAAAAAAAAAAAGAAAAAAAGAAAAAAGAAGACAAACAGAGAAGTGAAAGTTGCTTTTTCTTCCAGAATGTACTCAGGAAGCCCATGTAGCATTTAGTATTTAGGAAGCATTCTTCCTCACTTATGGCCTCGGCATTACACAGAGGAGCTCAGCGTACACTGTGGAGAGTGCTAGCCCATTCCGGTTTCTCTGACCTTTTCAGATGATGTGATGGCGGGGATGACGCAGAAGGGCCTGGTTCTGGGTGACTTGTAAGATGCACTAGATATCAGGACAGCTAGGGCTACACAGAGAAACCCCGTCTTGAAAAAAAAAAAAAAAAAAAGATGCAGTAGATACTGGTTTGTCCCATTATTTGCGAGGTGAGCGCTGATGCGCAGAACCCTCCGCCAGGCCTCTTCGTAATCATAGGCAATGTGTGGGGGCGGGGATTCTGAGGCCATGAAATTGGCTGCTCATCAGCCTTCTTCTCACTAATTTTCACATCAATAGATGAATCTTGCTTTGTTGTTTTGACAAGCATTTTCTCTGTAGCCCATGGAGTGCTGGGATTAAAGGCATGATGCCCCACGCCTGACTGCCCACTCATGACTCTTTTTTGTTTTTTAAAGATTTATTTATTTATTAATTATATGTAAGTACACTGTAGCTGTCTTCAGATGTTCCAGAAGAAGGCGTCAGATTTAGTTACAGATGGTTGTGAGCCACCATGTGGTTGCTGGGATTTGAACTCAGGACCTTCATGCCCGGCCAGTCAGTGCTCTTAACCGCTGAGCCATGTCACCAGCCCCACCACTCATGATGCTTACCGGAATCA
>NC_034598.1:83839843-83841891 GCF_900095145.1 Mus pahari | reverse complement strand
TTTTTTTGGTTTTTTGAGACAGGGTTTCGCTGTGTGGCTGTCCTGGAACTGACTCTGTAGACCAGGCAGGCCTCGAACTCAAAAATCTGCCTGCCGCTGGGTGTGGTGGTACACACCTTTAATCCCAGCACTTGGGAGGCAGAGGCAGGCGGATTTCTGAGTTCCAGGCCAGCCCAGTCTACAAAGTGAGTTCCAGGAGGATAGCCAGCGCTACACAGAGAAACCCTGTCTCGAAAGAAAAAAAAAAAAAAAAAAGAAATGAAATCTGCCTGCCTCTGCCTCCCAAGTGCTGGGATTAAAGACGTGTACCACCACTGCCCGGCGTGTCTTAGGGTTTCTATTGCTACAAATAGACACCATGACCACGGTAACTCTTAAGGGTTATATTGGGAATGGCTTACAGATTCAGAGGTTTAGTCTATTATTGTCATGGTGGGAAGCATAGTCGCCTACAAACAGACATAATGCTGGAGAGTTCTACATCTGGATGGGCAAGAAGTAGGTCTTCCTGTGACTGACTGTGAGTCACTGACCCTGGGCTTAAGCTTCTGGGACATCAACAGCCTAGCCCCTAATAGTGACACACTTCCTTCAACAAGGTCATACTTACTCCAACAAGACCACACCCCCCAACAGTGCTACTCCCTGTGGGCCTGTGGGATCATTTTAATTCAAACCACAACTGTGGTGGTTGATGAATTGTCATTTCATATTCATGTTGCCTCCAACTTCGGCCAGTGTAGACCTTCAAGTCTGACCCTTTGTTCTTCTGATAAGTCTCTGTCATTTCTGAAGCACTTCCTTATTTCTTGGCACATCACAAAGTCACAGGCTCTCAGCTTACCACACATCTCTCCGTACATCTTCCCTGGAGATTCTTCCTGTGCCTGGAACTCTCCCAGAATTCTCTCTGCCTACCAGATGTCCCACCTTCTAGTCTGCCCTTTCCTATAGGCGATAGGTTTTTTTAAAATTGACAGGTGATACATCTCAATACAACACTTAAGATATTCTCTCTACAAAGGCTTTAACTCTAGCTCCAGGGACTCTGATGTCCTCTTCTGGTCTCTGTGGCACCTGTACTGTCTACAAATCTACACACAGAAACACACATACACATAGTCTTAAAAAAGAAAAAAGCCCACATATCCTACAAGGGTTGCTTTTGCTCACCAGAGGATTCTCAGCACATGTACAGAAAATGTTCCATAAATAGCATCTGAATGATTAACAAGCACACCTCAAGATAGCAGAGATATCACTGTAATTCCAAGTTCAAGGATCACCACAAAGCAGTTTCGGTCTCCACATTCTTCTGTTGGAGCCACGTAACACATCAGTGACTCAGCTTAAAATAGATTTCTTTGCCCTGCAGTTTACTGATATGGTATTAGAACCAGGCTAAAAAGATTTGTTAGTGTCCCTTTTCATATTTAAAATTTGTGTGACTAAACAAAACACACGCACGCACACACACACACACACACACACACACACACAGTATATAGAGGTCAGTGGAAAATTTGTAGTAGCTGGCTCTCTCCTTCCACCATGTGGGTTCTGGTGTCAGACTCTGGCCACCAGACTTGGTGTGAGGCATCTTTACCCACTGAGCCATCTCTCCAGTTCCAGTGTTCCCTTTTCAAGGTGCTGTGTTTTCTAAGTGGTCAGAGGGTGAATTTTGTAACTGCCACTCTTTTTACCACGACAGTACTAACCTCTGTAGAGTCTGAGGCTCCCCTCCTGCCATTGGGAAGTGCCAGGAGAAAGCAGCATTTTCCCTTAGTGCCTTCTGCAGCAGGGGCGTGGGTTGCTGTCTTCAGTTATAGTCTCTGTAGCCTCTGAATTCTTTGTCTGAGTCCTCCAGTGTCTATTTAACCAATTCCCTTATGAAACATTTTGCTTATAACTAGCATGGTATACTTACTGTAAAGGAATTAGATAATTTAAAATATAAAGTTAAGCAGAGCACTTTCATGTTTTTTTGTTTGTTTGTTTGTTTTGTTTTTCAAGACAGGGTTTCTCTGAATAGCCCTGGCTGTCCTGGA
>NC_034598.1:83838184-83839832 GCF_900095145.1 Mus pahari | reverse complement strand
GCCCTGGCTGTCCTGGAACTCACTTTGTAGACCAGGCTGGCCTCGAACTCAGAAATCCGCCTGCCTCTGCCTCCTGAGTGCTGGGATTAAAGGCGTGAGCCACCACGCCCGGCCACTTTCATGTTTTATCTGAAAAAACAAAACAAACAAACAAACAAACAAAAAACCTGGATTACAGTCAAGGTCAACCAAACACATCCTTCAACATTGTCATCAGGGTGGTGAGCCCTCGGGCTGCATCTTCCTCAAACTGTTTGCAGATTTCTCGAGAGCAGACCTGCTGTGAGCTCTGAACATGACTTGGTAATAAGAGTTTCTGCAGATGGTTCAGGGGGTCAAAGCACTTTGCCAGAAAGTTTGAATTTGCTATATGGAACCCACATCGAAGAAGAGAGAACCAGTTCAATAAAGTTGCCCTCTGCCCTCCACACACACGCAACCTTTGCACACACAATAATACTTTCTAAAAAGGAAAGAATTAGCCGGGAGGTGATGGTGCTCACCTTTAATCCCAGCACTCAGGAGGCAGAAGCAGGCCGATCGAGGCCAGCCTGGTCTACAGAGAGAGTTCCAGGACAGCCAGAGCTATACAGAAAAACCCAGTCTTTTGTTTCGTTTTGTTTTTCGAGATAGGTTTTTCTCTGTATAGCTCTGGCTGTCCTGGAACTTACTTTGTAGACCAGGCTGGCCTCGAACTCAGAAATCTACCTGTCTCTCTGCCTCCCGAGTGCTGGGATTGAAGGCCTGTGCCACCACACCCGGAGAGAAACCCTGTTTTAAGGAAAAACAAAACAAAACAAAAAAACAAAACAAAAGAAAAACAAGGAAAAAACCCACAATGCATGCATGTGCGAACATACATACACACACACACACACACACACACACACACACACACACACGCTTGCACGGCACCAGGTGGGCTGGCCATTTCTCTGGGCAAATTTGATGATGATTTTTTTAATGTCTGTTGCAAACGTGGAGCCAAAGCCAAATGTTTCCCAGGTTTTCATGTGCAGTGTCACAGGAACACTAGGGAAGCCATAGGCATTTGGGTCCCCTAATGGTATCTATGTCTATCCTAAGCAAACCACTCCTCTGCAGCTCAGGGCAGCACCCCTCCTCTTCCCAGTATCATTTCTTTTGGTTCCATCCTTACTTCTCTCCAAGCCTAGCTGTGTTGTAGAGTTTTTATTATTATGAATAGAAACGACATAATAAAAGGTTGCTTACTTAATATCAACTGACCTTCCTGGCTGCCTCGGATCTAGCTCTCTAGGCCTCTGCTCCCCAAGTGCTCCCCAGATCACTGTCTGGCTCAGCTGGCTTTTATACTAATCTACCTGTGCACCAACTTTACTGAGATGACATAAACATGATTAAGCCTAATCATTTTGACTTTGTTGTTGATGTTTGGTTCTGGTTCTGACACAGAATCCAGCTCTATAGCCCAGCATGGCTGAGGGCTTGCTATGGAGCCCAGCCTGAGGATCCGTTTGCCTCAGCCTCTCGAGAGCTGAGACTTCAGACCTGATTTTTTTTTTTTTAATTAATTTATTTATTTATTATATGTAAGTACACTGTAGCTGTCTTCAGACACTCCAGAAGAGGGCGTCAGATCTTGTTACGGATGGTTATGAGCCACCAT
>NC_034598.1:83829738-83838173 GCF_900095145.1 Mus pahari | reverse complement strand
CCATGTGGTTGCTGGGATTTGAACTCCGGACCTTCGGAAGAGTAGTCGGGTGCTCTTACCCACTGAGCCATCTCACCAGCCCAGACCTGATTCTTAATAGTATTTTTTGACCTAGCACTTAATAAAAACAAAATTAACAGGAACTCAACTCTTTCTTTTAATTGATAGGCCATATTTAACAAGGCTTCCCCTACAGTAACCAGCCGATTGCCCACCACGCAGAGTTATACAGTGACACCTAGTGTACCCTTTCGGTAAAACCCTTCAGATTACATTTTTTGGATGATAAGGCACTATTTTACTGATTGACCAGTGTATTTGTTTGAGATGGTGTCTTGCTACTGTAGCTTAGGGTTGCCCCAACTCACAATCCTCTTGCCTTAGCCTCCCAAGTGCTAGAATTACAAGTGTCTGTCACTTAGCTCTACATTTTGTTTGAGACAGGATCTCACTCTGGTTGTCTTGGAACTTACTTATGTAGGTCAGGCCGACCATGAACTCACAGAAATCCCCTTGCCTCTGCCTCCCGAGCAAGTGCTGGGATTAGAAGCACGTGCCACCACAACTGGCACCAGCTATACTTTGAAATTCTGATGTAAACATTCTAACCAATCAGTACTTACGAATTCTGATTTTTTTTAAGATGATGATGCACTTTTTCCACTGATGAATAATGATGTTGAGAATCTTTCCATATGCATCAGGGATATTTGTGTACTTTCTTTAGGAAAATGTAATCTCAGGTCACATTCAGCAAGTCTTTGATACCCAGAGTGACCCTGAACTCTGGGTTCAAAGAACAGGTGAGACTACTGAAACTTGCCCCCGGTGCCCGGCTCTTTGTTTAGTTTTTAAAAAACATTTTAAATGATTTATTCTCTCATATGCATTGGTGTTTTGCCTGCATGTTTTGTCTTGCACACCTTGCCTGTGTGAAGGTGTCAGTCAGGTCCCCTGAAACTGAGTTAGAGGCAGTTGTTGCTGCCGCCTATGACCTTCTACTTTGGCTTTAAGAATGTGGAATTACAGCTGGGTGTGGTGGCGCACTCCTTTAATTCCAGCACTTGGGAGGCAGAGGCAGGTGGATTTCTGAGTTCAAGGCCAGCCTGGTCTACAGAGTGAGTTCCAGGACAGCCAGGGCTATACAGAGAAACCCTGTCTCGAAAAACAAAAAAAAAAAAAAGAAAAAAAGAAAAAAAAATGTGGAATTACGCCTTTTGTGACTGGCGGTGAATGAGCGCGCAGTGCCATGAAGGCCTCGGGCACGCTTCGGGAGTACAAACAAGGTGGTGGGGCGCTGCTTGCCAACCCCAAAATGCCACACACCACCGCTGTACCGGATGCGAATCTTTGCACCCAACCACGTGGTGGCCAGTCCCGCTTCTGGTACTTTGTGTCACAGCTGAAAAAGATGAAGAAGTCATCCGGGGAGATTGTATACTGCGGGCAGGTGTTTGAGAAGTCACCCGTGCGCGTGAAGAACTTTGGCATCTGGCTGCGCTATGACTCCCGAAGTGGCACACACAACATGTACCGAGAGTACCAGGACCTGACCATAGCTGGTGCAGTCACACAGTGCTAACGAGACATGGGTGCCCGACATCGTGCCGGTGCCCACTCCATCCAGATCATGAAGGTGGAAGAGATTGCAGCTAGCAAGTGCCGCCGGCCAGCTGTCAAGCAGTTCCACGACTCCAAAATCAAATCCCCCCCCCTCACCGCGTGTTGCGCCCCACCGCGTGTTGCGGCACCAACACAAGCCACGCTTCACCACCAAGAGGCCCAACACCTTCTTCTAGACACAGAGACCCACTGAATAAAAAACTTGAGACTGTCAAAAAAAAAAATGTGGAATTTTTTTTGGGGGGGTTGGAAATTAATACACCCGCAGATATGGTTGGCAGGATTTGACAGCCCACAGAGGATCTGCTGCTTAGGTCGCAAATCAGCATCTGCTACAACTCAATGCCTGTTTCAGGACCAAGGGAACCAGCTCTGGAGACACACACACTGTGGGCAGAAGCTGAACTTCCACTTCTGCAGACAGTGCTTCACACCATCTAGGTAGTCACCAGCAACTTCTTCGTGTTTGTCTCCGTGACCTACAGTGGGTACCTGGTACCGCAGTAGCATCTGGGCCAGGCAGGGATAAGACCCCTTTCTCTTCGCCTGGAGGCAGTGGTACTGCACATCACAGCGTGTGGCCATCAGCATCAGTCTTATTGCAGTAGAAAGCATCTTTTTTTTTTTTTTTTTGGTCTTTTTCGAGACAGGGTTTCTCTGTATATCCCTGGCTGTCCTGGAGCTCACTCTGTAGACCAGGCTGGCCTTGAACTCAGAAATCCACCTGTCTCTGCCTCCCGAGTGCTGGGATTAAAGGCGTGCGCCACCACGCCCGGCTAAGTAGTGGTTTTTTTGAGGCAGGGTTTCTGTGCACCTCTGGCCTTGGAACTTGCATTGTAGACCAGGCTGGCCTTAAACTAAGAGATCCACCTGCCTCTGTCTCGTGAGCGGTGGAACTAAAAGGTGCACCACCACGCCCAGTAGTAGTTTTTTTTTTTTTTTCCTAATAAGATTGACGTTTCTCTTGAGAAACCTTCAAGGTATCTTCTCTAGATACCTTGCCTAATCCAGGTAGATTCCTATCTGCTTTTCCCCGTGTGCGTGCGCACCCACCGTGTGTTCTGTGTACTTGGTGGTGGGGTTTTCAGCCAGTGATATAGACAGGGTTTCTCTGTGCCCTGGCTGTCCTGGAACTCACTCTACAGGCCAGGCTGGCCTTGAACTCAGAGATCTCCCTGCCTCTGGGGCTAAAAGTGTTAAGCTTAGAGTGTGTATTCTTGTGTGCTCATTCATCAGCCTGTGTTTCCACTTAACCTTTTGGTTTGAATATATTTTGACTACAAAAACAAAAATAGGACAATCAGTTTGAGATGATAGATTATTAAAGCCACTGTCATAAAAATAATGGATTTATCCATCACCATGCAGTTAAGCAGGCTCTCCCTTTATTTCTGGGCCTGACTTCCAGTTCCACTCACTCATCACATATGAATACAAACCTGCCTAGTTTTCTTTTGACTATTTTCAAACAGGGTTTCACTACATCAGCCTGGACCTTGCTATGTCAATCAGGCCTGACTTTCCTCCTGATTCAAGGCACAGCCCTCAACACGTGGCTTCCTCCCACTGTTATCTACTAGTCACACTGCTCAGTTGAGTCCTTGGTAAGCTCAGCTTGGATCCTATTAATTCCATCCTTAGGCTCTCCTAGGAACTTTTTGTTGAATTCCAAGGCTTTTTATTCTCTTGATCCCTTTTGGTTCTCAAATACACCACAAAAAGGTTACTTACAAAGGAGTATGCATGATTTTACTGACAAGAGACCACAGCAAAATCATGGCTTTGTGCTAAGCACTAGTTTTGGAGTAGAAGAATAGGAAAGAAACAAGTGGGAGCTGACAACTTATCAGGCTGTTTACAGGGCCTCTTTGTATCGCCCTGGGTGTCCTGGTATTCACTTGAGTACAGACCAGGCTATACTCAAACTCAGAGAATGGCCTGGTTTTACATTCTGTAACTAACAAACGATCCTGAGGTCATTTTATTAAAGAATTGAACTATCATTTCTGCCAGATTTACTCAGCATAGAATGGTTACTGTCAACTCCTAAAAACACTTGACAGTGCTCTAGACTTCCACAACCCAACCACTGAACTGAGTCCTTTTAAAAACCCAAGTCCATGGGTTGGAGAGATGGCTCAGTGGTTAGGCACACTGAGTTCAATTCCAGCAACCACACAACCATCTGTAATGGGGTATGAAGACAAAGCACCCATAAAAAAAAAAAAAAAAAACCCAAGTCTACTTCAAAAGCAGTAAGTCTCTTAACTGCTATAGTACCTACCTCCTCAGACCCTGTGGGCTGTCTTTTTCTTCTACGGATAATGCATTTCTAGCATTTTGAATGTATTTAAAGAGGCTCTGGGTTAAGTTTCTCAAGCTTTAGCATCCTCATCGCCAGACTCTCAAGTGGACTCATCGAGTATTTGAGGCTTACTGCATGCCACTGGACTGGGTTCCAGAACTCACTGTATTATCAAATGCAAAGCTTTCAAACACAGGCAATATGGTCCACGTCAGTACTATGAGGCTTCTGCAAGCTTGGTGCCCTAGTGCCCAATGCAACTGTGAGATAGGCAGGGACAGGCATTTATAAGCTGGAATTAGTTCAGAGTCTCTTGGGTCATAGCTGCCTGGGCTGCAAGTATGCCACTAGCCTCAGTAACCTGGCTGGATGTGGCCAATCACCAGCTGTGTGTCCTGGTGGGCACCAAGCACACCACAATAGTCTGAAAGCTTTTCAAAACCAAGGTCCGCCAAATTTGGTCTTCCTGTAGAATCCCTGCTATAACCATCCCACCTTCCAGCAGGACAGGTTATTAAAATAACCATATAACTTCTAGGTTCAGATCTAGCTACGCCTACCAACTACCTCTGAAAGATTGAGTTTACACACTATCTATCAACTGACTCAAACGACTCTGATCAAAGCAAGCATTGCAGACACCCAGCTAGAGTGGTGTTGGTGCTCCGCCAATATTCCAAGCATGTGGGAGGTCGAGGCAGGATACCAAGTTTGAGGCCACCTCACAAAAGTTTGTTCTAGGACAGGAGTGGTGGTACATGCTTGTAATGCCAACATTCAGGAACCCAATGCAGGAAGATTGACCTTAAATCTAAAGCTAGTCTAGACTATACAGTTAGTACAGGGTCATCCAAGTTACAGACAAAAAAGTTCTGGAACAAACCCAGGGTCTTATTACATGTTAAGCACACAATATAACCAGAGTATATACCTGGCCTGTCCACATGAAAACGGTATTTAAGGTAGTCTCACTGTGCAGCCCTAGCTGGTCGTGAACTTCCCATGATCCCCCTGTGTACTAGGACTGCAGACATGTGGCAATATGCTTGTTTCACAATTAGTCTATTCACCAAAGCAGTCACTAACGTGGTGTGGCTTCTTACTACTATTTAACATCTAAAAGGCTGAGGCAGTCAATTTACACAAGCACGGAAGGTTCCACTCCCTGAGGCCATGAAAGTTCAATGAGAGCAAGTCAAGATTTCAGACCAGTGACACAAGCATGAGGGAAAATGTGATAGCAAAAGATTTAAAAAAAAAAGGGGGGTGTGTTTGAAGTCACAAAACATGAACAGAAAATAAATTTGCAAAATTAAGGAAGGCTTAAATGTTCACAGAAAGAATAAAACCAAATGTGATCACTCAAAAACAAAACAGAGTAGAAGTGAGCTACTTAACCCTGAAAGGCACAGAACTTTCCAAGAACTATCCAAGGTAAAGAAGGAGCAGGGCAGACAAGGAGAGCTGTAGCTGTGCAGAAACCCCACCAACTTCCTAAACCCCTCTAGGTGTCCATTTTCATTTGAACAAGAAAAATACCTACCCCGCAGGATTGTCATGGAGTCAAAAGTCCACACACATGAAGGGTCTAGAACAGCTCTCCATGCACACAGTTAAGAATACAAAGAATACATTTAGATTCACAAATTTAAATAAAGTCACCACAGAGGGACACATGAATGACAATGATGCAAACAGCACTCATATCTCACAAACACAGGCTTCAAGGGATTGCAGTCACACTGAAGACCAACTACCGGCAGAGTTACGCATACATACTTAAGATGGTAGGCAGGAGCCGGGGTGACAGGCACTGAAGAGGCAGGTCTCTGTGGGTTTGAAGCTAGTCAGTGCTACATAGTAAGTTCCTGCTCAAAAAAAGAGGGGTGGGGTGGGGGTCGACCATAAACAAAGAGGTATGGTTGGAAAATCACAGTATTACAGGAAGGAAGAGGTGCTCTGGTGTGTGTGTGGGGGGGATGTTTCTGGGTGCTATTCTCTAACAGGCCCCAACTACTACAATAATCAGAAGCAGAATAGGTTAAAATGAGAACTAAAGCTTAGTCTATAAATAAATACCACGTGATAAGTGCTATACCAAAATCTTAAATTTCATGCTATCTGAAAATCATGTATTCAACAACAAAACTAGAGGTTAATTACTTTATTATTGAATTATATTGTAAAGTCTACATCTATGAATTAATAAATGCTTCGCATTTACATCAAGGACACATTTACTCTAGTGGAAAACAGACACAGACAAAAGACCAAGTACACATTTAAAAAAAAAAAAAAAAAAAAAAGGCATGTTTTAGCTGGTCCTACCTTTTGCTATACTGGACCATATTTTCTGATTCCAGACTGACCTTACGTATATGTGAAGTCTGATTTATACCCCCACACTTTTAAACATCAAGTGGGGCTTCTCACAATTTTTAATTATAAACAAAAGATTGAAAGCAATATGAGAAGCTGTGTCTGAAAACAAAGGAAGATGGCTGTCACTTAAGGTGGGAAAATTGAGTAAAACATGCCCCCTGTGGCTCATCTCAAGAGAGACAATTTGACTCTGAGAGGCAAGCACTTGAGATCTAAGTCAGCTAGCTCCCCACGTGCCCTGGAAGACCAGATCTACATGTTCTAGTCTCAATGGCAAAAGGGTACTTAAAATGTCTATGAAATATCTAAAAGCTAAATACAGTAAATATTAAGTCAAAACTGTGTGCTGGTCTAAATATTCATATTCGGCTTCCTCCTTTGTAAAAATTAAAATTGTCTTTATATTTTGGATGTTATTAAAAATAATTTATATTTTTAGTGTGCTTTACGGTCAATGACTGTAAAATTGTAACTTAAATGATTTAGTTAAAGATGTTTATGCTTTACTTGATTTTTACTAAAATTTAAACTGACGGCAACTTCATCTAAGCCATACATGAGGTAAATTTCAGCTAAAAAAAAGACGACAACCATAAGGATATCGTTAATCATTTCAGGAATATACAAAACCATAATGCCCACCTTATTTGAAATTACAAATTAAGCATTAGCTACTACATATGTGATTTAAAAGCAAGTTGGTTATACTTTTAAATCAAATTACATCGGGAATTATATGCCTAAAAAAACCAAAAACCTCAACACCCCGACTCAACCCAAAGCAAAACAAAAATCCCTGGCTGAAAAACAAATTTTTTTTTTTTTTTTTTTGGTTAAAAGACAATGAAATAAACTGAAACAGAGGGGACCAGTGTCTAGTTTCTAACTTCTAAACAAACACCCTCACACGTATTTACCTAAAGAATATTTTGCTAATAAGCTAGATGGATGGGACAAATGCTTTACTGTAAATAAAAAGCACAGGATCCCAATGGGAGCTTTAGAGGTAGCTAGCAGCTCCCTCAATCGTACAGCCAGCTAAAATAAAGCAGGTTTCTGCTGCTCTACAAGGTCCCTGTGGAAAGCCAAGCGTACTCAATGGTTTTAATGAAGTAGGACTTCCATGATATGACGGAAACTCTAGCAAGTGGTGTGGTAAGGCCGCACCAGCACTACCACATGACAGGAGTCACACAAGAGCTTATTGCTGTACCCTCCATGGACAAACCGCTGTGTACAGGAAGCACAACTGCGTGACCGTTTCTCATACTGAACTTCATTCACATTTGTAACATTTTTATCAGCAGAGAATAAGTCATAAACCTTTTCTGTAAGAATTCCAAGTATTTAATGTGTAGCTTCACATTACATCACCATGTTTTGCCTTATTTTTCAAATACACAAAACAATGCATTTTCCCCAAAAGTGAAATAAGATGTCCACATTAAAAAAATAAAGCCTACAAAAAAGTTCTGGAGCTAAAAAAATTATTCATATGGCACAATGTGATCTCCAAGGTCCAAAATATTGAAAAGAGATCCGTGTAAGCATCCTGTCTGCTTTTCAATGCAGCACTAACTTTACTGAGGTGAAATCACAATTTAGTTCTTCAGTCAACAAGTGGACACAAATGTTTTCCTACAGTTATTAAAAACAGGAGATCAGGTTGAATGTGCCGAAATGATTTCTTCAGTTGGATATTTTAGCATCTTGAAGAAAATTAGTGAAGGGATTTCCTTGGTTGGTTTCCATAGCTTGATAGACCAAAAACAGAAACACGGCCACAACAGCAAACAGTAACACTTTTATCCACATGGGGACGGAGCGTCTCTTCTTTGTCTTTTCTGACTTGACATCTGCCAAAGGAGCGTACTTCGGGATGTACTTAGA
This sequence comes from Mus pahari, assembly GCF_900095145.1. NCBI lineage: Eukaryota > Metazoa > Chordata > Mammalia > Rodentia > Muridae > Mus > Mus pahari. The sequence continues at coordinate 83,829,973 of NC_034598.1, read as the reverse complement.
TGAAAACGACTCTTCCATCCTGAAGTCACTGAGCTCGAGCGGCCGGCCTGCAGCGCCTTTGATTGGTCTGCGGCAGCTAGCACTGTTCAAAGTGAAACAGAATTCCAGATGATTCAACAACAAACCTTCATGTGACTGCTTAGCACACTGCAAAATGCAGCAGGAGAGAATCGTCAGATAAAAGCAGAGGATCTACTTATCACATACTTTTCTTTTCTTTTTTTTTTTTTTTTTT
>NC_034598.1:83804439-83829713 GCF_900095145.1 Mus pahari | reverse complement strand
GGTTTGGTTTTTCAAGACAGGGTTTCTCTGTGTAGCACTGGCTGTCCTGGAACTCACTCTGTAGACCAGGCTGGCCTCGAACTCAGAGATCCCCCTGCCTTTGCCTCCCAAGTGCTGGGATTAAAGGCACGAGCCACCACTGCCCGGCTATTACATGCCTTTTAGTATTTTCTTTTGTTTTATGGTGGAGCTGGGAGGTAAGCTGGGGCCTTGCATCTTTTTTATGGATCTTTAGTGGGCATTCTTATTACAGAGCTCCAACTCCGTTTCTATCTTAAAAATTTAGTTTTGGACTGGAGTGAAGGCTCAGCTGTTTATAAAGGCGAGCACCCAGTTTGTCTCTCAATCGACTGTTAACCACCAGGTATGGTGATGCCCACCTTCAACTCTAGCACTTGGGAAACAGGAGAGCTGATCTCAGTCTGAGGCTAGCCTGGTCTATAGAGCCAGAGCTGTTATAGAGCAACCATGTTTCGAACACTCCAAAATAAGTTAGCTGTATCATTATAAAATAGTATTTAGGATAAATACTCTCTAAGCCTGTCTTAGAGGCTCAGTAGTGTACTGTGTGCCTGTGATCGCAGCACTTGGGAAGTATGTCACAAGTCTTAACATCTGCCTTGCATACATGGTAAATCCAAGATCAGCCTGGTGATCTGAGAACTTGTCTCAAAAAAGAAAATAAAACTTAAAACCAGCCACAACCTTCAGGTGATGTAGCTTGTACCTGCCCACACAAAAACACAAAAAAGATCTATCCAGATTTAAAGTGGGTGTGTACATGTGCAAAGACCAAACCTGGCTTGCAGCATATACCTGTCATCTCAGGATTTAGGTGAAAGCAGGAGGATCAGGGGTTCAAGGTTATCCTCAGCTACACAATGAGTTCAAGGACAACCTGGACTGCAGGAGACCATGCAGGTTTAGCATGAGGACCCGAGTTCAGCCCTCGGCACACATGAGCATGTGCGCATTCTTGGCTCAGCAAGTGAGAAAGCACTCACTGCTTTGTCTCCCAAGCCTGTTGTCCTGAATTCACTCCTCAGACCCCAGGGTGAACTCCCAAGAGCTGCCTCCGAATCACACATCGTTCACGAATAAGTTGGACAAGGCAGCCTCTCTGACAGGCAGGCAGAAGACAGAAAGATGGCTGGGGGCTTGTTGGCCCGTCAATCTAGCTGAATGGTTATGCTTCAGGTTTAGTGTGTGACCGTGCCCCAAAAGATAAGGGTGGGCCCTGGAGATGGCTCAGTGCATCAGTGAGCACATCAACAAGCACCACCGGGGCTGGTGAGATGGCTCAGTGGGTAAGAGCACCCAACTGCTCTTCCGAAGGTCCGGAGTTCAAATCCCAGCAACCACATGGTGGCTCACAACCATCCGTAACAAGATCTCTTCGGGAGTGTCTGAAGACAGCTACAATATACTTACATATAATAAATAAATAAATAAATAAAGATTAAAAAACAAAACAAAACAAAACAAAAAAACAAGCACCACCTTCAGTAAATAAAGTTAAAAATAAGCAAAGTAGCGTGTGTGTGTGTGTGTGTGTGTGTGTGTGTGTGTGTGTGTATAACTCAGAGGCAGAGATCTTGCTCTATGTATGGGGCCCTGGATTTGACCCCAACTACTGCCACACTCTGTCCCCACTTTGTCCCCAAAAGAGTTACATGTAACAAAAATAAATTTTGAATGATTCAATTTTCATGGATGTGAACCACTTGATTCTGAGAACAAAGCTACAACAATGTTGTGATCAAGAACTAAGAGTTCCCTAGAATGTATTTAAACTCAATTTTATCTATCCAAGTACCTAATTCCTGTTGGAGTAGAGGCTTCATAGGGGAACATTTCCTTAAGAATATCCCTTTCTACTCTTCTTTCCTCTGTTTTTTCTCCCACCTAGTAAGAAAAAAAGAAACAGACACAAGTTAAAATGTAGTATGAATATGCAATAATTCAAATACTTAAAAGACCTTTAGGGGAACAAAATCCCCTCTGGCCTAGTTTTGCTATCATCTAGGTATTCAGAAGCCTGCAAGCCTCTTCACAGTCCATCACTGGGATGGTATCATAATGTGCTCATTAGAGGGAAACACCCAGCAACCCAACCAGGCCGGTAAAATCCCTCAAGGGAGTTCCTTGTTTTGCATTAAGAAAGCATTAAGAGTGCACCATTTCTTCCTATTAGGAATCTGTGATATGTAAAGGATTAAATACAGAAGATACCTAATTAATATAGACCTCTATCTTGTTTTAAAAGTCAATTAAACCATTTCAGTTTTTAAAACATTGCTTAAGATTAAAATTATAATAAGCCATGCAGCCAGCATTTTCAAGATCAGTTATACGGGAGTCTACCACACAAAGGTACTTGGAGGTCTTTTCAACAAAAGGGCAGCTTCCCTCACAGCCCAAGCAGCATGTAAACTTGGATCCGCGGCAGAAAGAGCCTATTACAAGCGGCACACCAACTCCCCTGCAACCAGGAACGCAAGAGCCACACAGCAGCAGGAATAGAGTATTATTAGTATGCCATACCGTATTAGTTTCTATTTTCACAACTAAATTTGCCTTTAAACCATATATGCACATATATATGTATATATACATAAACCTCCCAGTAAAGTTCTGTCTCCTCCCACTTAAAACAAAACTCTGAAAGATGAAAGACAACATTGGGCTAAATTGTATCCATTTACTTCAGCTCTTGTCAATGGTTTCTTTGGTGTTCTTCTGGTTATGTCTGAGAATTCAGTGATTGGCAGAATAGAAGATGCATGCTTGAAATTTCCAGTCAACCTATTGGCCACCTGCCAAGATTCAAATTATTCAGACTCAGAATTATCCAAATATAGCAAACACACTTAAAATAAAAACAAAAAACAAACAAACAAAAAAAGATAATTCACTTCTGTAATATTTGATTTTCCCCTAATAAAACTTTAGGGAGTGGGATCTAGAAACACATTCAGTGCTTCACACGTGAAACCTTAGAACTCTTCAAATATTTAGTAAAAAAAATTATCCTCATGGTATTTAGGATTCTTTTTTAATTAATTAGATACATTTCCATTTGCCAAAATTTACCACCTCCCAAATTCCAACTAAGGGGTAATTACAAAGAACAGCACTTAGACAGTTTATGAAACATATTTACTAGGGACTCGTTGCTTGAAGCCTTTATAGTTTCAGCTATGGGAGTACTCTCTGAAATTACTGCACCATCTATACGAAAACGCTGTGAAGCTTCCACCTGTTAGTTTGAAAACAGAACAAAAACAATCAGTGTGAAGCAGTCACTAAGGCCCTACCGCTCTGCAAACCCAACTCAGCGCCAAGCCCTGCGTCACCCTTTTCCTTGGAGTTCTTCTCGACCCTCTCGTGGACTCCCTAGTTAATGCCTGCAGAGGTCCGCCTTTTGAAGATCCACTCGTCCATTCAGTCTCAGTTACTCCAGCTTGAGAATAGCTCTAGTCAAGCATCGACACATTAAAAAGTCATATCCTAACACAAACCCCTAAACAATGGCCATTTTTAGCACACCAAGAAACCAAGAACTCTCTAGACATCAGCAATTACAAGCAATGCCACGCCCTCAAAATATCTCTAAAGGCACTAATTTTGCTGCGTTGTAATCACCAGAAAGTAAAGGGCAACACTAGAACCTGCTCAGAGTGCTGAAATGCACTAGAGTCTGCTCAAGAGTGCTGACAGCTCATACTGGCTTCTCCTGGGAAAGCTGCTTGGAAACTGACCTAGCACTGGAGCTCTATCTGTCTTTAAATAAAAACATGTAATTTGTTATGATTCATTTCCAGGAAGGAAGGAAGGAAGGAAATAAGGGAAAAAAAAACAAAAAAAAAAACACTTTTGATGGCAGTAGCTTAGTGTTAGAGCCCTTTGTTATCATGTGTGAGTCCTGGGTTCTATTCCCAGCAAGGAAAAAAAGAAAAAAGAAAAAGAAAACAAACTTCTATGGCTGTTCATAAACCACAGTCTTTCCATGTGCTTTAAGTATTTAGTAGAATCTGTCAAACTGTAATTGTTCTCTTCCCTCCCCACAGAGAGCAGACAGTGGTTGCCTTGCACCCCCAGATTCATTTTCTCGGGGAGGAAAGAGAAATACCTTTCCCCCTCATTTAGACAGAACTAGTGGCTAAGCACAGTGGTCATCTTGGCTCCAGGGAAGCAGAAACAAGACAACTGCCTCAAGTTCTAGCACAGACTAGGGTACATATTGAGACTGACTAAAAAAAATAAAAAAGTACCTTGGAGATGGGGACATGGCTTGTATCGCACAGGCAAGCAATACCATGTTTGGCTACTAACATACCAAAAAACCCCACCACCACAACAACAAAAACCTTAGGCCTTTCACACTAGCTCACCTCCACTCAGACAATCTGATGTGTGCAGCGGTTTTCAAGCTAGCAGTGCACAAACATCAGCATCAGCCTTACCTGTGTGTCAGCACTTACTAAGCTACTTCTCACTCTGATCCCGTTTTAAGCATGCTGATTTGCTAGCGGTATCACCATTCCAACTCTACGACAGCTCCAAAGCCAATCTCATGTCTATTTGGATGGACGCTGTAAGAGTTTTTGTTTTGTGGTGGGTTTTTGTTTGTTTTTACTATTATTCTTTAAGAGATAGTGTTTCTCTATGCAGCCCTGGCCGTCCTGGAACGCAGAAATTGGCCTGCCTGTCTCCTGAGTGCTAGGATTAAAGGTGTGTGCCACCACTCCCCAGCAAGAGCTTATTTTTAAAAGAAACATACTTTAATTGTATGTGTACGTCTGTACACATACACATCAGAGGCCATTTAGAGGGTCCCCTGTGGCAGGAGATGCAAGCAGCTGTGAGCCATGATGTGGGTTTGAGAATCTGACGCAGATCGCTGCAAGAACACTAAGCACTAGGCTGTTTCTCCAGCACCAATCTCAATCTCAGGGCCCCTCATCCTGCTATTAGTTAGGGAATTCCCGCTGAATGTAAAATTAATGTCAAAGACACATTATGTAAATCACTTACCATGGTAAGAAAATAAACTTTTTTTTTTTTGGTTTTTCGAGACAGTTTGTCTGTATAGCCCTGGCTGGCCTCGAACTCAGAAATTCGCCTGCCTCTGCCTCCCAAGTGCTGGGATTAAAGGCATGCGCCATCACGCCCGGCCCAAAATAAGTTCTTATCAACAGTCAAATGTCTAAGTCAGATACAGCATCAGTCTGCTCTGAGTCCTGGTGACACTTACCAGTCCCTCTTGTTCTGGCCTCCAGCTCATAATTCTCCTGTGCCTGCCTAGCAGTGCTGCAGCTATAAGCACACATTGCCACTCACAGCAACTGACTTTGAGAATGTAAATAAAAATTAAAAAAATTATCATCTAGTAGCAGAATTTGGAAAGATGCACCAATCACACAGAGGACTATCTCACTAGTATATATGTAAAATGAGTATTCTATCTATGCTTTGAGGCCAAGTAAGATTCACAGTTCCACCTATCACCAGCAAGCTGCTCCCTAGAAAAGTCCTGATTTATCTTGGGGAAAAGTAGAGGAAACAATCTTTTTCCCTGAATTCTATGAAGCTGCTAAGTGAGGAATAAGTCAGAAGGCATTAAAGAGCTGAGGCGTGGAAGGGTGCAGGAGCTGGGCTCTTAAATCTGAACAAACAAAAACCCCACACTGCACTACTTTACAGTAAGATATAAACAAGTCTTGCATGGTGCTGCACACTTGTAAACCAGAGGATGCTGAGCCATAGGCTGAGGAGCCTGAGGCTAGCCTAGGCTGCATAGTGAGACTCTGTCTCAAAGTAGGTACACAGCATGTAAGAGTTGCTGGATCTGACTCACGGAACAGAGGGAGGGGCGAGAGAACATGAAAACATGGAGCGAAAGTAAAGATAAAGAGTTGAGTTACCCTGAAGCATTCACTACCCACACTTGAACACTCCAGTAGAGGTCTGTGATGAAAAGACATTTGGTAAGACACTGCAAAAACTAGAAAGCACTTTCACTCACACATCAACAGAGACAAAATGCTACCTGCAGAAAGAAGGCTGCTAGTCTTGGCCCATAGTAAAACCAACCCGCACATTCACCAAAAGGAAAGTAACTGAATAAAGTGTAGCCAGTCTACAAATCTCAATATGCAGACTGCGGCTATTCTAGGAATAGGGACAAGGGGTAGCATTTTGACTCGGGAATGAATGCTAAGACAGATAAAAGGAATGTTTATGCAAAGGAGCAAATATAAACAACTGACAGTGTATTTCCTATGTCACACAAAACTCCAGCAGTGCATTAAACTGTTGCCTAAAAACATAAATATTTTAGGCACAGTATCCTAGTAATATAAATGGAAAAAAAAATACACCGGATTCCATTTAGCAGCCTTAGTGTTATTTTTAAACACGTAAAATGCAAGAAAACTATAATTAGAAGGACCAAGATGCTCAGCATGAGACACGCGTAAGAACCGAAGTTTACAACCTGTATTTGTAAGCTTGAGCTGTTATCACGTGCTCACAAGTTCTCCTCCTTAGGGACAGAGGAAAGAAGGGACACAAAGGAAGCAGACTCTAGACCTCACCTATCTGGCTGTGACTGGAGCCCAGCAGGAAAGCAACTGGACAGCCTGCAGCAGGCTTGGGGATGGTGGGGATGGTGGGGATGGTGGGGATGGTGGGGTACTGACTGTATTCAGTGATCAGGAATATAAGAATCATACGTAAGTCAGGCAGCGGTGGCTCACGCCTTTAATCCCAGTGCTCAGGAGATAAGAGGCAGAGGCAGTCGGTTCACTGTAAATTCAAGGCTAGCCAGTTCTACAGAGTAAATTCCAGAACAGCCAAGACTAAATAGAAAAATCCTGTCTCAAAAACACAACAAAACAAAAACATAGCATAAAAAAATTTATTGGGGCTGGAGAGATGGCTCAGCGGTTGGGAGCACTGATGCTCTTCTGAAGGTCCTGAGTTCAAGTCCCAGCAACCACATGGTGGCTCACAACCATCCATAATGAGATCTGGCACCCTATTCTGGAGTGTCTGAGGACAGCTACAGTGTACTTATATATAATAAATGAATAAACTTTAAACATTTTAAATTATTTTAAAAAAATGTTATCCAGTGTGGTTGTATATACCTTTAATCCCAGAATTTGGATCAGTGAGTTTGAGGCCAGCCTGGTCTACAGAGCAAGTTTTCAGACCAGCCAAGGCCACACAGAGAAACCGTATCTCAAATCCAGCCCCCCAAGGGTATTTTTTCCTAGCTGTTTTATATGAACTTAACTTTAAGGCAACTAAGGATCTTATCAAGAAAAGTTTCTCATAAAGTAATCAGTTATAGATATAAAATAACATGACTGAGAAAAGTCATCATTTTGTAACTTTAATAAAATCACAGATTTAGGCAATATTATCCACAGCTGTTAAAATCTTTAACTGAAAAGACCAACATCTGAACTATTATTAATTAATTTTAATATTTTTGAAGGAAATTCATGTTTCCTGAAATGACCAGCAGGAAGGCTACAACATCATTTATGAGGTATTCTTTTCAAAGAAACTGAATCCCAACCCAGACCAACCCTTTACGGCTATGCTGTCCAATATAGTAGTCACCAGCTACATAGCAACCCTTTACGGCTATGCTGTCCAATATAGTAGTCACCAGCTACATAGTTCTATTTAAATAGATAGGAGTCCAACTATAACAGTTAAAAAAAGGCTACTCCAGAACTGACAAACATTTTTATTGTGACTACAAAAGAAAAAAAAAAACAAAAACAGAAAACAAGCCTCTGCACTGCCACATGCAGGTCCAGTCCCCAGAACGCCAGATACACAGGATATCAAGAAACAAATAAAACCCTTGAAAACCACCTGCCACCTCCAGCAAGTAGGAAATACCGACATGGTTAACTATGGTCACCAAATGGAGGACTGAGAAACAGCCATGGTGGGAATTAGTATAGACGTATGGTTCAGACTCAACTTAATTATGCAGTAAACCATTTTTTATTGGCCAGGATTGGTGGTACACTCCTACAATCTACATCTTGTAAAGGGTTGGGAGTACAGGACCCTGCCTCTCTCCTCTGATCAGCAAGCAGGACCTGTTAGTGCACACCTGTGATCCCATCTCTGTAACCCCATCTCTCAGGAAGGAAGTAGGACCTGTTAGTGCGTATCTGAATCCCATCTCTCAGGAAGCAGAAAGCTCTACAAGTTAAGAGACCAGCCTAGTCAGGCAGGCCAGGGCTTCATTGTGAATAACTGTTTCAAAAACACCACAGAAACCAGAGGCAGACAGAACATGGAAAAGATAGACGAACAACAAACTAACACATTTTGAAGCTAACAAGTAAAGATGAGGAAAAGAACCTAGGGTGCGAAGGCTAAATCAGAGCCAGCCATTTCCCTCTGTAAACGGATGTATTTATTGATGCCTTATGCATATTCTCTCCCCAGTTTTCTTTTGAAAACTCTACCTTGCCCTTCCTGTCCCATCCCCCCAAAAGAGGAAATTGTCATCTTAAATAATGTGCCATACTAGCTTCAGAGTGTTAAGAAGCTACAAATAAAGGCAATTCAATTGAGAAATCTAGCCACAAAAATGAAACTTTCCCAAGCTTTCAAAGTTTCAAATAATCATCTCAAGAGGAAGAAGCAGGAGGGTGGAAATGCTGGCCTGGCAGGTTCAAAACCGCTGCACCCAAATCAGAAACAAGCAGCATGACTAACGCTAGACTGCTTAAGCACAATAAACAACGGAGGTCATGCTGATGACACGTCTCACAAAGTATGTGCCCCACACCTCTACCATGAAACTCAGTGCGTGGTGTGAGCAGGCTGCACGGTGTGTGTGCACCAACTCCTCATCAAAGGTCAAGACATGGGATGGATACTAGTCAGATGACACACCTGGACACGGGGACCATAAAACTACAAATACCTGATTGTGCTCAATCCTTCTCTGCTTGAGTGTGACTGGCGTCTTTGCTCTGCCCTTTAGCGGTTCTCTCTTCTCAAGCTTGAGCTCTATTTTAGAGTCTGGAAATAACATTGAAGAAATCATTATTCACTGGAACGCTGAAATTACGGCTTACTAATATTACTTTGGAACCCGGTTGTAGGCACATTAGTACACGTTGACGATCTGTTTAATACCTCATCAGAGAAAAAAATGTTTAGTAAGATTTATCTCTAACCCTTTCATAGGAAACAGAACGGCATGAACACACACTAGTCTTTTTTTTAATACCCTGTACCAGTGTTTAATCTGGATACTTCTCCTTACTCTTTCCATTATTCCCACCCCTAGACTGGGGTTTTAATTGGGACTAAAGGGCTTTCAAGCTGCCCCTGGGGAGGCATTTTCATTAAAAAAAAAAAAACAAAACAATGCAAACGTAGAAGTGACTACTGTTCTGTCCTTGTAATATATTACTGCTGTGTGACAAAAGTTACTTATTAAAATATCACAAGAGGGAGAATTTTAAGTGCAAAAGATTGTGTGACACCAATCACTTAATAATTAACGGTAACTTCCAATGACGGGACTGTACTGCTTTAATGTTAATGACGTCTCTCCTTAATTATGGGCTCTAGCTCAGTAGTAGACCATATATAGGCTCCATCCATAGCACCAAAATAATAAACAAAATTATAAAGTCTCTTACACTTACTAACCCAATAGTGTATACATTAAAAAAAAAAAAAAAAGGCTGAGTATTCTAATTTTTTTAACCTTGGCTTTATCGTAATTTGAAGACCTATACAGACTCTTTTAAAAAAGTAGAACTTCCCATCAGCCATGGCATGAACATCTGTAACCCCAGCACCTGGAGCTGCAGGCACCGGAGGATCTCTAGTCCAAGGCTAGTACATGCTTCACATTGGGACTGTCTCAACAAAACAGGAACTGTTTTCTACTTTTGTGTCATTTACGATAGCAAGACAGGTCTAGAAATTGGCTTTCTTAGCAAAGAAACAAGAGAGTCGATTCTTAAGGCTTAATTTTATACAAACTTAATGAAGCCATGCTTCAAACTGATCAAGATAACTTCGTGGCTTTGCTGGCCTTCCAGTCTAACCCTAGTTGATCATATATACCTGCCATTCTCCCTCCCCCCGGATAGTGATTTTTAACTAAAATAGTTCAAACAGGTCAATGAAGACCTAGCAACCAACTCCATCCTCAACACTGTCACCAGATCTATGTCATCTGCATTTTGTATACTACTCAGCATTATAAAAACTACTTTTGTTCTTGTTAACTCAGAAGAATCTAAGAAACCTCAGACAACACAGAGCAAAATAAATACCTACTAGCAAGCAGAAACTGAGTGATTAGACATATGTGGCTACAAATTAAGTTCTTGCTCAAATTTAGATTTTACAGCCAATTAAATACATAGTCCTCAAATAGTGAGAAGGACATGTGGTAAGTAGAATATTCTCAGTTACTGCTGGAATGTTTCCATGATGAAACGGAAAAGGAATGTTCATCCACATATACTCAGCTTGTTCAAACTCCAATAAAGCACACATAAAACATGTTTCTGGAGACCACACAAAACTGTTCAAATTTAACAACTTTATTGAATTTGTAGAAGCATTCTACAGGTATACATTGCTTTAAAGAGATCACACAGCACTTAGCAGGTACATGTACACATGTACATTTTAGAAGACAAGTAACAGGGCTGTAGCGATGGAATGTGCAGTCTAAGAACATGGTAGTGGTAGACATGTACACCAAGACTGAATCTGATTAAACTTGAGACTATTTTCCACAGCATCTCTACAACTAGGATTCCTTACCTTACAACCATACAAATGAAAACAGGGTAATACATTGCTTCATACAGACACAGACATTGGGGTATAGTAAAAATTCTTACTTAAGGTTTTTAGAAAATAACTCATTGGTTTAGCATCCAGATATGAAATTTAACTATGTAGGACATATAAAATACCTTTAAATACATGTAGAAAATAAAAAAAACCCACCTTTGTAGTGTCTTGTTCATCTAACAAAATAGTCATGTTGAGTGAAGATGAGGTATACCAGAACTCCACTTATCATCCCTAGCTGTGTTCCTCAAATGTGGTCCATGTACTTGTGTAACTAGGAATTGTTGGCTACTTCCTCTATCAGACATAAAACCGTACACTGCCTTTTCTATTTGATTATNAAAAATGTGCATAAATGTGTTTGTGTTTATGCATACATACAGGTATACAATTTACCTCTTATTTGTTTACAAAATATCTCTAGATTTAAATTCTCATTAAACTTTCTTAAGTGGCTTTGAACTGAACTCGGTCATATGCATGCTAAGCTCATGCATCTTCCCACAGAGAAGCAGTGCCTTTCCCTTCAATATATGCACACGCTTGTCTGTGAATCAAGCAGCAAGTTTGTGTACTGGCACTTAAAAGAGTTACACTGATCTAGAATTATTATGAAGTTTGTTGCAGACTTAAGTATGAACAAGAGTGTGGACAGATGTTAGAGCGTGTAGATGATACTTAGCTAAGAATTACAGTACAAAGATCACTTGTGAGATGTCCTGTAATGTAATGAGTGGACAACAAAAGGACTCATGGCAAAATTTTACGTAATAAAAGCAAGCAGCAGAAAGCAGAGCAGACTGCAATCACAGGAACTGTGAGACTCGGCATGCCTACACAGACTTCTCAAAGCTAAACTCCTCTGATCTGGAGGGTGGGGGGTGGGGGAATCAGTGTTTCAACAATGTTTAACTTAAGCATTAGAAAGTATGTCAATGGCACACTAAAGGAAGTGAGGGTTCCACTGATATTCTAGTTGCTGAATTCCTTATATATCTAAAATGTTAAATGAAACAGGAAGCTGTAAGCTCATGTAAGACAGATGTGACCTACGGAGTTTCAACTGTACTAGGCCTCTATATATGCGATTATACTGTAACTTGATGAGTGGTAGCATAACACCTTGAAATTAGCTCTATTAGGAGACTAAACTCTTAGAAAGGTTCACAAATTCTCCAAGTCAAAGTTTCTGCCTTTGTTCTTAAACTTATTACTGCTTATTTCCACGCTTTTTAGTAACTTTGTGTACTTCCCCTCCAAATAATGTTCCACCTTTAAAGGGGGCAACAGTCAATTTATTCTTTGAAGCTGGACTAATCTTACAATCCTTCAACCACAGATAACGCCGACCCATGGTAGAAGACCCCATGGCACAGGCAGACATCCTCACTTCATCAAATGCAGCATCACAAAGATACGAAGCTGCATCATAGGTTCTGTTCAGAATCCTGAGTGCCTGCTGTGCATCACTAGGATCTGAATTAATAATCTGTGCAGCCTGACTTATGTCAGCTTGCAGAGACTTAGCTACGAAGGCCGTGTGAGCTGCAATCTGCAATGCTGATGCTGCAGCTTCATAAGATCTACAGAGAGCNATGCACACGCTTGTCTGTGAATCAAGCAGCAAGTTTGTGTACTGGCACTTAAAAGAGTTACACTGATCTAGAATTATTATGAAGTTTGTTGCAGACTTAAGTATGAACAAGAGTGTGGACAGATGTTAGAGCGTGTAGATGATACTTAGCTAAGAATTACAGTACAAAGATCACTTGTGAGATGTCCTGTAATGTAATGAGTGGACAACAAAAGGACTCATGGCAAAATTTTACGTAATAAAAGCAAGCAGCAGAAAGCAGAGCAGACTGCAATCACAGGAACTGTGAGACTCGGCATGCCTACACAGACTTCTCAAAGCTAAACTCCTCTGATCTGGAGGGTGGGGGGTGGGGGAATCAGTGTTTCAACAATGTTTAACTTAAGCATTAGAAAGTATGTCAATGGCACACTAAAGGAAGTGAGGGTTCCACTGATATTCTAGTTGCTGAATTCCTTATATATCTAAAATGTTAAATGAAACAGGAAGCTGTAAGCTCATGTAAGACAGATGTGACCTACGGAGTTTCAACTGTACTAGGCCTCTATATATGCGATTATACTGTAACTTGATGAGTGGTAGCATAACACCTTGAAATTAGCTCTATTAGGAGACTAAACTCTTAGAAAGGTTCACAAATTCTCCAAGTCAAAGTTTCTGCCTTTGTTCTTAAACTTATTACTGCTTATTTCCACGCTTTTTAGTAACTTTGTGTACTTCCCCTCCAAATAATGTTCCACCTTTAAAGGGGGCAACAGTCAATTTATTCTTTGAAGCTGGACTAATCTTACAATCCTTCAACCACAGATAACGCCGACCCATGGTAGAAGACCCCATGGCACAGGCAGACATCCTCACTTCATCAAATGCAGCATCACAAAGATACGAAGCTGCATCATAGGTTCTGTTCAGAATCCTGAGTGCCTGCTGTGCATCACTAGGATCTGAATTAATAATCTGTGCAGCCTGACTTATGTCAGCTTGCAGAGACTTAGCTACGAAGGCCGTGTGAGCTGCAATCTGCAATGCTGATGCTGCAGCTTCATAAGATCTACAGAGAGCCAAGTCCAAATGTTTATCACAAGACTCAGTGGAGGACGCCTGAGTGGCTGCTCGTGGGGTGGCTTCAGAAATAAACCCCAGGATTTCATCATCGACTTTTGGAACTGATAATATCCGGGCTGCCTCGCTGGAGGAAACTGGATATCTGCACGCCAACGAGGGCAGCTGCCTATCAATTTGCTGCCACTCCTCTTCAACCACTTTTAGGATAGATTCATGGAGAGGAAAAGACGGTTCTGAAGCTTCTATTTTATCATGCTGTGGTGGCTTAGACACTTCTACTCCTAAAGTAGTAAGAGAATGAGAGACAACACTTTTGGCAAAAGAAGACCTATGTTCGGATGCAGGTGTATTCACACGGGAGCCTGAGTCCCCGCCCCTTACTGGCTTCTCACTTAGTCTGGGGACTTTTTGGGGAGGGGACAGGGATTCAGATTCTTGATGGCTGGACTGGCTAAGTCTCTCACATATGTTTTCTATATCCAGTGTGGGTACAGAATTAGAAGTCCCAGGCAAACTGCCGACCCCACCCTGGACTAACAGAGAATTGACATAATCTCGGATTGCCTGAGCAAGTGGTGGAGAAATGACCTGTGACCTCTCCGACTCTTGCAGTACTTCTCTTTCACTGGAGAAAACCGACTGATCTGAAACGCCAGGCTCCTCAGCGAGCGATGGCTGAGTTCTACTCTTCCCTCCACGGCAAATATTTTCCACTATGTCCTTACAGTAAGTAGTAGTGGTTTCCCTTATCAGTGAAGGAGAAGCTGCAGCAGAGACCAGCCTGGCAGCAAATCCACGCTGAGAAGATGGTGAAGAACTTTTCTCTACACATCTATCATAGCTAGACTCTGAAGGAATAAATAAACTCCGTCCAGGGGCTAACTTGTGCGTCTGTCCCTTCCCGGGCAAGGCTGTATCAGTACAAGTCTCCCTAGGTGGGTCTCCCTTAGCAGTTTGTACTTTCTTAGCTGCCTGTAGTTCAGTCCTGCCCAAAGGAGGACGGGTGGAGATTTCAGGGAAAGAAATANCCTGAAAAAATGCACCAGAGGGAGTAGATGCAAGTTCAGAAAAAGGAACACAATCCCTAGCGGACTTCACTCTCTTGTGTTCTTTCTTCTTTCCTGTAGAGGCAAAAGAGGCAGGAAGTTTAAGCATGACTGGTTTGGGCTGTCTTATTTGCCTCCTTGCTAAAATAGTGTTGTTGAAGAAAAGGGCCCTCTACTGCACACTCTCAGTGACTCACCTGCTATACAGTGCCTTGGAAGGCACAGCCAAACTAACGATTTACGAGATCAGCGATTATTAAGAGTTAAAATTTTTTAAGTATGAAATGCTGCATTATTCTAATTTTAAAAAGAAATATACTTGCTATTCTAGTCCCAAAATATTTAAAAATCGCCTATAATAGAAATGTTATATTTAATCGTTAACACTGTATATTAATTATAGGGAATACATAAACATGAAATATGGGCCAAAAAAATTACATGGAACAAAAGTGACTCATAAAAGATCCAACCTATCATTTATATAGAATTTTTTTAAAAAATAAAGTAGCATGTACTAATCTGGTCATTAAATATAAAAATGAATTAGTAAGCTAAATATCAAATTAATGATTTCTTCTGTAGATGTGATAATGGAGAAAGAAAAAGAAAACTTTGCCTCACTTTGAAGCAAGTTAAATAGCTATTTAAACAGAAAGTTAAATTACAAGTATCTGCTCAATACTGCCTTAAATGGTACCTTTCTCCAGGTCAACACTGAGTCAGGAAAAAGCCCCACATGTTTAAGAGCAGTTAAAATGTTACCTTCATCATTGTCACTGTATCTGTCAGAGTCGTTACTTCCATTCTGTCTTGTGTTTTCTGCAGAGGAAGAGACTGTTGGAAGAGGAGTAGAGGATCTCGATTCAGTTCCCTGCTCCCTCAGCTTCAACAGCTTTTTCTCATATAGCTTCCTGGTTGTTCCTGTGTTAAGGGAAAAGTTCCATTATATTGGCATGAAATTATCTTTTTAAAAGATTAAAAAACAAAATATGGTGTGTGTGTGTGTGTTGAGTGTGTAGTCCAGATACCTAGAGACCAGAGGCCCTGGATTCCCCCAGAGCTGGTTACAGGCCTCTGTGTGCCACCCAATGAGAGTTCTTGGAATAAAGCTCTGGTCCTCAACAAAAACAGTACAAGTTCTTTAAACCGGGACCATCTTTCCAGCCCCTACAGAAAACCAGAAACCAACATGCTTTCTGTTTCTAAAGTAAGTGATTAAAAAATAAAGACAGCCAGGGCTATACAGAGAAATCCTGTCTTGAAAAACCAAAAAACCAAAAATCAAAACAACAACAACAAAAAACACATAATGTATTCTTTTACAAAATAAGTTGTTTCTCTGGGACGTTAATACAAGATTATATTTTTTTTAAAAAAAGATTTTATTGTTTATGTGAGTGGGTGTTTTGTTGGCACGTATGTCTGTACACCATGTGCCTGTGTAGGCCAGAAGACAGTGTTGTATGTCCTGTTAGAGATAGTTGTTGGCCATGTGGGTGCTGGAAAGAGCAGCTAGTGCTCTTAAATGCTGAGCTAGCTCTACAGCTCCCCCAAAGAGCTTTTATATAAACAGATGGAAACCTTGAACAGAAAATGATTATACTTCACAACACTGAGATCAATATGCCTATAAACAGCCACTGAACTATGGGTATCAAATTCTATAAATCTTACTTGAATATCTTTAACTTTTTTTTCGTTTGTTTGTTTGTTTTTTTGAGACAGGGTTTCTCTGTGCAGTCCTGGAACTCACTCTGTAGACCAGGCTGGCCTTGAACTCAGAAATCCGCCTGCCTCTGCCTCCTAAGTGCTGGGACTAAAGGTGTGTGCCACCACACCCGGCTGCTTTAACTTCTACTTTACATTAGTTATATATCTTTCCTTTATTTTTGTATAGGTCTTATGACAGACAACTGATATTTTAACATGTAATATATCATGTAATTAGCACATTTTTATGTAATATGTATTTTTTACTGTCTTTCAGAATTTCACAAAAGATAGCAAATGCCACAAGTTTGTCTGTGTGTAGCCTAAGAAGTATACACTTTTAATTCCAGCATGTGGGTGGCAAAGATAGGCAGGCTACACAGTGAGATCCAGACTGGACAGATAAACAAAATCAACTCATTATTTCCAACTAGAGCTATAACAAAACCCAACCAATCTCCATACTGTGTTCCAATTTTCACAGAACCATGAAGTTCTGTGTGGATTTCTCTCAGTCCTGAGGTTACAGCCTAAACTCTGTAAGAAAGGCATGATCAACTGGCAAAAACACTGCTACCTAGAAAAGTCAACGATGGACCTAGAGTATTTAGTTCTTGCACGCCTTCTGTTTCCTTTATTCTTTAGACAGACTTAGAACAAAACCTTAATGCTAATTAGGAAACTGACACTCAGGACCTGAGTACTTACACTCTACTCATTATTCTCTAATTCACTGATGCAGATGACTCAGCCTGATAAGGTCCACAAGGCTTACAGAATAGCACAATATGACCCCTAAATAGGACAATATCAGCAACTGGTAATCTTACAAATATTATCTACCAAAAGTCCTCTTCCTCATTGAGAATTAAGGAAAACTAAAGTGTTGATTGGTTAAATAGTGACAAATGGTCTCAGAAGATCCATTATAAGTGTAAAACAAAGGGGCTGAAGAGATGGCTCAGTGATTAAGAGCACTGACTGCTCTTCCAAAAGTCCTGAGTTCAAATCCCAGCAACCACATGGCTCACAACCATCTGTAATGAGATCTGATGCCCTCTTCTAGGGTGTCTGAAGATAGCTACAGTGTACACTTAAATAATTTAAAACAAAACAAGAAAACAAACAACAACAACAAAAAACCTTACCCACAATGGGACCAGGATTCACTCCATATCTCACAAGCTGATCCAGAAGTTCTTCATTAGAGAGCTCTGTCACATCCAGATCATCTTTATCTTCTAGCCTGGGCTTATCAGTTTTCTTTGTGGCTTTCTGCAAACAGTACAATTATCTCCTCTATATGAAAGAACTCACATGGCATTCTCTGTGCAATCAACAAGGCGACTTATTTTCACATTAGCCCCAACAATTTGATTAAACTGAAACCCAGTATTTAGGGCAAGAGAGATGGCTCAGCAGGTAAGAGCACTGGCTTGTCTTCTAGAGGACCAGGGTTCAATTCCCAGCACCCACATGGCAGCTCACAACTGTCTATAACTCATGTTCCAGGGGATCTGACACCTTCACAGACATACATGCAGTCAAAACACCAATGTACATAAAATGAAAATAAAGACACTGCTCTTGGGGGTTGAGGGCAGCTCAGTGATAGGGTGCTAACTACCTAACTGAAGAGACAGTAATGGCATCTAGTGTCCAAAAGCAAATAAAAGCAAAGTAAAATAAATGGCCTCCTAGGACACTGGACACAAGTGGCACATAAACATACATGCAATCAGATATCTAAGTCATTAAAAAACAAAACAAGTGCTGGTGAGATGGCTCAGTGGGTAAGAGCACCCGACTGCTCTTCCAAAGGTCCGGAGTTCAAATCCCAGCAACCACATGGTGGCTCACAACCATCTGTAACAAGATCTGGCGCCCTCTTCTGGAGTGTCTGAAGACAGCTATAGTGTACTTACATATAATATAAAAAAAAAAAAAAAAAAAAAAAAAAAAAAAAAAAAAAAAAAAAAAAAAAAACAAAAACCCAAACCCTTCCTATCAGACAATGGGCTGTGAATATAATTCCACACTAGAGTGTCTGCCTAGCATGTGCTGGGTTCCAATCTTCCCTTACAAATAAGAAAAATGAAATAATGTAAGCCTCTGGAATTTACATTTCCATAATGAAAAAAACTTCAAGTGAACAAGAAATACATTTTGAAGCAGGCAATATGCTTGCATAAAGTGAGTCCAGAAAGTTGGGATCCACCAACAGGCTATTTGATATTAATATTTAATCTGTAGGGGGAAAAGTTCCAGGAAAGTAACATCGCCTAATAAGTATTAAATTTAATAAGAACAAATATTAGGAACTGGGTAGTTCGGTGTATACTGTTAATAAAGCAGTTTCACGGTGTATACTGTTAATAAAGCAGTTTCAACCAAAGAGTAAGTATTAACTGTGTGGAATTTACTACCCTTAAGGTAGCTTTAACTATGTGCATGCAGTCAGTACCTGTGGAGACCACAAGAGGGTATCAGATCGCCGGAACAAGGAGTTCTGATTGTGAGTAACCATGTCAGTTCAGTGCTGAGAAGCAAACCTAGGTTCTCTGGAAGAGCAGCCAGTGCTCTTAAAGACTGTAATCCAGTTGACCTTGCTCAACTCCCAGCAGTCCTCCTGCTGGCTGTCATCTCCCAAATTGTAGGACTAAGGGCAAGCCAGCATACCCAGCTATAAAATACCGCATGGAACATGTCATGTATCTAACTGTATTTCATCCTTCTGCACTAGGTCCAGTCAGAGCTGTGGGAAGGAAGCCCTGTCTTAAAACAAAACATGAAGAAGCACCCACCCACCCCATAGATCATCAGCACAGGCAGTGGGGCATACCTCAACCCCCAGCATACGTAGACCGGGAAGGGGATCCAAAGTTTAATGCCAGGCTGAGTTATACAGCAAGAATTTCTGTAAGCAAATAGACAACTATGCATGCCTGACGTTCCTTCCTCCCCTGACAGGCTCACCAGGAATGTCACTACGCTCCGCTGGATCCCTAACAGCGAAATTTTCATGCTTGGCACGCTCTAACAAAAAGGCAGAAGGCCAACCCCACAAATATGTGCTCTTGTGCCCACTATCTAGGTGATTTTAACACCTAAAAATACTGCTATCAAGACAGATAACTAGAAGCCTAAATCTCTCCCCTTCCCACCCACCCCACACACCACAGCACCCATCGTATGCATCCAAGGTAGAATTCTACGATGGTAATACATATGAAACAATCATATGCTTTTATGGAATTATCCTTAATTTAAACACATTCACGAAGGCTGGGCATGGTGAACCATCCTGCAATCTAGCTCACAGGCAACCAAGGCAGGAAAGAACCACGGGAATAACTTTTATACAAGCAATCAAAAATGTTCTACATTTCTTCTGAAATTCAAGATACCTTCCCTATGCTGCACTTTAAAGTGGTAATTCCTAAATCACAACTCACTTTATTCTTGTACTTGTTTCCAATATTAGTTTCTCGAGTAGTTGATACCATTGAGTCCAATCAAGACTATACACTTAAAAATCTTTAAATAGTGCAGGTGGAGAATCCAAACCTATGTTTCTCACTGAGAAAAAGACCCCACACCATAAAGAGCTGGGCTGGAGACAGCATCCATGGGATATAGCAAGTACTGTGTCTCCACCAAGTGCTGGGCATTAATGCCACTTCTGGAGCATACTTAACTGTCCCTCTACTCTTGATGTACCACCTAGCCCATATTAAGTGCTCACAAAAAAAGAAAGGATCTTTCATGTAAAAGTTGAGCTGGAACCGGGCGGTGGTGGCGCACGCCTTTAATCCCAGCACTCGGGAGGCAGAGGCAGGCGGGTTTCTGAGTTCGAGGACAGCCTGGTCTACAGCCGGAACAGCCAGGGCTGTACAGAGAAACCCTGTCTCGAAAAACTACACAAACACATACACACACACACACAAAGACAAATATGCTACCTACACACTCTAATATGCTGGGTCTAGATTTAGAAAAAAAAAAATACATGACATGTAAAATTGAAGGGAGTGCAAGGGGACTAATGTGAAGGGAGAAAGGGGTGGGGAGCCACAGGAGAGCTCGATACACAGGGAAGTAAAGAATTAGGATGAGGGCTGGAGAGATGGCTCAGTGGTTAAGAGCACTGACTGCTCTTCCAAAGGTCCTGAGTTCAAATCCCAGCAACCACATGGTGGCTCACAACCATCTGTAATGAAATCTGCCGCCCTCTTCTGGAGTGTCTGAAGACAGCAACAGTATACTTACATATAATAAATAATATTTAAAAAAAAAAAAAAAAGTTAGGCTGAAACCCATTATTTTGTATGATTAAAAATACAGTAACATGGGGGCCCCAGTGTTCTTAACCTTGGTTCAATTCCCAGCACCCACATGGACGCTGACAACTGTCTGCAACTCCAGTTCCAGGGGATATGGCACCCTCAGACACATGCAGGAGAAACACCAATCAACAAAAAGGAAAACCTTCAAACACACACACAAACAACATGGTATGTTTGCCTCACCCCCAAAATAGGAGACACCAAAGACAGTAGGCTGGTCAATATTTACTTGGTTTTAGGCAAGAGCTCAAGTAGCTGAGGACAGCCATGGACAGACCCTCCGGCTTACATCATCTCCAGACCTCGGGGATTACAGGTGCCCGACGCTGTAATTCACCAGGCTAGTGCTTACTAGACACTGATTTGTGCCAATCTTAAGACACTTGACAGTTCAGGGTAAAAGTTTTCTCAACTAAATCCACACATGCATTTGACATAGTTTTCACTCTTGTTCGAGCAATCAGGGAAAAAAAAAACCCATATTTATTTTTAAAAAATTACCGCTAAACACTGTAAACTTTCGAGGAAGCAAACAGCTTGAGGTGTAGTTCCCAGCTAGTACATGCAAAGAAGAGGCTTTGAGTTCAATTCCCAGCACCAAAACGAGAGGCAAACCGCGATACAAGTAAACAGTAGCGACACCAGTCAAAACATTCACGTGTTTCTCGAAGATTTAAAATACTCCAAATCAATAGTCTTAATTTAACGACTTGAATTCTGTTAACTAAATATAAACCTACAAAATACTATTTAAAACATAACCCCCCCACCCACCCCCAAAAAACAGCAACAAAAAAGCAAAATGATACACACTGGCAGGAACCCATCTTACATTTCACTGGCCTAAGGCTTTCAAATTGTAATACTGACACATCAGTATGTCATAAACTTTTTCTTTTTGCTTCCGGATCTTTACTTCCTCCAGCAAAATCTTACAAAGAAAAACAAAACTCTTACTAGCTGGGATTCTCCGGGATGTCTACGAGAACAAACTTTCCCAAATGCAACGTACATAAATAAAGCGTTCCCTTTACAGTACAGCTAACCCACTTAAGGCGGGGCCTGATGACTGGAAGAATAAGACATGCGAGGAAACAAACGGTTCAAAAAGCCCTCCATCTGTTTAAAAACAAAACAAAACAAAAACCAACAACATAAAAAGGCGGGAATGCCTTTATTAAAAAAAAAAAAAAAAAAAAAGCCAGACATGACTATGTCGCAAACTGCCCTCCAGAGAGCGCTCTGACACTGTTGCGAGCCACTTGGGCGCTAAAGCGGGAAAACGCTACAACTTCACCTCGCGCGCTCGGGGGCCAAGCCTGTCGGGCTCTTCGAAAACGGCTCGGGAGGCCGCGTCTACACCCACTCCGGACCGTGCACCGGGCCCGCCGCGGCGACTGACACCGAGGACTCCCCTCTCCGCGCCCTCCCCGGCGGCCTTCGCGATCCGGGCGCCGCCGCGGGTACGGGGGGGAGCCCGGCGAGGGGGCCAGCTCCGCCGCCGAGCACGCGCCGCGGCCGCCAAACGCCCGTCTCCGCGGCCCCGGGAGGTTCGGGTTCGCCTTACCCTGCCGACGGCGCCGCGGCCGCGACCCACGGAGGCCCCGGAGCCGAGCACCGGCGTGGGCTCGCGCTCCTCGTCGCTCGAGAAGTCGGGTGGCCCTTTGCTGTTGGCTCCCGCGGCGAGCGGCGGCCGGTTGCGCGCCGTGAGGTGCTGCAGGTAGAGCTGCACGTACACGTCCTTGCGCTGCTCGCCGGCCGGGAGCGTCACGTTGTTGGCCACCAACTCGCTCTTCAACTTGTCTTTGGTCAGGACCGAAGGGTCCTCTAGGAACTCCGGCATCGCGTCCGCCTCCTTCTCGCCTCCTCGGCCCCTCACAGTCGCCGCCGCCGCCGCCGCTCACGCCGGCGCGCTCGCTCCCTGGTCCCGGGGGCTGCGCCTGCCGCCTCGGGAGATCCCTACCCCGGAGCGGCGCCGCGAGCACGGCACAGAACTCGGGACGCAAAACCCAGGTCCGGCCCCCGCCACAAAAAGCCCCGGGCGCACGACAGGGGAGCAAGCGCGGCCAAGCCCGGAGCCCGCAGCGAGCCGAAACCCACACACAAGCTAGTGCGTGGGGTGGGGTGGGGGGAGCCTGGCTCGCGCACGCCCCAAGAACGCGCGCCGCCATTGGCGGGCGCCTGGAGGAAGCGCGGCGCCCATTGGCTGGGCCGCTCGCGCGGGTTCCAGCCGCCGCGGCGCAGGGCGAGAGGTGCAGAAACGCAGTTTAAAAGGCGCTCGGGCGGGAGCTCGGGCGCGGGGCCCCGCGGTTTCCTCGGCTCTCCGCCCTTCCCCTCGGACGCCGATAAGGGATGGGCGGTGCTGGCTTTGCGCGCTGTTTCCCTCTCCTGCCCCCCTGCACCGGAGAAGCCTCGTACTGGCCTCGATCGCCTTCGGACGGGCGGAGTTCTGCGCCAGCCCTCTTGAGGACCCTTTGCCCGGGCCTGGCTCCCTCCCGGGACACACCGAGCCCCCTGCAGAATGGCGGCAGCCTGGCCTTCCCTCCCGAGTGCTGGCCTTGGAGGGGAAGCGTGGAAACCAGACAGGCTGAGATGTGGGGTGCGCAGGAAGTCAAATCCCCTCGGTTCGCAAACGCTTCTTTTGTCTGGAATCTAGGGAAAGCCAGACTTTCCACAGCTGAAGGTTTCCATACTGCTTCAGTTTGTTAGAAAATTGCATTTTTAAGTCTCCCATTGGCTTCTTAACCCTTTTACCAAACGCTTTGGTTTCAATAGTTCTTGGGGGTTAAAACAAATGCCTTCTTTGTATTTTTGTTAAGCTGTCTAGGTTAAGACCCCCATCCCCAAGCACCAAGGATCTCCCCCTAACTTCATCAAACCTAATGTTTGGTAATGGAACAAGACGAAACGCAACGTTTAGAAAGTCTTTAGTAGTCAACTTTATGTGCCTGTAGTGGTGAATACTAATTTTTTTAATTTTAGAGGGAGCCAGGACCCCTGTAAAACTCATGCTACTGATTCAAGTTAACAGTCTCAAATATGCCACAGTTCTGTTTTCTAGAACACAATACTGACCAGAAATGTTTCCCATTAACAAATTACATATATGGGCAAACATGATCAGAGTTTATTTTATGTAAAAAGTCGCAATAAGACGTGTAGTTAATAAACGCTAATGAAAGCGTGTATAATGTTTCGATGTATATACGTTTTTGAACAATGTAAATGTATACCCACACAGGAAATGTTTTCAGGATACTTCTCAGGAGAGGAAATAGCTGACCTCAGATTTGGAGTATCTTAATCATTTCCTCAGTGTCTAAGCTCTAGATTATGTTCTATAACAAGCCTTAAATTTTAAGCATGAACAAAATTAAAAATATGAACAAAAATATTTAAACTGTTTACCTATTTCTACATGGTTACAGTGGAAGACACTGAAAAGCATAACCCTCAGTAAAAATGGACCTATAAATCTGAAGATAGGTTTTCTTTTGTGTTTTCAACACAGGGTCTCTCTATGTAGTTCTGACTGGCCTAGAGTTCACAATGTAGACCAGATCGGTCTCTAACACAGATCTGTCTTAACCTTCTCCTGAGTGCAGAAATCCAAAGTGTGTGCCACCCCTGCCTGGCAGAACATTATTTTAATAGAGTATTTTCCTAGAGGGAATTTATTGTGTTAATTCCCCCTTTTAAAAACTCAGCATTGTAAGACTTGAGCGCTGAGGGCACTACATTGAGCCCAGCACCCGGGAGGCAGAGACAGGCAGAACTCTGAGTTTGAGGCCAGCCTGGTCTACAGAATGAGTTCCAGGATAGCCACAGGGCTACACAAAGAAACCCTGTCTCAAAACAAAACAAAACAAACAAAAAAACAGAAAGCCTTTAGTATTCACATGTGTTTAAGCAACAGTATTGTTAAGCTCAGTAATGTAAACTAAAAATAATATTCTACCAGCCTGGTCTACAAAGTGAGTTCCAGGACAGCCAGGGCTATACAGAGAAACCCTGTCTCGAAAACAAAAACAAAACAAAACAAAAATAATGATGATGCGCTAACAAGTATTTTAACAAACCATTTTTTATATACTTTGTAAAAGATCCTTCCCCCATAGCTTTACTGGGTACACAGAAAAGTGCTTCATTTTCCTGTGGAATTGAGCTAATTGTCAAAAGCCTGATATTGCAGACTATTAACCCCAATAAATCCATATGGGATTGTCCCAAAGTGCAGAGTGTCTGTTATTTTTTTCCAGTGACAGTCTAAAACTATATCTGGAGAACTTACATAAACCTTATAAAGTCCAGAGCTTTCTTCTCTCTGCCAGACCACAGAATCAACAGGTTTATTTTATGGTCTTCAAATTAGCAAATTATCCTGCAATCTTTGTAACTGAAGAATTTGACTGTGGTCCGCTTGTACTTTAGGAAACAAACATTGCTCTTCTGAAATGGTTCAATCCAGGGCTAGATTTGACCAAAGATGGAGTGCATAGTAGAGTTGAGACTAACTGTTGTCCTGTTGGGTGAGACTCCCCGGGTAGCTAGGTCGATGAAGCAGATCTCTGGAGAAGGATGTATCAAAACATATATATATATATATATATATATATATATATATATATATATATATAT
>NC_034598.1:83802528-83804431 GCF_900095145.1 Mus pahari | reverse complement strand
TTTTTTTTTTTTTCGAGACAGGGTTTCTCTGTATAGCCCTGGCTATCTGGAACTCACTCTGTAGACCAGACTGCCCTTGAACTCAAAGAGATCTGCCCCAGCTTCCTAGGGGCTGGGATTAAAGGGTACCACCACCATGACATTTATTCTCGTTCTTATTTTGTTTTTTGAGGCAGGGTTTCTCTATGGCTGTCCTGAAACTTGTTTTATAGACCAGGCTGGCCTCAAACTCACAGATACCTGCCTGCCCTTACCTCCTGTTTTTGGTGTGTGTGTGTGTGTGTGTGTGTGTGTGTGTATGTGTGTGTGTTTGAGGGTATGCGCAGGCTCCTGAGGAGCACAGGAGTGCTAGAATCTCCTGAAACTGGATTCACAGGCAATTGTGAACAGCCTGATGTGTGTGCTGGGCAGCAAATTTAGATCCTAGAGAAGAAATGCACACTGCTCTCAACCACTGAGCCATCTCTCCAGCCCCAGAGGTGGTTTTATACCCTACTGGGCATGCCCAATACTCAATCTGTGATTCACAAAGAATTGCATTGTGGATGCCTGAAATTGTTCCCTAAGCAAAGGCTTCACTTCAGTCTGTTGGGTTGCCTCCTTCAACTTAAAAAAAAAATTCCGCCGGGTGGTGGTGGCGCATGCCTTTAATCCCAGCACTTGGGAGGCAGAGGCAGGTGGATTTCTGAGTTTGAGGCCAGCTTGGTCTACAGAGTGAGGTCCAGGACAGCCAGGGATATACAAAGAAACCCTGTCTTGAAAAACAAACAAAAAACAAAACAAAACAAAAAAATTCCCTGGACACTATCAATAGGGGGATTCTTGAAGAAACTAAATTTCTCAGGAGACATGACTATTGTCATCAGCTATCAAAATTTTTACTTTTCTAGACTTTTCTCACCAAATGATTATTGGAGATGCCCATGGGTATGCTTCAAGAGCTTAGTGATGAAAGTAAGTTTTGTTTTTAACTCTGTTGTAAAATTCCAAAGTAGAGGATATTTATCCCTCATATGCTATATAAGGAAAGGGCAAGAGGTTAGGCTAGTAAACCTGTTTCTAATTACAGGTTTCAAGCTTGCCCCTAAAAAAAAACGTATGTTCAACCCTGGCTGTCCCGGAACTTGATTTATATACCCAGCTGGCCTAGAACTCACAGAGATCCACTTGCCTCCTGAGTGCTGGGACTAAAGGCCCGGCTTAAGTTTCCTTTTGAGCTTCCTATTAGTCTGGGCAAAGTCAGTATGGATGATCCAAGTTGCTCCGGCGACTGCGGCTTACTCCCAGCTTGCCCCTGTATTCGGCCTCATTGCTTCAGTGGTTAGACCCTGAAGCAGGGTTTCTCTATATAGCCCTGGCTGTCCTAGAACTCACTTTGTAGTCCAGGCTGGCCTCGAACTCAGAAATCTGCCTGCCTCTGCCTCCCGAGTGCTGGGATTAAAGGGCACCTGACTTTTTAAAAACTGTTTTACATAGGATTGGCTACAGATTTAAGGCTATTACATTGCTCCTCTCTAAGGGCTTATTTCTGCCACCATGTTCCATCTCCCACAGACTTCAGAGTCTTTAGAGAGTCACCACAGACAGGCCTGAACCTCAAAACTAGCCTGTGGTGGACTTCCCAGATTTAAACCGTAACAAAACTATTATGACATAGCCATATGAAGAAATGCTGCATAGCCATAGGGAAAAAAAAAAGTTGACATTTACTTGAGAATATGTGCTAGGCGGTGGGTGGCACACATCTTTGATCACAGGACTTGGGAAGCAGAAGCAGGTAGATCTCTGTGAGTTCAAGGTCAGCTTGGTCTACAGAGTGAGTTAGAGGACAGCCAAAGCTATACAAAGAGAAACCCTGTCTCAAACAAAACAAAACAAAACAAAACAACCAAAACACAGAGGG
>NC_034598.1:83794169-83801893 GCF_900095145.1 Mus pahari | reverse complement strand
AAAAAAAAAAAAAACAACTTGCTGCTCTCTCAGAGGGCTGGAGTTCAGTTCCCAGCATCTGTGTCTGGCAGCTTACAACTGCCTGCTACTCCAATCCACAGGGGCCTGGTATCCTCTTCTGAGCTCTAGGTAAGTACTCACATGCACAAATCCACACAGACACAGTTTTAAAACTAAAAAAGAAAATTTCCTATATAGATATAATTTTGAATAGTTGGTAGGCATTCTATGAAATGAGCCAATTCAAGTCAAAGTATAAAGACAGGTTCACTGGGGGCAGCAAGTTCACTGACCACGCAGGAGGGGATCAGTGGAGTTAACATGCAGGGGAAGAGGGGAAGAGAAAGAGAGAAAGCATAGGGGGTAGGGGTGGGGGTGGGGGAGGGAGAAGGGGGATGGGAGGAGGAGGCAGGGAGGCAGGCAGAGGGGAGGGAAAGCCGCCCCTGGGCTGGGAAGTTCAGGGTAGAGGGTGGGTATGCCTGCCTTGTCCTGTAACAGGTGGGGACTAAGGGATGCTGGGAGAACCTGGAGGCTAGGTCTGATTTGGTATGTTAAATATGCACCTTGGCTGCCTGTCCCTGTCTGAAACCCAACATTAGTCATTTGCTGTCACCTTGACCTTATATCTGAGCAAATCTGTGTAGGGCTTGAAAGGTTCATGTTGCCTCATACTTTCAAAGCTTTCTCTCTGAAGAGCTGGCTTCATCTCTGGCCTGTGACAAGGCAGAAACATTATCACAGAAAGGCATGGTGGAGGAAAACTCTCACCTCA
This sequence comes from Mus pahari, assembly GCF_900095145.1. Classification (NCBI taxonomy): domain Eukaryota; kingdom Metazoa; phylum Chordata; class Mammalia; order Rodentia; family Muridae; genus Mus; species Mus pahari. The sequence goes on along the minus strand of NC_034598.1, from coordinate 83,801,121 downwards.
CGGCAGCGGCAGCCAAGAAGCAGAGAGACAGGAAATCAGCAGGGACAACATATATCCCTCAGGGGGCTGGAGAAGGTTCAGCGGCTAAGAGTTTTTGTAGAGTACCTGGGCTCAACACCTAGCACCCACATTGAAGTTTACAACCTTTCTTAACTGCAGTTCCAGGGCAACCTCTTCTGATCTCTGAGGGCACCAGGAACAAGTGTCATTCACAAGTCTACCTGCAAGCAAAACACCCTAATACATAAAATAAATTAAAAAAACCAACCCATCAAATATATCCCCATCTGCTAGGCCCCGCCACCTACTAACCCTTCAGTCTGAAGTGAACTACGGACTATCCCCACCGATGACGTTAGTGCTTTCAGTGGGCTCAGCAGCTGTGGACCGAGCTTCCAACATCTGGACCCCGGGGGATACGTCACCTCAGGACCATGAGAAGTACTAGATTAGTACTGACCAGAACATTTCTAGTTCTTTCATGGAGGGAGAGGGAGCACCAAGATGGCAGGGCAGGTCGGGCTGTGGTGGCACACACCTCTAATCCCAGCACTCTGGAGGCAGAGGCAGGCAGATCTGTTAGTTCGAGGCCAGCCTGGTCTACAGAGTGAGTTCCAGGACAGCCAGGGCTACACAGAGGCTCTGTCTTGAAAACCAGAAACAAATAAGAGAAAAAGAAAAAAAAGATGACTCAGCAAGTTCCTGATGACCAGTGTTTGATGCCTAAAACCCTCAAGATGGAGCTGCCTTGGTCCATTGTCCTCTGACCTCCAACATCAACACAAAGTTACTCGTGCCCCTAACAAAATAAAGCAGTTCTACTGGGCAGTGAGACTGGGATGAATTATTTTCTTCTGTTTCAATATTTTTCCAAGGTTTCTACTGTGTACATATATGGATCTAAATCATGAGTATATTTTTCTTTTAAATTACTGTGAGAGGGTTGGTCAGATACCTTAAGGGGTACAGGCACTTGCTGCCTAGCCTGATAGCCCAAGTTCAACCCCTGGGTCTCATGTGGTAAAGAGAACCGATTTCCACAGGTTCCTTTTCACTTCCTCAAGCACGCCTCCCACCCCAAAACAAACAAGGAAATGTTAATTAAAAAGAAAACTAAATTAGTATGAGAACTGAGAGTGGTAAAGACATACCTCCTGGGAGGACCAGCAGGAGGCTGAAGCAGGCAGAAGAAAACCAACCAACCAATAAACAAAAATCTAACCCCCACCCCTGCCACCACTCCCACTCCCCAAAAAGAGAAATTTAAGGCCCACTTAGCTAATCAGTATTCAAAGTCTGTCTTCAATGTTGCACATTAAAAAAAATTGTTTAATTAACTCATCCAGAGAGTATCTTTAAGTAATCGACTTAAAAATAATCTCAGAAGGTTATTAATTAGGTGAACATATATCCAGATAATACTGTATTAGAAGATAAATCCCTTTTTAGGATAAATAATACTAGACTTTTTGTTTTTTTTTTTTAAATGAACAAGCACAACACCAGAAAGCTATTGCATGACAACTCAGGGGTTGGAGAGATGGCTCAGTGGTTAAGAGTGCTTGATGTTCTTCCAGAAGTCCTGAACTGTTTCCAGAATCCACGTGAGGCATTGCACAGCCTGTTCCTCCAGATCGAGAAGTCTTGAAGCCCTCTATGTCACCAAAGGTACACCCCCCATACACATACACAAATAAATCTTTCAAATAAATAAATAAACAAACAAATGTGACTTAAGACTCAAATATGGAAGTTTGAATTTAGTGTTTTTGAGTTTCCACATCATCCCTATATAATAAATGTAGACTAGTTAAAATGCAGTGTTAGATTGCTTCTAAATTATATTACCATCCAATTAGCCATTCTAAGAAATTATACAGATCCAAATTGGGGAGTGGGAACAGCTATGACTTTTGAGCGGAAATTTTTTTTTTTGGGGGGGGGAGAATAATTGGCCAAGTGTGGCATATCCCTTTAATCCTAGCATTCTGTAGGCATAGGCAGGTGGATATGTGAGTTTGAGGCCAGCCTGGTCTACACAGAGAGTTCCAGGATAGCCAGAGCTACAGTGTGATCCTGTCTCAAACAAACAAGCAAATAAAAGTAGCCAGGTACATATATTTGCCCAAGTTAGCTTTGTCAGTTTCACAAAGCCTAGAATCATCTGAGAGGAGAGTCTCACCCAGTGAGGAACTGCTCAAATCAGATTAGCCTATGGAACTCTCTGGGATGAACTACCTTGTTAAGAGTTTGAGGGCAGCCCAGGCCCACTGTTGGTGGTTCCATTCCCTAGGCAGGTGATCTTGGGCTATGTAAGAAATCCAAGCATGAAAAAAAAAAAATTAGAAATAAAAATAAATAAATAAAAAACTGGGCGTGGTGGCGCACACCTTTAATCCCAGCAACTCCTGAGGCAGAGGCAGGCNGGCCAGCCTGGTCTACAGAGTGAGTTCCAGGACAGCCAGGGCTACACAGAGAAACCCTGTCTCAAAAAACCAAAAAAAGAAATCTAAGCATGAGCCGGGTGGTGGTGGGAGTCAGGTGGATTTCTGGGTTCGGTGCCAGCCTGGTCTACAAAGTGAGTTCCAGGACAACCAGGGCTACTCAGAGAAACCCTGTGTCAACCCCCCCCCCAAAAAAAAAATCTAAATATGAACCTGAGGACTCCAGCAAACAGTGTTTCTCTGTAGTTTTGCTTCAAGTTCCTCCCTTGAGTTCCTGCCCTGATTTTCCCCAATCACTGACTGTAAGTTGTGAGTTGAAATAAACCCTTTCCTTCCCCAAATTGTTTTCAGTCAGAGCGTTTTATTACAGCAACACAACCACAACAGAAAACAGAACACTACTACTTTACGGCCTAGATGGTATTTTGCTATTTTTGGCTTTATTCAGTCCTCTTAACTTGTATGGTAAACAAGACCTCCAGCTTTATCTTCTCTTATTCTCAGGGAGCAGTCCAGAAAAAGTCCAGGACATGTTTTATGTTCTTTGTGATCTAGTCAAAGTCATGAATCACTGAAGTCTTCTAGTACCAGCTCTGCATCTCCCTCAGAATGAATTAGAAGAACACAAGGTCCTCTCTGACCTGCCTCTCCTGACCTCCCCAGCCCTTTCCCTTTCTCTGTAGAAGTAGGCAACACAGTTTTCATTCTTCCTGCTTGTTCTATCTGAGCAGCTTTCTGCGTGCAAGTCCTTGACCTGTCCAAAAGCATGCCACCAGTCAGACTGCATTAGGATTCCACCTAATAACCTCAAATTGACTCAATCAACTCTGTAAAAGCCCTGACTCCTAACAGCCACAGGCCGAGTTAAGAGGATAGAGGGTGGGTGTGGGTCAGGGCTCCAATATGAAATTTTTGAATATACAATTTGCTGTTTAACCTTTCTCCCATTTTACACCTAGAGTCACAATATTTCTTTATCTTAGCTTGAACAGACATATTTCATTTGAACAAAAATCTCACCTTTTTGATGCAGACACAACACACAGTATCACATCTTGATGTGCTATCATGACCCAGGGCAGAGCTCTCTCTGTTCTCCACGTAACTCCATTCCAGTTTGTTTCTCTCACCGCACTTATGCCAACATTTGGCACCCAGTGGCTTAAAATATAACTGTTTTCTGCTGTTCAAAACCGGTATCGTTTTTATAAATTGTACGGGATCTTGCTTTCAAAAGGCAAATAATGTGTTAAAGTTTGTGTGTGTGTGATTAAGTCTGTACCCTAACTATTGTGTAATTGCTGTGAAAAAAATCACAGCGGGTTCAGAAGCCTAATGCAGAGCAGAAAGACCAGTTCTCAAGGCATTGTGTACATACACACACACACAAAACAAGCCACTTCACTTTACAAGGCCTAAAGCTAGCCTTCAGACGCTACAGTGTTTGGTAAGCCTTATTTTTCAGCAATTAAAGTAGTGCATTAACTTTTGAAGGAAGCGGGCACGAAAAGCATTTTTTAAAAGTGGCGGGAACACATCTCGGTTCACGGTACATTAGTAAGTTTAAAAAGATTTTGACCCCGACGTGATTCGAACACGCAGCCTTCTGATCTGGAGTCAGACGCGCTACCGTTGCGCCACGAGGTCCTGCTGGGCTCTGCCTCGCGCGGTTTCTTAGGAGTCCGAAAACATGGCTGTTGACGGCTGCCTCCTGCACCTATTCCCTGCCTGTCATTCGGGAGCTGGCGGAGCCGGAGCGGGTTCACTCGGCACCCGACTGTCGCTCTCCATCTAGGTTGGGAGGTAACCTGCGGAGGCGAGAGACTAGTTCCCGTCTAAGCCGCTCGGCCGAGTGGAAGGAAACCCGCTCTTCCTCGCCTTTCCGGCAGCCACTTCCGCTCCGGCCGCCCCGCCCCGCCCCGCCCCCGCCCGTTAGGGGCGGAGACGCCGCCTCCCCTCCCCCACGCGCTCTGCGCGCCGAGCCGGCGACCTCCCTTTGTAATCTGGCGGGATTCCACTGCGCACGCGTGGGCCCGTGCCAACGGGCGCTCGAACCACCAGCGTCGGTCCCCGCTGAGCGTCCCCGCTGCCAGTGCCAAGAGCACTAGGCGTTTTCTCTCGAAGAGGCAAGTTTTCGTCTCACAGGGAGCGTTGGAACGTAAAAGAAATCGTTTTGAAAAAGACGCAGTTTTTAGTTTATAAAGGATTCTTGAGCAATTTTGACAGAGATAGCAAGTCCTTGATACTAGGCGACAACAAAATCTCACAACCTCCCCGTCGGGGAATTGAACCCCGGTCTCCCGCGTGACAGGCGGGGATACTAACCACTATACTAACGAGGAGCTGTGAACAGCAGCCATTCCAGGTCATAGATAAGGTTTCTGCCCCCCCCTCCCCTGGGTTCCACGTTCTCAGAGATTGAGAATTCAAAATTGGACTTCTTGGAATGGGCTGCTGCATGTCTCTGGTTCTGTCTCTGTAGAACAAACTACACTTCCAAGTCAACGTTAATGAACTACGTGAAAATATCATAGCAGAACTCTAAGCTTTCTAAATGTTTCAGTCTTTTGTGTTTGAGTTGATCGTGACAAAGGGCAAATGAGTTGAGATCCTCACACATTCGTCTTAAGTTGGAGTTCAAGTGAAGGTGCCAGATCTCTAGTGAGGTCAGAGATGGTCCGAAACTGTGTGCCTTCAAAGGATTCGTCAGCGTTCATGACACAAAAGGATCTGTGCTCTTGAATTTACTGACCGCTTGACTTTTCTTATATTCCCGACTAAAAGTGTTTACAACTTAAAAAAAGAACAGAAGCAAGCTTTAAATGGCTAATATTGCATTTAAAGAATTTAAAGAGAAAAGATGTGCCATCGATTAACATAGAGCTGTGGAAAATACAGCAACAGAACCAACAGGTGCATATATGATATACTAAGCCATTTCATGAATAGGATCCAGCCATTCCCCCGGTGGAACAAGGACGACAAACTTTTTAACTTTGTCACCAAGAGCATTTACACAGCCATAGGTAAACACACATGTGTGACAAGGATTCAGGCGATACTTGGAACGTACAATGTGCCAGACATTGTATTAGATGCACTCGGAGACCTTCTTGGGTAAATCCCGATCTTATGCTATGCTATAGTAGGAGCCAGCCAGCCAGTTCCAATATCAGTATTAGAACGTTCACTCGTGTATCTCAAGGGGTCCTGTTCTTGCAGTGTGTTAAGAACTATTGCATTTTTTATAGAACGTAAGCTGCATAGTAATTAAAAATAATCAGGTGCCAGGGTTATTTAATATAACAGAAATGGCAATTTCAGAGGTGTATTTTGGCCTTTTTTTCCCCATTCCACCTCTAACTCTATTAATTTCCTCCAAAAACTGCTCCCCCCCCCCTTTGCCAATATCCTGTAGCTTCTGTCCACTTCTTAATCTCCAATAACACTTCTGAGGTCCAAAAGGCCCCGTGGTATCTATGGCGATGCCCTTTTCTGGGAGAGTTTTAAAGGACTTGCCCTAGGTCTTTTAGTTGGCAGAGCTACAGGGAAGCTGGAACCCAGGTCAGATGAATCACCTGTTTGCCCTGCTCCTTACATGGGAGAAGAGGCACCCACTGCCTGCTTTCACCCTGTCTCTGCCAAAGCTATGCCTGTGTTCCGACACATATGTTACTACTTACTCCCCGGGGGGCGCTAAGCAGGAACCTGAGTCAGCTCCAATCATGGAGCTTGCAACTCAGCACCTGCTGTCTGTCTTCCTAAAATGGAAAGGGAAAGCTGGTAACTATTAACCTGAACAGGGTGTGGGAGATTCCTCACTGTCAGCATTGGGAGAAGGCGCAGGTTACAAATGCCAACTGGCAGGACAGAGGACACTCAGTGCTCTGAGTGGGCAGATAGCATAATGGCAGTTGATTCTGGAAGGGCTGAAAGAGAATCTTATGCAGAGTGACTGTCTTAGGGTTTCTGTTGCTACAACAGAACACCATGATGAAAAAGCAAATTGGGGAGGAAAGGTTTTATTCTGCTCACACTTCCACACTGCAGTCCATCATCAAGGAACTCAGGACAGGGAGGCAAACAGGGCAGGAACTGACACGCAGAGGCCTCAGAGGAGTGCTGCTTACTGGCTTGTTCAGCTGGCTCTCTTATAGAACCCAGGACCAGCATAGGGTTGGAACCCCCCACAGTGAGCTGGGCCCACCCCTGGGAATCACTAAGAAAATCTTACCCCTGGATCTTATGGAACCGATTTTTTCAATTAAGGTTCCCTCCTTTCAGATAACTTGAGCTTCTGTGTCTAGCTGACATGAGTCTAGCCAGCACAGAGAGTGAGGAAAAGCTGGGAATCATAAAATCACTGGCAGCAAGTCCTCTGCAGTTTTCCCTTGATGCTTGGATACCAGCTACGAAGGGGAAAACTTATCACTAGTATTGTAGAGCCCTAATTTTAAGACTTCCCCAAAACCTGTTCCCTAGATCATTAGGAATGTGGCTAGTAAAGA
>NC_034598.1:83792449-83793786 GCF_900095145.1 Mus pahari | reverse complement strand
GGGTCGACTCCTCTGTCTCCTGCGTGAGATACGAGTCGGCCCGAGGCCTCGTTAAATAAAGTACCTCATGTAAATTACAGCAAGGTGTTATTCGAATTACTGGGGACCCAAGAGAGTACTGGACCAGAGGGAGTTCCCTCATTGGGGTCTTACAGTATATGTGTTTATATGACACATGTGACATGCTCGTTCCTATGTTATTATTGACTAATCAGCTATCATAGTTGACAGGCAAGGTATGGTTACTTATTCATGTATTGAATTTACAGTGTGCCAGACGTTGTATTGGATGCATTGGGATATTTCAATGGGTGAATCCTGTTCTTCTGAGACAGGGTTTCTCTGTGTAGTCCCTGGCTGTCCTGGAACTCACTCTGTAGACCAGGCTGGCCTCGAACTCAGAAATCTGTCTGGCTCTGCCTCCTGAGTGCTGGGATTAAAGGTGAGCACCACCCCTGTTTGGCTGAATCCTGCTCTTATGGTGCTTATATTGTACTGCCAGGCAGACAAACAGTAAACAATATAACAACATGTTAGACATCAGTAAGAGCAGAAATTGAAAGTGATAGAGTTAGAGAGTGACTAGTTAAATAGGTGTGATTGATGGAGGTAAGCTTGGTTAAGAAGGGAGTACTGGGGCTAAGTCTCTGTGGTTAAGAGCACACATGGCTGCAGCAAGGACCCAAGTTTGCTTTCCAGCACCTGCATCGGGCAGCTCACAATCATCGTCTGAATCTCCAACTCCATTGGCCTCACCTGGCCACTGTGGGTACTGCACTCAGGTAGACAAGCCCCTCCATACACACAAACACATAGTGGAAAAAAAAAAAAAAAAGACAAACATCTTAACAGGAAGACCTGAATACTCCCCAAGGCTCAGGGAGCGTCCCAGAACGCAGAGGAAGAGGATGTGAGGATTGTCATGAAATGCTGTGTTTAGCTGGGAGATGATGGACTCGAAGCAGCAGTGACTACCTGCATGGAGCTAGTACTGACTGCGGCTGCCTGTGTTCCATCATGGATCAGGGAGGGGCTCAGAAGGCCCCACCTGTCTGGGAAGGAGATTCATTCATATTCCTCAGTGGTACAGACATTGGTAAGTTGTCTGTCTGAGTTAATAGCCCTCCACCCATCAATGTACAGGTGGTGGTGGGGTGTAAATGGGGGGAGAAAGAAAGAGAAAGAGAAAGAAATAGGGGTTTGGTGGGATAATAGAGGGAGACAATACTAAGGTACATTATATAATGTGTGTATGAAATTGAATGGAATGGAAAATGAAAGCTTATGAAAGTGATTATTGGGCTGGAGAGATGGCTCAGCAGTTAAGAGCATCGACT
>NC_034598.1:83778903-83790939 GCF_900095145.1 Mus pahari | reverse complement strand
CCTGGCTGTCGTGGAACTCACTTGGTAGACCAGGCTGGCCTCGAACTCAGAAATCCGCCTGCCTCTGCCTCCCGAGTGCTGGGATTAAAGGCCTGTGCCACCAGGCCCGGCTAGGGGGCCTTGTTTTATCTCACACATCCAAATGATTGTTCCTCATTGAGGGGACTCAGGGCAGGAGCTCCAGGCAGGACCTGGCGGCAGGCTCTAAAGCACAACCCGAGGATGAATACTGCTTACTGGATTGCTGTCTGCCTCTCTGCCTAGCTGGTTCACTTCCTAGGGATGGCGCCACCTACAGTGGGTCGGGCCCTCCCACATCAATCATTAACCTAAATCTCTCCTCCTTAGGGCCATAGGACTATTTGATCAAGGTAAAATTTCAACTGGGAGTCCCTCTTCCCAGGTAACTCTAGACCTGTGTTAGGTTGACAGTAAAAACTAACATCGCGATATAACACGATGGTTTCCATATTTATCTTTTAAAGACATTGTTTTACTTGGGCTGCCCTCCCAGAGGGCCTGGGGTCTATTCCCAGAGCCCACACGGTGGCTCATAACTGTCTGTAACTCTAGTTCTGGGGATCTGATCGTTTCTTGTCTTGTGTCCAGTCTTAAGGCAAAGCTAACCCAACCCTGATGCTCACCCTGACCTAAATCAACCAACCAACCAACCAATCAATCAATCAATCATATCAATCACTCTACCCTCTACTACCACACACTTGGGGACTCATGTTCTCTCCCCTGACAGATTGGGGGTTGGGAAAGACATGACTACTTCAAAGTATGGCTTTGGAGGTAGGTTTATTGTAGGTCGGAGGGACAGCACAGCCGGAAGCATCTGAAAGTGTCCGGACTAAATTGGGTCGGGAGAGTGGACCGTGTTATGAGACAAATGAGAAGGGAAGAGAACGAGAGAGGGAGAAAAAGGAGAGAGACAGAGCAGGAGCCAAGAGAGCCAATTGCACCAAGAGGGCACGAGAATGTCTTGAGTTATATAGGGAAGAGGAGCTAGTGGAAGGGAAGCAAGCGAAGCTCAGGTGCTGGAGGGGTTTAGGGTCCGGGGTAGGGGTGTGAAATGCTGAGAAGAGCAAGGCCAGGCCTCTGCAACAGGTAGCAGAGATGCTGAGAGATACTGGGAAGAACCGGGCGGCCAGCATCCGCTTTGATACGTTAATAGGCACCTCAGCCGTTTGTCCAGGGTTTCTTTGAGATCTTTTTTTTTTTTTTTTTTAAAGTGCGATCTGTATTTCCGAATTTTCTACTAGATGCCTGTTATTATCCTAATCTGACAGTTTAAGGTTACTAATATCAGGCAAAACAAACAGCTTAGGTGTCCTTCCTTAGCTCTCTGGTTTTGTTTTGTTTTTTTATTCTACTGTGATTCTTTGATTCTTGTTTCCTCATTATTGCGCAGTTTAAGCTGCTTTTCTAGTCCCCAGCCTGGCAAAGGAGGAGTTGGGGCTAAGGCGAGTGAGGAATTGAATCCAACCCTGGGCGGGTGGCTTTCCCCGGTGTCCCTTTGTCTCAAAGCCCAGTGTTCCCCGGTCTTTTGTTCTCCGCAGCCAGCGGGATTTGAGATTTAAAGAAAAACAAGAGCCGAGTCTCCTTGCGCCCTCTGGTGTCCCAACGAAGTATAACCAGATAAAATCCACAAACATCGCGGCCATTTCACACCACGGAGATGCCCAAGGAGAGGAGAACGTAGGAATCTCGGATGAATCACATACCAACAGAATTTATAAGTGTGGATACGGATTAAAACGAACGAACGAACAGCAGCAGCAGCAGCAGCAGCAGCAGCAGCAACAACAACAACAGTAACAACAAAAACAACAGTGCCTGTGATGCAGATATTTAGGAGAATTGTAGAAGCTGGGATATACCGAGCAGCTCTGGGTTGGATTCCCACTAACGGTAAAGACAAAACAGAACCTAGAGATGTGCACCACTATCCCCACTGCAACCTGTCTTTAAAAGCCAGCAACATTTCTGAGCTGTGCATTTGGAGTAGGAATAGAAGCAGTATTTCTTTTTCTCTTGATTTTTTGTTTGTTTGTTTGTTTAAATTTTACTTGAGGGTTGGGGTAGGGGTGGAGTCTAGAGAGAGAGAGCTCAGTGGTTAAGAGCACTGACTACTCTTCTAGACGGTCCAGGTTCAATCCCTGCGTCCACATGGTGGCAGACAACTGTTAGTACTCCAGTTCTAACAGCCATACACACTGGTCAAAACCAGGTAACATTGAAAAGGTCAGTTTAGGAACTTTGTGAAGGTCATGAAACACTTGCCCCTCCGGAACAGAGAGTCTCATAAACATTCCTCAGACCACAGGGCGGGAACCGACCTGCGGGTGGGGACACATTCCACAGGACTGACTGTTGCTCACTTTCAGACAAGGGAAGTCCTTGTCACCTTATTCCCTAAAGACCAATCAGTTTAAAGGGTTCACTGTTCCGCCAGTCATATTGTGCCTAGTTGCTGATGCTCTATTCTGCCCTTGGAAACCATATAAAAACTCGCCTATTGCTGGGGCACCTCTCCTTCCAGTCTGGGATGACCCCAGTGCACTGGAACAATAAATTCCTCTTGCTTTTTGAGTCGATACTGGCTCCACGTGGTTCCCTCAGGGGTCCCCGGTAAACTAAGGATCCCTGGAGTCTTACAATATCAGATAAAAATAAACACATCTAAAAAGTCTTTTAAAGTTTGGCTGTCCTGAAACTTGCTCTCTAGACCGGGCCAGTGTTGAATTCACAGAGATCTGCCTGCGTCTGCCTCCTGAGTGCTGGGATCAAAGAGTACGCCATCACTCCTGGCTGGTAAGGTTTTGGTTGAAATGTTTGGTAGGTAAGACTATAGAAATTAAGTGGCACCGTAGTTGTCTTTGGATAAGCAACACAACACAGACATAATGAAATTCATAAAGTACCAAAAGGTACATAGATAAAACTTCTCTCTCTCTCTCTCTCTCTCTCTCTCTCTCTCTCTCTCTCTCTCTCTCTCTCTCTCGGCTGATGTCAGGGTTGGCTTGGCAGTTCACCAAGGTCTTCAGAAGATTACAGTTTGTCTTAGTTTGCTTCTTTGTGGCTGTGATATAACACCTTGACCAAAAGCAACTTGGGAAGGGAAGGGTTTATTTGACTTAGAAATGATGATCTGGCCAGGCGTGGTGGCGCACGCCTTTAATTCCAGCACTCGGGAGGCAGAGGCAGGCGGATTTCTGAGTTCGAGGCCAGCCTGGTCTACAAAGTGAGTTCCAGGACAGCCAGGGCTATACAGAGAAACCCTGTCTCGAAAAAACAAAAACAAAACAAAAGAAAAACAACCGTAAACAAACAAAACACAAAAGAAAACAAACAGGTTTCTAAGCGATATTAGGGTAAAACAGAATAGGCTGTAAACAGACGAACAAAATGTAAACAAACAAACAAAAGGGAAGGAAAACAGCCCAGGAAAAGGCACAAGAAACAGATATCGATGCAGGGAGTCACTGACTTCCACACCCAGGAGTCGCATAAAAACACCAAACTAGAAGCCATAATACATACATGAAGGACTTGCTTCTCTGGCCAGACTGCAACCTTCCTCTTTTTTTTTTTTTTTTTAACCTTCCTCTTTTTAAAAAGAGGTTAAGCATAGTTTTGTGTTTATCTGTAGGATGAATTTTCTCCGGAGCTAGTTCAGGTACAGGGTTCCCTTCCGGGGTTCCCTGGCGGAGTGGTTTTCGAACGGAAGGCATTGTTTACAACAGCAGTGGAGATGATGCTGACGGTGGTAGTTGTTTTAGGACTATGAAGGAGAACTCTTATTTTCTAGTCTGTACTAATCCGAGTTAGTGCTGCGTTGCTCATTCTTCTTACGGTAGCATTCACTCAGTTCCTTCCCAGAAGCCCCAGTCCAGAGGGGAAAAAAAATAATCTTGTCATTTATTATTTAAAAAACATCCCAAAATATCTTTGTTACCGTTTGCCCACCCCTCAGCCCGTGTGTGGTGGGTTGTCAGGAAGCCTGGCCTTGGTGTCCTTCGTTGGGTGTCTTCACAGAGCACAGAACAGTGCCCAGCACCCAGTGAATGCTTTAGAAGTAGAACTAATCGATACATCGATTCCTCGCTGGGTGCCTGGCTCCTTGCCACCTGAGCAACTGGGTTCTGTTAACAACAAATATGAAGGAATGGTTTTGGGGTATACAACTCACGGTGCCTGCCAAAACACACATTTGAGGCTGAGATAGATGTTGTCAAGTTGTTCCCCACAGGAGATGAGGTGGTTTACACTCCCACCAGCAATATGTCTGAGCATCTGTCTCCCTAACCTTCATCCACATGGTGCTATCAAAATTTCTCTCTGTGCCAATCTGGAAGTTTTAATTTGCATCTCCCTTATTATAGAGAAGTTTGAGCATATTTCCATGTTTTAAAGCAATATGTAATTTATTTACTGAGAACCGTTTATTTTTATCCTTTGCCCATTTTTTTTTTCTGAGCCAAATATTGGCCTTTTTCTTATCAATTTGTGGGAATGCAGATAGTTACCAGATTTTCATGTGTTTTGGGTCGGTGTTTGGTCGTGTTACTAAGCAGAATTTAAAAAAAAAAATTATATTTAGCCTTTTTTTTTCTTTTTATGGCTTCTAGCTCTTGTATCATGCTTAGAAGTGCTTTTTCTATTTCCATCTAGATCTCCCGCATTTTCCTCTTTTACTTTCAGTTTTGAGTTGTTTTTTTGTTTTTGTTTTTGTTTTTTTGTTTTTTTGTTTTTGTAAATCTTGATCTGTATGGAATTTTTTTGGTGCTGGGGATTATGTCTAAGGCTTTTTGTGTGTTGGGCAAATACTCCATCACTGGGTTACATCCCTAGCTCTCCATCTTGAATTAATTTTGGTGTGATAATGCTTACCAAATATTTCATATTTTCTTCACTGAGGAAAACTATTAACATGTAGCTGGTTTTCTTTTCTTTTTTTTTCTTTCTTTCTTTTTTTTTTCTTTTCTTTCTTTCTTTTTTTTTTTTTTTGGTTTTTCGAGACAGNGTTTCTCTGTATAGTCCTGGCTGTCCTGGAACTCACTTTGTAGATCAGGCTGGCCTTGAACTCAGAAATCCGCCTGCCTCTGCCTCCTGCGTGTGCAACCACCGCCTGGCTGTGTTCCTGATTTTCAAAGACTGCTTACTATGGAACTTTTAACATGCCAAAGGGTTACAAAAAACATCATTCAAACTGAGTGGTGGTGGTGCATACCTCTGGAGGCAGAGGTGGGCAGATCTCTGAGTCTGAGGCCAGCCTGGTCTACAGAGCGAGTTCTAGGACAGAGAACCCTACCCAGAGTTCCACACAGAAGAATCTGTGTCTGAAAAGAAAATAAATTAAAAAAAGAATGGCATTAAATGGCAAAGAAGCTAGGAGAAAAAATTAATTTGTAATTACATGCTGTCTTAGTCATGGTTTCTATTCCTGCACAAACATCATGACCAAGAAGCAAGTTGAGGAGGAAAAGGTTTTTTTTTCAGCTTACACTTCCACACTGCTGTTCATCACCAAAGGAAGTCAGGACTAGAACTCACACAGGGCAGGAACCTGGAGGCAGGAGCTGATGCAGAGGCCATGGAGGGATGTTCCTTACTGGCTTGCTTCCCCTGGCTTGCTCAGCTTGCTTTCTTATAGAACCCAAGACTACCAGCCCAGGGATGGTACCACCCACCATGGCCCTCCCACCCTTGATCACTAATTGAGAAAATGCCTTACATCTGGATCTCATGGAGGCATTTCCCCAACTGAAGCTCCTTTCTCTGTGATAACTCCAGCTTGTGTCAAGGTGACACACAAAACCAGCCAGTACACATTTTATTTTTATTGGTTCGTGTATATGTCTGTAAGTGGGTATGTGTTTGTGCATACGGTGCCTGAAGAGACCAGAGTCACCGGATTCCCCTGGGGCTGAAGCTTCAGGTGGTTGCCATCTTCCTGATATGGATGCTGGGATTCAAACTTGGGTCCCTTGGAAGAGCAACAAGTGCCCCCACCCACCAAATCATCTCTGCAGTACCTACAGCCTTCTTTCATCAGAACACTACCTTCTGTTAAGAATTTGTTGAGTATAACACACACGAGCAATGGTATCGGGAGTACGCAGAACTTCAAGGCTGGTGTTAGAGTGAACACTTGTGTACTTGTTGCACTGGTGACCCAGATTTGCAGCATCAGTATCTTTTTTTTTTTTTTTTTAAGATTTATTTATTATATGCGAGTACACTGTAGCTGTCTTCGGACATTACAGAAGAGGCTGCCAGATCTCATTAGGGATGGTTGTGAGCCACCATGTGGTTGCTGGGATTTGAACTCAGGACCTTCAGAAGAGCAGTCAGTGCTCTTATCCACTGAGCCATCTTCTCCAGCCCCAGCATCAATATCTTGAAAGTTCTCCGGGACTCTTATCATTCTTCCTCTCCAATGCGTTACCCCTGATTTCTTTGATAATTACTCCTTGAACCTGTTGTATATTTACAATCTATAGAACTTCTTAAATACTGTATTGTTTGGTTTATGAGATAGGGTTTCTCTGCATAGCCCTGGCTGTCCAGGAGCCTGCTCTGTAGACCAGGCTGGCCTCCTACTCACACATCCACCTGCCTCTGCCTCCTGAGCGCTGGGATTAAAGGCGTGCGCCACTGCGGACTCAGTTACATTACACTCATAAAAGTTCAGCACATCTCTTCATCACAGTAGGTAGGTCTGTGAGAAAACAAAAGTCCCACTCGGGAAAATGGGGGTGGGGGTGGACTTATGGGTGAATCTTGGAAATACAGAATATCCTGCTTTGACATCAGGCAGGTGTGAAGCTTGAGTCATGTAATAGACATCTGTAAAATATCTAAGAGTGTGGGGGTTGGGGCGGTGGATCATGAGAGGAATCCTGGTAAGGTCGAGCTAAAGGCTGGAAGCCCTGGTGACCCTGAAGGGATGGTAGGAGCTTTGCTTGCTCCTGGCACCAGGCTCCTGTCACCTAGCCGCAGGCCCTCCATACAGAGATTTATGGCCATCAGTCACATAAGGACAACACCCTAAGCCCTTCCACATGTAGGTGAGGCATCCCTAACATCTCAGACCAAGACAATAGGAAAAGAGACTCGACCACAGTCACATAGGCCCAAAAACAGAGTTCTCCATGCTAATGAGGTACCTCTAGAGGCCTAGAGGGCTTAGCCAATAAGCTTTCCTTCCCAGACATTCCTCCCTGCAAAAGGTATTTAATCTCAGGCCTACCCTGAGAAGTGGGGTATAGTTTTATGCATCCATTTTATGCCACAGCAATAAACTGTTTAGAACCATGGCCTGCCTCTTTTCATTAAGATTCGCTGTGGAGAGCAATGTAGTCTTTGCCAACAGAGCTGCAGCCTAATTTCAACAGAAGGCCTCTCTGCGATCCCAGCCACAATCGCCACCAAGCCTGCTGCCACCAAGATAAGGGCCATCATCCCGGTGAGACAAACAGGAGCTCCCCCAGGCCATGGGCTAGACATTATCCCCGGCCTGTGCCCCCCATCTCCCAACCCCATTCTCTGCTCTTCTATGACTCCCAGAGGTGCCTGGGTGTCCAAGAGTCTGAGAACCCCACAGCCCTGGCCACACCTCAGATTTCACTCTTCCACTCCCCAGAGCAGCGCCTCGGGTGTTTCCCTACAGCCGGGCATCCGCCCAGGGTTGGAATAAGCAAAGTCAAACTCCTAGCATTCTGCCTCCCCAAGCAGCTGTGCCCAGCAGCAGCAGAGCTGACTCGACTACAACGCTACCGTGGGGCTCTTTCCCAGTTTCTTTCAAACTGTATGATATGTGTGTGTGTGTGTGTGTGTGTGTGTGTGTAACGGGGGTTTAGATGGTAGAGGTCAAAGATGTCTTCTTCAACTGCGTTCCACTTTTGCATTTGTTTGTTTATTTGTTTATTATTGAATTAGGGTTGCTACCTGAAGCTGATGCTCCCTGCTTTGTCTAGAGTAGCTGGCCACGGACCTGCTGGGGTCCATTGGTCTTAGCCTGGTTTTCCTGCTGTACTTTCCAGGGCTTATCTACAACAGTTTCTACCCCCGCCTTTGTTTTGATTTTTAAATTCTGTTTTCGCGTTGTAAGATTTCATATGCTCATTCTCACATTTAGATCCTACTTTCAGTATCGTTTCTGGTTCTTGTCTCATGGAAACAAAAATACTGTCTTGCCTTCTCTTGGGGAGACCGTGAGAGAGTACCATCTGCAGCATCTTCCCTCCTTTACAGTTTCTGCTTCCTTCCAGCAAATCCCTTCCTCCTCTCCCACCTCCCCTTCTTTTCCTTGGAGCTGGGGTTCACCACATAGCCTATGGTCCTCCCTGGGTGTTTCGATTGCTGGTATGCAGCCTTATATCCAACGACGGTTCTCTTTTCTTTTTTCTACTGTTTTTTTCTTTGGCTCTTGTAAAGGTTTTTTTTTTTTTTTTTTTTTTTTTTTTTGTTGTTGTTGTTGTTGTTAGGCTCCCATTAAGTAGCTCTGGCTACTCACACTGTAGACCATACCAGCCTCAAACTCAGAGATCGATCCTGCCTCTGCCTCTTGAGCACTGGGATTAAAGGTGTGTACCACCACACCTGGGACTTGTGGAATTTTTAAAAAGTCCTTCCTGGTCACAAGATGCTCTCTGCAACATCCCCCCCCCACAGGACCCCATACAAAACAGGGAAAAAGAAGTACCAATACTGGCCTTAGCTCTCTTTATCAGGAAGCCAAGTCATAGCAGAGTTTAACTCTCCATGTATCGGTCTGGTCAGATATTTATGCCACCCACATTCCCACATTCAATTACAGCAAAAGGGAGGAAACACCATTAGAGGGTATAGGATGGGGCTGTGGGGAAGGACTCACAACCCGCAGTGCGTTTCTGCTTTACACATGCACACACGTGGGCTTGGTGAGCAAGAAATATGGTGGAAATGATTGTCAACGAGGCAGCTGACAATGCCCCCTTTGCTCTTCACAAAAGCATCTCACACAGTATACTGTACTGTTGACAACTTGACAACTGACAGGTGAAATCAGACAGAAAATGTCCTGAACATCTCACAATTATGTAATGCTAAGGACTGATTCAGTCCCCCCTTCCCTGCAACAGACCACTTCGTCCTGTGTATTGCCCATTTTGTTTGTGATCCTTGAAGACAAGGTTTTCACAAAGAGGTGGCTAGTCAGTATTCTGAGTCTATCATCTGCCTCTCATTTACTTCCCACCTGGAAGGAAGTAGCCAAGTGTCGCGAAGCCTCTGAGTGTAGCAATTATGTATCTTTAGATGCTGGGCAATGTAAATAGGATACAGGAAATGGAAAGAGAGGAGACCAGGTTAAACCCCCCGCTCAGTCCAACCCCCTAGTTTAGCTACTGGATAACCAACCTCCCAGCTTAGCTGCTGGATAACCAACCCCCTTGCTTTGCTACTAGACCTTTGTAAACCCATTTTCTCTGTCTACAGAACGAGTGTGATGCCTGTGGTTGCCACTTAAGATTAAACGAGGAAGTACAGAAGATGTTTAACCTGCTGCCTGCTGAACACTCACCAATCACAAGCTCATTTTACTCCTGATCTCGTTTGTCTTGTTGCTGTAGGACCTTCAAGGCTGGTGATAACGCATGTAGCTATGTACAGAACTTTAGATCTATCTTGTCCCAGGTAGGAATAACAATTCAAATATTAAATTTCAAGTATTAAATTCCCTTTCTGGTTAAAAGGAAACCAAGAGAGGTTATTATCCAAATTCTGAGAAGTTGTGAGTACTTCTCTTCTTACATCCCCCTGTGTTGTCTACTACCACAATCACGATTGCCAGTAACATCAGCGTAAACCCTAGTCAAAAGCAAGAACAAAGCCCAGGTCAATGCAGGGAGGTAAATCTTTTTTTTTTTTTTTNGAACTCACTCTGTAGACCAGGCTGGCCTAGAACTCAGAAATCCGCCTGCCTCTGCCTCCCAAGTGCTGGGATTAAAGGCGTGCGCCACCACGCCCGGCTCACACCTGCCTTCTTGGAATAGATCTCTCAAGGCTAATGAAGTCATCAAAGGAAGAGTCAATGCTGCTTTAGTTTAGAGGCAGCTCCTGGTTTAGGTCAGCTTAGAAGTTTTAGCTTGCTTAGTGGGTGTACTGGCTGGTTTTGTGTGTCAACTTGACACAAACTGGAGTTATCACAGAGAAAGGAGCCTCCCTTGAGGAAATGCCTCCGCACGATCCAGTTGTAAGGCATTTTCTCAATTAGTGGTCAACAGTGTTGGGAGGGCCATGATGGGTGGTGCCATCCCTGGGCTGGTGGTTCTGGGTTCTATAAGAAAGCAAGCTGAGCAAGCCAGGGGAAGCAAGCCAGTGAGCAGCACCCCTCCATGGCCTCTGCATCAGCTCCTGCCTCCAGGTTCCTGCCCTGTGTGAGTTCTAGTCCTGACTTCCTTTGGTGATGAACAGCAGTGTGGAAGTGTAAGCTGAAAAAAAAACCTTTTCCTCCCCAACTTGCTTCTTGATCATGACATTTTGTGTAGGAATAGAAACCCTGACTAAGACAGTGGGTCAGTCTTAGTCAGAGAAACCCTGGGCTGTGTGGTCTGGAATGTTAACAGGCTCTGTTAGAAAGTTGGATCCAAGTCTGTATTACAGATTTGGTTCACAGGACCTGGAAGGGAAGGAAGGGAAGCTCTTTTCTTGGCTGTTTCATCTCAGCTGCTTCAACCCAGCGCTTGTTCTCACTGCCAGGATAGTAGCTCTGTCTAGGGTAGTCTACTTAGGGACAGCTTGTCATTCCTGGACAACCAAGCAGAGAAAAGAAAATCCCCCAGGGTACGCCAGTCTTCTTGAAAATGTGTCAGCTGTCAACTCTGGGAAGAGAACATGGGTGTGTGTTTACTTGTGGTTTTGATTTTGTGTTTTAAGCCAACTTATCAACTGGAAAGTAAATCAAAGCTTCTCCAAAGACAGGGACAGTTTCCCGGTGGCTGACATCAGTACAAATACCAGGATCTAAGCTCTGGAGGCCATCTAGAAATGTGAATACTGAGGGAGAGTAAAGAGTTCAGGAACTTTTCTTAAACAAGCCTGTTAGTTCTGGTTATTCCCGCTCTGGAGACTTAAGACAAACCAAGCCAAGCAAAATTTAAATAACCAGGCCCATTGACACAGGCCTGTGTGCTGAGGAAGCTGAAACAGGGCAATTGGTAGTTTGAGGTCAGCCTGGGATGCATATTAAGTTGAGGGCTAGTATGGGCTATATATGCCTCAAGAGGAAAACCAAAAATGAAATAGCATTTTAATTCCAAAAGGTTTATGTTAAAACAAAAAAAAAAGAACAAGGAAAAAAAAAGGTTTATGTTAATGAATTTGTCTTAAATTTTAGTAATTAGGGCAATAAAAATATTTTTATTACCTTGTATATTATTTGTAAAAATATAAAAAATGGTACAGAGTAAAATGGTATAATTAAAATAATAATATTTATTATTAATAAATATTAAATAAATAATAAATAATAATTATTTACATAGTAAAATGGTATAATTAAAATAATAATAATAATAATAATAATTATTATTATTATTATTATTATTATTACTATTAAGACAGAGTCTTGTTGTATAGCCCTAGAAGGACTGGAACTCTTGATGTAGCCCAGGTTGGCCTTGAGCTTGTGATATTCTTCTTGCTTCTGCCTCCTAGTCTTGAGAATCACAGCTTATAGGTTGGATTTATGGGCCAGATATTTTGGACCTTTGCACATCTTGTCACTCATGGGTCAGCTTTATCAAAGGCTGTGATGTAAAGGGAACTGGGGCTGCACGAAGAGAATCAAAAGCAGAACTGTGGGAGAGTTCACAGGAAGGGCACACACATCCCACGCTCACCCTCTCGCTGGGTCTCGGAGAAACACAATGAGTGTCTCTGTTTTCCTATCATGTTGGTCATCTCCCACTCCCTTCAAGTGCTGCTGCTGTCTGAGAGAGAGAGAGAGAGAGAGAGAGAGAGAGAGAGAGAGAGAGAGAGAGA
>NC_034598.1:83777249-83778338 GCF_900095145.1 Mus pahari | reverse complement strand
CTGTCTCGAAAAACCAAAACCAAACCAAAACAAAACAAAAAAAAACAAACAAAAACAAAACAAAACAAAAAACAAAACCAAAAAACAAAAGAAACACCAACCAACCAACCAACCAAAAATAACCCCTAAACCAAAACAAGCAAAAAAATATGTAAGAGTTGAAGGTCTGAAAAAGGCCTTTCTGCATAGAAAACTGTCCTCAACTCAACTGTGGATTGTAGCATGTGGTCCCTAGGTACCGGTTAATGTTAATTTAGAAAATTGAACTTAAGCTCACGTTTTAGCGTGTTTATTGGCTTATGTTACTGCAAATGTCCAGAGGAAGAATGAGTGGCCTTCAGGTTTGACTTGATGTCCGAGCTCACCGATGCTACTGAAGACTTAGTTGCAAGAAAACCTGCTCTCCTCCCCTCCCCCCTGCCAGCTTTATTCAAAGTTTACTTGCACTGGTGGGTGCAAGATGCTGGCAATAGCTCTGGGGTTTATATGCTTTTTCCATATCAGAGGGAAAATGGAACTTTCTCACCCATCAAATAAAGCACAGGTCCGTGCTCTAATTAAACTCAGTTGTTGTGACCAGAAAAAAAATGCCACCCGATGGCAGGTCACCGAGGTAAATGGTGGCTGGCTTCGGCTCTTCAGGGCTTGGAGTCAGAAGTGCTATCTTTCTCTACATACCTGTCCACAAAAGAGCTTGTCTCCTTCAAAGAAACCCTGAGGGGAGCTGGCGCAGAGTGGACTCTAGACTGTTGATCCTGGAGTTGCCTGTTGAGTTTGCGCTCAACTTCTCATCTCTTCTTGCAGTTCGCAGGCCCCTGACCTTAATTTTTATGACCTCCGTGTCCTGTCCCCTTTTACACTTTGACGGTCAGTTTGAATTGTCACCTTGGATACTGTCTAGAAACACCTGGGAAGATGTCTCAGTGAGGGATTGTCGAGGTTGGACTGTGGGCATCTCTTTGAGTAGTCGTCTTTTTCTTTTTTTTTTTTTTAAACCAAATGATATTTTTTTATTCTTTGAAGCTTCCATACATTTTTTTCTCCCTATCCTCTGCTTCCATACATTTTTTGGATGTACATTGGTTATAT
>NC_034598.1:83774177-83776739 GCF_900095145.1 Mus pahari | reverse complement strand
CGAGGCAGGGTTTCTCTGTGTAGCCCTGGCTGTCCTGGAACTCACTCTGTAGACCAGGCTGGCCTCGAACTCAGAAATCCGCCTGCCTCTGCCTCCCTAGTGCTGGGCGTGCGCCACCACGCCCGGCCTTATAAATCTTTTGTTACCCCCAATAAGGAGAGCTATTTCATTGAAAACCAGAGAAGGCCGTTTCCTCCCACACTTATGCCTACTGAGATCCTGTCTAACCCACCCGCCCAGCTAAACTTCATTCCCTCCCATCCAGCCTGGTGTGCAATGGTGTCTGGATATCCTGAGGGGAGAATCAGACCTGGCAGGCAAAAGGAGAATGACTCAGCCCACTGTGGGCAGCGCCATTCCTTGAGCTTAGGTTCTGGGTTGTATAAGGGTGGAGAAGGTGAGGTGATTAATAGGCACTCGCACACTCATTCTCTTTGCTCTTGACTATGGATATAAACTAGCAGCTCCAGGTTCCTGCTGCCTTGAATTTTGTGAGCCAAAATGAACCCTTTCTCCCTTATCTTTGCCTCTGCAAGGGTATTTTTAGCACAACAGGAAAGACAACTAGGACACTGTGGTGGCTTGGATAGGTTCAGCCCTCCATAGACTCACCTATTTGAATGCTTGGCCCATAGGGAGTTGCACTCTTAGGAGGCGTGGCCTTGTTAGAGTAGGCATGGCCTTGCTGGAGGAAGTGCGTCACTGTGGAGGGAGGCTTTGAAGTCTCAGATGCTCAAGCTATGCCCAGTGTGGCACACAGTCTCCTTCTGCTGCCTGAAAAGCAAGATGTAGAACTCCTTCTCCAGCTCCACGTCTGCCTGCGTGTCCCCATGCTTCCCGCCGTGATGACAATGAACTAAACATCTGGAACTGTAAGCCAGCCCCAATGACATGTTTTCCTCTATAAGAGTCGCCGTGGTCATGGTGTCTTTGCACAGCAATGGAACCCTAACTAAGACAGACACTGACCTGTTCTTCTGGCTCCATGTGTTTATTTGAGAGGCTTGCTCACCTTAGAAGGACGACTCTAGGAAAGGAGGAAACACCCTGGGTCCCTTCTCCCCTTCTCAGAGCAGTGAGGTCACAGCAAAGACCTCTTCCAGAGGGCTTGAGATACTAAGTTTGGTTTATCAGGTGCTGGTTGTTGAACTCAGGCCCTTGTGCAGGCTAAGTGAGCACTCTATAAGCTGAACTCACAAAGCAGCCCAGTACTTTTGATTTTGTAACTGTTGATGCACACTGGGTGGTGGCGGCAAATCCCTTAATCTCAGCACTCGGGAGGCAGAGGCAGGCAGATCTCTGTGAGTTCAAGGCCAGCCTGGTCTACAAAGTAAGTTCCAGGTCAGCAAAGGCTACACAAAGAAACCCTGTCTCAAACAGATAGACAGACAGACAGACAAACAAACAAAAGAGGAGCTTGAGTATTTAACTGGTGATGCGGAAAAGGCCATTTTAAATAAACATGTAGTATAAAATGTCAGATTGTATGCTTAGGGCCATGTCAGAAAATTTTGGAAATCCTGCCCTAATCCCAAACCGAAACTCATCGAATGATTGTTCATGATACCCAGGTGAGCAACCCTGAACAGTAAGCTTTAAAAGCAAACACTCAAAGATGGTCCAGTCCAATTTGCTGCTTACATGGTGATGAATGATGGTATGGGGAAATATGATATGGGTGGGTAAAAAGAGCAGAAAACGTATGCCTGTATAGTAAAAACACTGAGATTCATGGCATACAGTGAAACTGCAAATCTGAACCAAGATAAGCTAGGCAGAATCTGCTGCTATCGAGGGGCGGGATGGCCTGTGTAGTGTTTAGAACCAATGCTACTTTTAAAGTGGATGAAGAGCGCAGAATAGCTGCCACCAGAAACATCCCAGATGCATTACACCTTTGATTTAGATCATCATTTGGCCACTGATCATTCGGAAATCTTTTACTGTTGCTCATTTCTTTTGCAACCCTTCCACATTTAGCTATGAATTCTCTTGTGGGGTAGGGATCACAGTTGAAGAAGCTGGAGACTAGAACAATCAGACTCGAGGGTCAGGTGGCATGTGGTAGAACACTCCTGCGATTCCAGCCCTAAGAAAGTGGAGGCAGGAGGATTGTGAGTTCCGGGTTAGCCTGGATTAAATAAGGAGACCTTGTCTCAAAAACAAAGAGCAGGGCTGGAGAGATGGCTCCAAAATTAAGAGCACTGACTGCTCTTCCAGAGAGGTCCTGAGTTCAATTCTCAGCAATCACATGGTGGCTCACAGCCATCTGAAATGGGATCTGATGCCCTCTTCTGGTGTGTGTCTGAAGACAGCTACAGTGTAGATAAAATAAGTAAATAAATAAATGAATACATACATACATACATACATACATACACACACATACATAATAAATACATAAACTAAATACTAACTTTTTTAAAAAAAACAAAATACATAAAACAAACCAAGGTACAGAAGGACAGGAGTGTCAGAGTCTCTAAGAAATACGGCGTCATCAGGCAAAAGCCAGACTGTGCTGTACATGGAAACAAACTGGTTTTCTTTTCTTTTTTTTTT
>NC_034598.1:83759820-83774127 GCF_900095145.1 Mus pahari | reverse complement strand
TGTAGACCAGGCTGGCCTCAAACTCAGAAATCTGCCTGCCTCTGCCTCCTGAGTGCTGGGATTAAAGGTGTGCGCCACCACGCCCGGCAGGAACTGGTTTTCATGACTCTAGTTCAGCATAGAAACCAGGCTGATAGACCTGAGGACCCTGCCCACAACAGAGTGAAGGGGAAGTATCAGAGACGACCTGAGGCTCATGGGTGAGCAGACATGGGAAGCACACACTGTGAAAGACACACTGTCCCCATCACTGACGGAGCAGGGAGACCATGTGTAATGGTCCATGTTTAATGCGTTCTTATTGGGGACCATGGTAGCCTTGAAGATAAAGTGCTGAACAGGTTGTTCCTGGCTGTGCAGACAGCATGGTCGATGGTGGCATGTGTTTGTACGAGGATAGGGATGGCTTGGGGAGCCGTATAGCCAGAGATTCGCAGCTGTCTTTATGAGATATTATTAGTGTGAAGGGGCTTCTATGGCCAGTTCTGAGTGTTTCAGTTCTCAATTCCTCACTGGAGAATCTGAAACTGAGATGAGAAACTGGCCCGGTTTGAGTAAATCAACTTAACTGACAACTGGACATGATTATCACAGTCTTCATGAATGCAGTCTCCAAGGAGGGACAGGATAGGTGAACCCTAAAGCACACATCTGTATGGACAGGGAGGTAGAGAGACAGCTAACAATTACAGCCAGTGTCCTGAGTGGTGAGCTACCAGAGGCCCAGAGTTATGGGAACACATATAACATATCTGGGGGCAAGGTACTGAAACCTAGCTTATGCAAAAGTGGAAACTTGGGGAAAGGTGAAGGCAGATGGTATAGGGGTCACCGGGGCTAACAACTGCAGTGTCTTCTTTCCCTTAGTCTCCAGCTCCGCTTCTGTGTGCAGCAGGCACATGTGACATCTACTGGTCTCACCACTAGAAATAAGTCTCTTTTCCTGCTTTAGTTACAGAAATCTCAGAGAGCGGTTCTTGCTGTTTGTGGTTGATTTCTAGGTTGACATCCATTGCTCAGTCAACTTTATGTATAGAGATAGAACAACATACAAATAAATTCCCCACTAAAGCAGCTTTCTGATTGACAACAGTGACTGAGAGCAGATGGAGTCAGAGGACCCTATGAGGCTCTACCCTTCCTTAACAACTTACAGGCAATTAATGGTTAGTATGGCACAATTTCTCCCCGAGGCTATGTTGACAGTTGATGATTTCTAAGGAGAGATATTTTCTTCAGTGGCACAAGAGACTCTTGCAAATAATTCCTCCCTCATACTCTTATGGGTAACCCCAACGAAACTCATTGTGTCATAATAAAAAAAAATAAAAGGATGAAAAATAGAAGTGAAACCAAATGGGAAGAGGAAAGAAAAAGAAAGTTGGAATAAAAGGGGAACAAAAAAGGTTCATGGGGTGAATATGTCCCAAATGTGTCAAAATGTGCCAAAATGAATCATACATAGATCAAAATGTTATAATGAAACCCATTATTTATAATTAACATGTTGTCTTAGTTAGGGCTTTACTGATGTGAACAGACATCATGACCAAGGCAAGTCTTATAAGGGACAACATTTAATTGGGACTGACTTACAGGTTCAGAGGCTCAGTTCACTATCATTAAAGTGGGAACATGGCAGTGTCCAGGCAGGCATGATACAGGCAGAACTAAGAGATCTACATCTTCATCTGAAGTCTGCTAGCAGAGTACTGGCTTCTAGGCAGCTAGGATGACGTTCTTTTTTTTTTTTTTTTNCTGTCCTGGAACTCACTTTGTAGACCAGGCTGGCCTCGAACTCAGAAATCCGCCTGCCTCTGCCTCCCGAGTGCTGGGATTAAAGGCATGCGCCACCACACCCGGCTAGGATGAGGTTCTTAAGGCCCACAGCCACAGTGCTACACTACCTCCGACAAGGCCATGCCCACTCCAACAGGGTCACACCTTCTAATAGTGCCACTCTCTGGGCAGAACATATACAAACCATCACACATGTGCCAATAAAAACAAACAAACAGCTGGCCGTGGTGGTGCATGCCTTTAATCGCAGAACTTGGGAGGCAGAGGCAGGCAGATTTCTGATTTCGAGGCCAGCCTGGTCTACAAAGTGAGTTCCAGGACAGCCAGGGCTACACAGAGAAACCCTGTCTCGAAAAATCAAAAACAAACAAACAAACAAAGGAGGGACTGGTGAGATGGCTCAGGGGGTAAGAGCACTGACTGCTCTTCCGAAGGTCCTAAGTTCAAATCCCAGCAACCACATGGTGGCTCACAACCATCCGTAAGGAGATCTGACTCCTCTTCTGGAGTGTCTGAAGATAGCTACAGTGTACTTACATATAATCAATCAATCAATCTTTAAAAAAAAAAACAAAAAAACAAAAAACAAAACCCAACAAATGAAAGTGACTAATAGCAAGTGCTTTAGGTCAATAGCCCTAGACTTGGTATCTCACTACACAGCTAATTGGCCACAAATTTAGTGGCTTGAACAATAATAAAATGTTATGCTGTCACATCATCTCTGTGGTTTGATTTGGTTGGGTCATTCTGACTCGGGATGTCTTATGAAATCATACTCTAAGAGGTATATGTCGGGGTTGTGCTCATCTGAAGGCGCCATTAGGGCTGGATGGTCTGATTCTGAGATGGCGAATGTGCTTCCTCAGTTCCTCTCCGTGTGAGGCTTGCCACAGGCAGCCTGTGTCCTCATGACAGGGCAGCTGCCTTTGTTGAGGATGACCAGTCAAGGGGTGCAAGGTGGAGCCTCCAGTGTCTTTAAAGGTCTGGTCCCGACACTCACACTCTAGCATTTCTGCGATTGGAATGGAGGATGCAAGGCTGGATATCTGAGGAAGGAAGAGCTGCTTGGGCCACCTGAGAGGCTGGCGTCCATACTCTACCCCTTAACACACTATATAGGATGGTACAGTAAATTGTTATGTGAGTAATCGGCTTTACAGCCAGGCCAGCTTGAGAAAAATTTTGTTACACCAAATTAAAAAGAGGCCCCTTCTTTCTTTTTACTTTTTTTCTCTCTCTTTCTTTCCCCTCTTTCTCTTCCTCCCTCCCTCCCTCCCTCCCTCCCTGTCTTTCTTTCTTTCCTTCCTTCCTGTCTCCTTCCATCCCCTCTTTTTGAGACAGAGTCTTTCTTTCTACACAGCTCCGGCTGTCCTGGAATTCCTTATTGTGGACCGGGTAAGCCTTGGCCTCACAGAGATCCACCTGCCTCTTGGGATTAAAGGCGTGCAAAACCACGGCCAAATCCAGGCCCCCTTTCTGGACTCTTTTCCTCAAGACTTTAATATCTGAGTCCGACTTTGAATTTCTGAAAGGCAGAGAGAGTAAACCGTAGCAGTAGCAGAGCCCCTTCTTGTTCTACAACTTTCCCACCAGGGGCCCCTTCTCCCCTGCCGGATCCCTCTGAAAGCCTGTCTTCTGCTAAACATTCAGTCTCAGGCCAGGCAATCTGTTTCAGTTTGGAGCTGGTCCTGTTGATTTTTGGGCACCGCACATCATGAGAATGTAGAAGTGATTAGAAAGTGTAGCAACACGTTTCCCCACGAGGTGCCTATCAGACTCGGAGGGAGTTCTGCAAGAGAAGTTTTAAGAAGTTCTCTGCTGGCAATGGTCCTGAGTGATGGTCCCTACAAGAGGTACACGCTGTTCGGAGTCAGACGTAAAAGTCCAGACTGCTGCCGGAGAGTATGTCTGTAGGAGAAACATGAGATATAGGCTGGTTACATCGTGCACTTTGATCTTTTGCTAACAAGTATTGAATTTTCTGTTTTGCGGATTTTGCCACTCTCCTCTTATCTTATTATTATTATTATTATTATTATTTTTATGGTAACAATCCAATTCATTTGGAGTGTTTGTTGCATTTCTGTGATCTGCTTATGCCATCTTGAATCATTTAACTCAGTATAAAACGCTGAGGTGGTATGTGTGTGAGAGAGCCTACACCATATGTATTTATAGACATGTGCTCCCTGATGAGCTGTTTCCAAGGGCAGCATCTGTTCTTGTGAATATTTCATAATATTTTGTATCCAGCCTTTATAATAATCAGTCTCCGTCATCTGATGATGTCTCATTCACTGTAGTTTCTTTTTGAATACTTTTGGCCAATTATACTTTTTTATACAGGGAGTAAACTAATACGTATCTAAATTAAAATAAGAGATATCAAACAAAGCAACAAAAACAGTATTCCAGAGATTTTATGTTTCCATTACATGATACGTGTTTTTCAAAAAGAGCTGGGGCTAGGAGGGCAGACGATGGTTAGGCCGCTTGCAAGACCCTGGGTTTTCATCTTCAGAAGGGGGAAAACAGGAGGAGGGAAGAAAATGTTCAAGTAGGTGCTTCTAGAATATTTAAGTCTACTGAGTACTATCTCAAGTGGAAAGCCCACGTTTATCCAACCCGAGAGTCACGAAGGAGGCTTAGCGGTGGCAGAAGCTGGTACTCTAAGCTCCTCTATAGCTGAAATTTGGGCTTTACTCTGTGTTCCTGTTTATCGTGTTCACAACTTCTGGCTTTCTTGCACAAGATGGAGTTTCACAATGTCCAGTTCCATCTAATGGCTTTTTTATTTTTGTTTTTTTATTTTATTTTATTTTTAAATCACAATTCTACATTACCATGCTTGGTTTTCTTTTTCTTTTTTCTTTTTTTGAGAGAAAACTCAATAAATCCCTAAACACAACCACTTAGACCTGTATGGGTTTGGCCACTGATTTCAGAAAATCGTGAGTTATGCAGTAGGCTACTTATTGTTCATCTGCCGTCTTTAAATCGTACTTGAAACCTTGCAGGATGATAACATTTCCTGAGTTCTCAAAACTAGAGAACCAAGCCTATTTAGGAGACCTAGATTTTTATTTCCTCTAACACCTACTGGTTTTAATGTAGCAGAGGAAGTACAACCATATTGGCTGTAATATCTGATGCTCTTAAAGCTGAAAGAGCGGCCCACATGCCTCTGAATCTCCGTCTCACCCAGGCCTTTCTCCACAGTGTGCTTTGCAAACCACTGACTATCGGACACGAGACGACTTCAAGCAGTGTATGATGGAACTTCAAAGAAAATGTTCCCCAACCCTGAGATCAAACACAAGGACTGTTCACAATAAACGGGCACACTATCATTGAACCTCAGTCTAAATTATAAAAAAGTGTAATCACAAGTTACTTATTGAACTGGATTGGGTAGTCTATTGGTTTGCTGTGATAAAATACTGTTCAAGTTTTGTGGAAGAAAGAGTTTTGTTTTACACATCCCGATCATGGGATATTATTGAGGGAAGCCAAGACAGGAACGAAGGCAGAACAGAAACTTGGAGGTAGGAAATGAAGCAGCCCAGGAGAAATGCTGTTTCCTGGGTCATTCCCCATAGTTTGCTCAGCTTGCTTTCTTTTTCTTTTTCTTAAGATTTATTTATTTATTTAATGTATATGAGTGCTCTATTTGCATGTCTACCTGCATGTCAGAAGAGGGCATCAGATCCTGTTATATGGTTGTGAGCCACCATGTGGTTGCTGGGAATTGAACTCAGGACCCCTGGAAGAGCATCCAGTTCCCCTAACTGCTTTGCTATCTCTCCCTTCCCAGCCTGCTTTCTTATACAAAGTAGGAGCATCCGCCTAAAGGTGGCACCACCCACAGAGGGCTGTCTCGCTCACAGTGGGCTGTCTCGCCCACAGTGGGCTGTCTCGCCCACAGAGGGCTGTCTCGCCCACAGAGGGCTGTCTCGCCCACAGTAGGCTGTCTCGCCCACAGTGGGTTGGTTGTCTTGCCCACAGTGGGCTGTCTTGCCCACAGACCAATCTGGTGACTTGTATTAAGTTCACACACAAGCGCGCGTGCGCACACACACACACACACACACACACACACACACACACCCCAAAACCCAAATCTGTGTTCATTTAGTGGCTCAGAAGCAGCCATATCTGGAGATAAAGTCTGTGTTGGTATATTTTTAGAAGTACTAGGACAGAAAGAATGTCAGTGTCGGAACACAGTCCAAGAGTGGGTCATGCAAGGAGAACCCTGAATACTTTTGAGAAAACTCCAAGAAAAAGACAAAAGTCTTGTGATCTCAGTTTCTCTGAAAAACACAGAATTGTTCCTGGGATGGGCGTTTGGGCTCCTTTGAGGTGCATCAGATAGGAATGAGTTTCCTTCAGATCTTGTTATTCATATGCCTTTATGGAAAACCATGGTTTTGCCGCCACGCTTGTCTACTCCATGTGGCTCACCTTCATGATTACACACTTTACTCATGTGATTCTTTTTAATCCTCGGAGAATCAGTTGTCTGATGCTCTGAGTAAAGTTGGCTACTGCCTGAGACTTAGTCCTCCGCCTCATCTACCAGCTCCATCCTCCCAGGTTTGTGCCGCCAACTAAACAGTAAGAGGTAGAAGACAGGGGGAAGCACTGTGAACCCTGGATGTGATGTGGTGCTGCACTCAGGAATTCACAGCCTCCATGGTTACCTGCAAAAGAACTATCAGAAGACCAAGCCTGTCAGTGTTCCAGCATGAATGTGGGAGGAGCACATGAGGGGCTTTGGGCGGGGGAATTGCCCATGATCCCGTAAACGTGTCCATGACCAACACCTATGCACATGCGAGCAACTTTAACTAAACTTAGTAGGTTATTGTGAGGGTAGAAAGGGATGTGGTGAGGAAAAGAAGGGTTGGTGTGGGGAAAAAGGATAAGAGAGGGAGATGAATTCAATCAAAATGTGTTCATAAATGGAATTGTCAAAGAGGGAACACACATATTTTTAAAAAGGTTAAGAGCGCATCCCTATATATGAAATGGATATATTAATAAAATATGTGAGCAGGGCAGTGGTGGTGCACGCCTTTAAGCCCAGCAGCACTTGGGAGGCAGAGGTAGGCGGATTTCTGAGTTCGAGGCCAGCCTGGTCTACAGAGTGAGTTCCAGGACAGCCAGGGCTACACAGAGAAACCCTGTTTTGAAAAACCAAAAAAAAAAAGGGCTGGTGAGATGGCTCAGTGGGTAAGAGCACCCAACTGCTCTTCCAAAGGTGCAGAGTTCAAATCCCAGCAACCATGGTGGCTCACAACCATCCTTAACAAGCTCTGACTCCCTCTTCTGGAGTGTCTGGAGACAGCTACAGCGTACATATAATAAAAAATAAATCTTAAAAAAAAAAAAGTGGTCGTTACTGTTAATACACAACTTGACGAAATTAGGATGCATATGGGAGATTGTCTTGATTGATGTGGGAAGGCTCATCTTAACTATAGGAAACATGGATGAAATCTTGGCATATGATCCTGTCAGCATCTCCTCCTCCCCCACCTCCTCCTCCTCTTCCTCTTCCTCCTTCTTCCCCTTCTTCTCCTTTTTATCTTCCTATATCTCCTCCTCTTCCTCTTCTTCTCCTTCTCCCCCCCTCCTTCTACTTCTTCCTTCTCCTCCTCTTCTTTCTTATCTTCTTGAGACAGGGTTTCTCTGTGTAGCCCTGGCTGACCTAGAACTCACTCTGTAGACCAGGCTGGCCTCGAACTTAGAGATCTGCCTGCCTCTGCCTCCTAAGTGCTGGGATTAAAAATATCTTCTACCACTGCTTAGCTTTCCCACTCTGCTTTCTTTTCTATTCTTTTTTTTTTTTTTTTTTTTCAATTTTGCTGAGTTGGAGTGGGGTGAGGATGGGGGGTTCTGGCAGCTGCATTGATGCATGGAACATTTTATAATTAGTGCCCTCAAATGCGGGTTGCGGTGTAAGAGCCAAAGTCAACCTGGGAGCCCCACCTGCCCAAGGACTAGGTAACTACCTGGGATGCTGGGAGGTAGCTGTAGATCTTGGAAAATAACAGCGCCACAAAGGAAATACAAAGGGTGTGTGGTTTTGTCCTTAAAATGCCCCCACAGCACGTGACTCGTTGCTACCATTCGGGGAGATTCCAGGAGTGGACCTGGCCACAATTCATCCAGGTTAGTGTTTAATTAAAACTTGCTTCAGATTTGGCTCAAACTTGTAGAAGTGGCTTTGCTCTCTCGAATCCCAGGATCAACAGGGGGTGACAAATGCACGGAGCTGAAGGACATGGGATAAAGCCAGGGTTTCTCTGTGTAGCCCTGGCTGTCCTGGAACTCACTCTGTAGACCAGGCTGGCCTCGAACTCAGAAATCTGCCTGCCTCTGCCTCCAGAATGCTGGGATTAAAGGTGTGCGCCACCACGCCCGGTGAACTTGTGAATCTTACTCTGTATTTTACATTACTGTGGCTTTTATCAGGGGGTGTGTATGCCCAGCAGTGGAAGCATGCTACAGTGTGTGTGTATGGAGGTCAGGGATCTTGCTGACCTGTGGATCTTGCCTCTCTTTTTCCTGCATGTGGTTCGTGGGGACCAAACTCAGGTGGTCAGGCTTGATGGCGTGTGCCTTTACTCACTGAATCATTTCATTGTCCGCCACAGAGTTCACGAACTTCAAGTGTCAAGTGATGGGCAGTCGTTTAGCCTGGAACTAGCTAAGGTCTATCTGGTCCTTAACGGTGGCTCTGTTTGGGAGGTTGTGTGACAATGATTGGGTGTCAGATGCTTCATCCATCCTGGTAGCCCATTCACTAAGACTAAGATAATAGCTATGACACCTATTATATATGCCTTATGTCTGGAGAACGCTGTGCCC
This sequence comes from Mus pahari, assembly GCF_900095145.1. NCBI lineage: Eukaryota > Metazoa > Chordata > Mammalia > Rodentia > Muridae > Mus > Mus pahari. Next base: position 83,765,448 of record NC_034598.1, on the reverse strand, counting down.
TTCCCCCAGCCTTGAGCAGGCTAAATAGACCTTATGTGTTTGCCACAGTTGGTCTTCGGCTGACCTAGGCGGAGTCTCCTGCCTTGCTGCACCTGCAATTTCCTACAGGAGCAGACTGCCTACTGAGCTTGCTTTGCAACATAATCCAGCTGAAGTAAAGGATGGGTCTGTGGGCTCTCCCTATATAAATACAGTGCTAAATGTTAAACTTTGAGCCTTGATCAGAAACCTTTGTCTTGGCTTCATCCTTCTCTCGCCCACCCGTCCTTTTTCATTTCCAGTCTCCCTTTCAGCTACCAGTTCATCCATGGCTGCTGGACAGCTACAGAACCTATTTTCTTTACTGAGCATGATTAAAAAAATGATGGATGAAGAAAGAATTGATCTGGGTTTGCTAACAAGATTGCTGAACCAACCTGGTATTAGTCTCTTTTTATTTAGACATACATAGCAGATACATTTCAGATAAATATATAAAACTATGTTTGATTAAAATTTGCCTCGGAACTGTTTGTTCTAAAGGAATTCCATAAATAGCTTCTGTAGAACAAATAAAAGTTACAGTTAAGAGGAACATCAAATGTATCACACACACACACACACACACACACACACACACACCTGACTTATTTGTTACACAAATCTTACTCGTTTATGCTCAAGGTTCATTCTGTTGATATTTACCTAAATAATACATAGTTCCTTAGTGGGCTGACTACTGTCGTGATAAATTCCTAAGTTGGAAGTTTCAACTCCTGGTGTTTCAGGATGTGACTGTTTTGGGAGATGATGGGGGTATCAATCCAGTATGTCTGATGTCCTCAGGAAAGGACATTAGGATGCAGATGTGTTCTGAGTGACATTCGAGAAGCCAGCTTTCATCTTGAACAGTCTCCCTGCCTCAGCCTCCTGAGAGCTGGGATTATAAACATGCACCACCGTGTTGGATATGTTATTCCAATGATTGTGACTTTATAATGTGTTTTATATGGAGTCTCTTCTTTTTCTAAAAACATTTTGACTCTTGGGTATTTTTCACAGATTAACTTTAAAATTAGCTTTCATTTCTATCCCATACGCCATTGGAATTTTTGACATAAACGGTGTCACATTTGTTACTCCATTTGGGGTTGAAATGTTAGGTGTTACTCCCTGGTGAAACATTTATCAAGTAACCAGTGCTTCACAGTGTCCTATACTCCTGCCCTGGGACTTGTGGCAGAATTGGGTTAAGATGGAATATCTGTCAGATGGGGCTCTTGTTCAGAATGCTAAACAGAATTTCCTTGCTGACCTGCTACGCATTTGTGGTATGGAATGAGGAGTGATTGCTCTTGTTGTCAAAACCATTTTGGCAAGCTAAGTTATTTATTCTGGTTGATAGGTTCTCTCAAAGATACTGAAATTCAGTTAATTTAACCTAAAATATTTCAGATCTAAAAGTTCTACTTTTAAGGAAATCTTACACATCAGTAGGTTACATGCAAACACAATTATCAAGAAAACTAACTAAAATGTAGTCAAATCCTTTTCCTTTGGAGTAGTGATACCAAGATGGTCTTTCCAGAACACTGAACTCCACCCCTGACTGGACAGTGGTATTTGAAGGAAGGACCGAGACAGTGGAAACACACAAGTGTGAAGAGAAAATTGTGGTTTCTGTCTCACCAGGGTAAGTCCATGCCCAGTAACAACAAATGTGGAAGATTCTTCCTTAGGAGATCAATGATAGATTTTTTTTTTTTGAGACAGGGTTTCTCTGTATAACCCTGGCTGACCTGGAACTCACTTTGTAGACCAGGCTGGCCTTGAACTCAGAAATCCGCCTGCCTCTGCCTCCCGAGTGCTGGGATTAAAGGCATGCGCCACCACACCGGGCCCAAGATCAATGATAGATCAGCTATGGAGCTACAGGCCTATGCTTGTTTAACATAGCTTGTGGAGACTATATGCATGCATATTGTTATTATGTCTTGAACCCAAGACATGCCTACTCAACATATCAGCGTGACTTGGCCACGGGGTTCTCCTAGCATCCCTCAGTTCTCACCTGTATAGCTCGCTTGCATGCTCCACAACCAATCCATAAAGTCTCCACTCCAAGGGACCTTTCCCCACCTGCCTTTTATATTTGTAACAGTAGCCAAAATATAATGTGTTGTAGCTTACAGTGATCAACTGTCCTAAAAATCCCAATGCTCTAAAGCTCCCTTCACCCTTGTCTTAACCATGTGTCATTTCAACTGGTTCATCCTCTCCATCCTGAAAGACCTCCGGATCAATGACGAGAGCACTGTGTGTCAAAGGGTGGGAGTGATGGTTAAACGTCTGGTGTTTTGTTTTGTTTTCCCTCTTACTGAGTTCAGAAACAGAGAAAAAGTGACGGTTCAGGAGGTAGAATAAGGTGTGGAAGCGGGTGGGGGAGACGCTGGAGATCAGTGTGGGATCCAGCATTCGGCCTCTTCTGCGAGTTTCAGATTTGGGTCAAAGTCAACCCACACAAGACAGAGTTGAACAATTTAGAGCAAACTCTAAATTGGTGCCTAACTCCTGCGAGCCCCAGGAATGTGAACGGAAAAAGACGCGCTGGGACACCGGTTCTTTAAAAATTCAGACTAGACTGGCGGCACTGCCCAGATCTGCTTCTGCCCTCAGGGTATCCAGGCACTGAGGCGCACAGGGCTGAACTGAAAGGATTGAAGCATAACTAGGTGGGTGGGTTTGCAGGAACGTGGCTTCTTGGCCGTTGTGAGTTTGGGAGAAATAGCCTCTCCACAGACTGTTTTCAGTGAAATATCTCTCTTTATTGTGGTGTACGGAATAAGGGCTGTATAAATGTGGAAGAGCGGGTAGGGACTTTGGGGTGAGTGAACATTATTGGCTGGTGCTGAGGTGCGATGTATTTCTGTTCGATTTTCTGACCCTCTGTATCTCTCTCACGTCTTCTCCAGTTCCTGGTACTGCCCTGCTTTTTTTCTCTCTGGCTTCTATTTTTTTTTCTATGTAAATCTTTTTCTCCTTCTATTTTTTTAATGTTTATGTTTATAGAACCATTTTGCTTTCTTTTGAATATATATTTTTAAAGAAAAGTGGGTAAATGGGACAGTCAGCCGTAGCTTAGCTCTCTAGGAGGCAGAGGACTGAAAGTTGGACATCAGACAGGACCAGTTAGTGAGTTCAAGGCTCACTAAGATCCTGTCTCTAGACATGAAGGGCTGAGGGTATGGTTCAGTGTTAAGAGTGCTTCATGTGCAAGGCCCTGATCTATTATGTAACATTGGGAGAAAAAACTATCTTGTTTTGCAAGATAAAAATTAATAATAAAAAATTAATAATAAGCCGCCGGGCAGTGGTGGTGCACGCCTTTAATCCCAGCACTTAGGAGGCAGAGGCAGGCTGATTTCTGAGTTCAAGGCCAGCCTGGTCTACAGAGTGAGTTCCAGAACAGTCAGGGCTACACAGAGAAACCCTGTCTTGAAAATACCAATATATATATATATATATATATATATATATATATATATATATATATATATATATATAAAATAAAAGAGAAAATATATATTACTTATACTTTTACCACTTAGGAATAAAGTTTACCTTTTATTATTGCTTTCTAAATCTTTCCCTTCCAATTTCTACTTTTCTAACACTATTTATTTTAAAATTTCTTACATTTTAATTCAAATATAATTCTATTCCTTTCTCCCTTGTCTTTCCTACCTCTGGTCCCCCATGAGACCCCTTTAATCTCCTCTGCATTCTCCTTCACTCTCAAATTGATGCCCTCTTCTCTCGCAGTTGTTATTGTTAAATATATGTATATCTGTGTACACATATGGGATCACAATATATAATTCATAGCCTGCTCTCTTGCTGAACAATACACACAGTGAATATACTTTCCTATCTGTTGCATATCTCCCCATCATTTCAGAGGGTTCCCTTTAAAATCCAAATATGTGCACCATTTTTCTATTAAAGTCATGAATCCCTTCAGCGCCTCCTTTAGCCTGATGGTTTCCAGAGTTTGAAATCCTAGCCTTCAGTCATCTGGTATTTTAAAAACAAGGAGCCGCCTGGCTCCCCTGGCCAGACACCATTGCGTGCTTTGGTCCACTGTAAGCTAAACATTAAAGGGTTAAGGCAATCTCCAGGTGATCCTACTTAGCAGTGCCCAGAGCAGAAGTCTGCAAACTTTAGTTTGTTGGCCCAATTCTGCCTGCTGTCTTTTTAATTTTTTTAAAAAATTTTTTTAATGACTCCATGTGTTTTAAATTTTCTAAGGGTTAAAAAAAAATCAAAAGAATCTTTCATGATACATGAAAATTACATGAAGCTTAAGTGCCTCTAAGTAACGTATTGTTGGCATAATAGCCACACCCATTCACATATATATTGTCTGTGAGGGCTGTTTTGGTGCCACAATGGCAGAATGCAAGTCCTGTAGGCAGACACCATATGGCTGGCGCTGCCTATAGGTTTACTGTCTGGTCCTTTGCAGATAGTAATTGCTAACCTTCAGCATCATACATGACATGACATGGCTCTCATCTCTTTCTTACTTCCTCCTTGTTATCTATCTTTCCTTCCTTCTTTCTTTCTTTCTTTCTTTCTTTCTTTCTTTCTTTCTTTCTTTCTTTCTTTCTTTCTTTCTATCTATGTATCTATCTATCTATGTATCTATCTATCTATCTATCTATCTATCTATTTTTCTGTTTTGAAGAGCTCATCTGGAACTTTTCAAAGCCAGGTGATGTCTCTGCATGCAGGGCTTCTTTTTGTCTGACATGACCATTCTTGCCCGCAAAACTCTACTGATTCCATCTCTGAGGAAGTCCTCTTAATTCCTCCTGATTGTCCATTCCCATGCGTCTGGCTGTGTCTGCTACAGTCTGAGTGCAGCTCTCCTCACAGGATGTAGTGATATATGTGGTCTCTTCTAATACCTTCTAGAAGGCAGGGCTGCAGTCTGTGAGCTGATGTACTCCCAGATCCTAGCACAGGGGCTACAAGAGCAATACATATTTATTCAGTGTCCAAACAAGTGAACCACCTGGTAATATTGCTGCAGTAGCTGTTGGGGATCAGAACCATCCTGGGGATAGGCCTAATCCTGTGTAAGAGAATCTAAACAGAAGAACATATAGGTCCAAAGCTTGAATGTAATGAAAAGAGAAAAAGCCAAATACAAAGTTATATGCACACGATGGTTAGAATTATGTAAGTGGACTTTATTTGATGGAAGTGGTGATTGCTATTTTAATCAAACATCCACTATATCTAACATAGTGAGGAGGGATTTCAAGCAGACTTCATTATGAGGGACAGCTCCTACAATGCGCCATTCTAGAAAGCCTACTATGCGCACCAACTTAGTTTGGCGAAAATCAACCACTGGATGCATGCTTCAGAGAACCTGAAGACTGTTGAGGAGGTCGGCTTGGGAGATAAGTCTTCAGGGAGGTTGTATTGAAGACTTGAAGCTTTCTGTTTGGGTTCAATGTCTTGAGGTCCTTCTGATACAAGACAGTTTACAAGAAAGCACCAGGTGCTCCCAGGACAAGTGTCTCATAAGAAAGGTGTCTGGGGCTGGTGAGATGGCTCAGCGGTTAAGAGCACCGACTG
>NC_034598.1:83740560-83759475 GCF_900095145.1 Mus pahari | reverse complement strand
GACCAGGCTGGCCTCGAACTCAGAAATCCGCCTGCCTCTGCCTCCCGAGTGCTGGGATTAAAGGCCTGCGCCACCAGGCCCGGCTTCTTTTTTTTTTTTTTTTTTTTTTTTTAAAAAAAAAAAACAAAACCAAAACCAACCTTTCCAAGGCAAATAACCAGGGCTGACCTTGGTCTGAAAAAAAAATCACCACTGAGGTTCTGGCCTGTGATAGAAGGAAAGAAAGACAGTTAGGAGGGGGGTGGGGCGGGAGGTGGGAGGGGTTGGAGCTCCCTTGGATGTACCATGAGTCAGAGAAGGGGTCTAAGTTGCTCCTTTTTTAAAAAAATTATTTATTTTATGTATGTGGTAAGTACACTGTAGCTATACAGATGGTTGTGAGCCTTCATGTGGTTGTTGGAAATTGAATTTTTAGGACCTCTGCTTGCTCCGGTCAACTTCACTGGCTCAGTCCATGGTTGCACTTGCCCAAAGACTTATTATTATACATAAATACACTGTAGCTGACTTCAGGCGCACCAGAAGAGTGCAGAGGGCATCAGATCTAATTACAAGTGGTCGTGAGTGGTTGAGTGGTTGTCATTGCTGGGATTTGAACTCAGGACCTTTGGAAGAGCTGTCAGTGCTCTTACCTGCTGAGCCATCTCGCCAGCTCCACTTTTCTTTAAACAAATGCCAAGGCCTTTATGTGCTGCTCTGGTTTGGATGTCATCTGTCATCGATTTTGGAGCCTTGGTCCTTAGTGACATATGAGAGCTGGTGGATGGTTATGTTTTGGTACAGTCAAGTAAGTCTGGTCTTTTCTGCAGTTGTTTTATTGAGTCCCACCTGGTCTGCCTTTGTTTCCCTTCTTGCCTCATCCTTTCCCCCTGGGATGTTTTCTCGTGTGCTATTAACTAAATGGAGTTGGCAAGTCTCAGCTCAAGTCTGACAACAGATGAAACATATTAGGGGGCTTTGTGAACTCCTAGGAAGCCTTCTTCCTGTCAGGGACCACGAACATTGCAAAGCTTCCTGACGTGGGTGAGGTTCTTTTCTGTGGCCCTATTATCTCATGCCCTTACCCTTACTCCAGAGTTCCTACCTCATGGCCTAGGAAATTTCTGCCAAAATAGTCTAAACTCGGTGTCTTAGGGTTTTACTGCTGTGAACAGAAACCACTACCAAGGCAACTCATATAAGGACAACATTGAATTGGGGCTGGCTTACAGGTTCAGAGGTTCAGCCCATTATCATCAAGACAAGAGAGCATGGCAGCGTCCAGGCAGGCATGATGCAGGAGGAGCTGAGAGTTCTACATCTTCATCTGAAGGCTGTTAGGAGAAGACTGACTCTTCCACACTGGGCAGAGCTTCAAAGCCCACCCCCACAGTGACACACTTTCTCCAACAAGGCCACACCTCCAAAAAGTGCCACTACCTGAGCCAAGCGTATTCAAACCACCACATTCTCGTAGGCAGGCTTTTTGGGTGGGGGTCTCGGCAAGGCTGTCTTCTCTGAAGACATTGAGTCTGCAGGTCATGTGGCACATTGTTCCACTAAACTCACAGCATGAATTGCTCTGACTTTGCTGTTTGTCATAGGCAGCAGCCAGTTCCTCCCCTTTGGGCTTCTCTGGTGAGAATCATGTACCCTTTTCTGCACTTCCTAGAGGCCAGGGGACTGGCTAAAAACCTCTACCTCAGTCAGCATAAGCATACTCCGTATCTTGTTCTTTGGAATTTGTAAACTGTAAACTTGGAATTATAAACCTTGTCTGGGTTTTTGTTTTTATGACAGAATGCCTGAGCAGATGCTATATGACCTCACTCTCTAGGGGCATCACTCTATAGCAACCTGTTGTCTTGGTAACTAATCTCTTTCCCCAAGAGCTAGACTCACTTCTAAGACATTCACCCACTCCAACAAGGAAGCTAGAGTTGAAGCCGAGAGTTGTCTTTAGAGATAGCCAACAAGAAAACAAGGACCTCCGGGCCCAGATGGTGGCTCAGTCAGTAACTTACTTGATGTGCAAGCTGGAGGGCTTGGGCTCTATCCTCCGTACCTACCTAACTGAGTATGACAGCGTGCCTCTGGAATCCTAGCACCAGGGAGATAGAAGCAGTATCCTCCCCAGGGCTTGCTGGCCAGCCTGCCTGGCCTAACCAGTGAGCTCCACGTCCTAGCGAAGAGACCTTGCGAGATGGCTCAGCAGTGACGGTGCTTGGCTGCTACGATGAATGACTGAGTTTGATTTCTGGCACTCATGTAGTGGAAGGAGAGAACAGGCAATGCCTGGCTGCAAGTTGTCCTCTGACCAACATATGCATGCTGTGGTATGCAAACACAGGCACACACAGACACATACACATACCCAAACACACAGACACAGACACACAGACACATACACAGACACAAACAGACACACAGACACACACACACACACACATACACACAGACACAGACACACAGACACACAGACACACACACACACACACACACGAGTGGGGAGACAACGAGGGTCTCAGTCCCACAGCTATGAGTAGTTGAATTTGTTAACAAGCTAAGGCAGAGGAAACTTCTTTCTTTTTTCTTCAATTTTTTTATTAGATATTTTCTTCATTTACATTTCAAATGCTATCCCGAAAATCCCCTATACCCTCTCCCCACCCTGCTCCCCTACCCACCCACTCCCACTTCTTGGCCCTGGCATTCCCCTGTACTGGGGCATATAAAGTTTGCAAGACCAAGGGGCCTCTCTTCCCAATGATGGCCGATTAGGCCATCTTCTGCTACATATGCAGCTAGAGACACGAGCTCAGGGGGTGCTGGTTAGTTCATATTGTTGTTCCACCTATAGGGTTGCAGCCCCCTTCAGCTCCTTGGGTACTTTCTCTAGCTCCTCCATTGGGGACCCTGTGTTCCATCTAATAGCTGACTCTGAGCAGAGGAAGCTCCTTATCCCATACAACTTCCAGAGAGGAGCCCAGCTATTAACGCCTATGATTTAGCTGCAGGAGGCCCTACCAGACTACAGGACCCACTCGGGAGACAGAGACTGGCGAATATCTGTGAGTTGGAGGCCAGTCTGATCTACGAAGAGAGTTCCAGGACAGACCTATAGATTGTTCTATTTAAGCCACTAAAGTTGTGGTGCTTTGTTATGGCAACAGTAGAAATATGATATGCTATCTCCAGAATTTTCCCATGTGTCAACTGGTTTTTCCTCTTGGTCAACTTGCTGGTGCAGGATTACAGGACAGTACCTTCCGTGCTGAGGACTCCCACTACAACTGCTTCCCTTGAGGGTGCCCCCCCAGGTCTATATCACAGCAGTGATGAGTCTTCTGTCTTCACGCTCCCCCCCTCTTTTTTTTGGTTTTTTGAGATAGGGTTTCTCTGTGTAGCCCTGGCTGTCCTGGAACTCACTCTGTAGACCAGGATGGCCTCGAACTTAGAAATCCACCTACCTCTGCCTCCTAAACACTGGGATTAAAGGCGTGCGCCACCACTGCCCAGTCCTCCCTCTTTTTTTAAAGTTAATAATTGTATTGGGCTAAGCTGTGGTGGTGCATACCTTCAATCCCAGCATTCAGGATGCAGAGGCAGGTGGATATCTGTGAGTTCCAGGCCAACCTGGTTTACAAAGCAAATTTCAGGACAGCTAGGATTATAACACAGAGAAACTCTATTGCAAAAAAACCTCTATACCTTTGCATATATATATATATATATATATATATATATATATGTACATATATATACATATATAAATACACACATACATATATATACATATATACCCATGTACATATATATGTGTATATATATATACATACATATACATTTATATGTGTATTTTCGTGTGTATGTACATATGAATGAGCACATTGGAGGTCAAAGGACAACTTGTTTGGGGTCAGTTCTCTTCTTCTACCCTGTGGATTCTGGAAATTGAACTCAAGTTGTCAGTCATAAACTCAGAACACATGTCCTCTGTATGAACTCTCCCATCCTGCTCTTCTCTAACCCCAGGAACCCCTCCCTCCCCCCCACCCCACCCCACTCGAAGTTCCATTTTGCTGGTTATAGCCCTCATTATTTCTTATGTATAAGTTACTGTGCGGGAGTGTTGTGTGTGTGTGTGTGTGTGTGTGTGAATTCTGCACCTTCCTTAAACTTCCCTTCTTCTACAGGCACAGCGAGGATCCAGGAAAGCTCCCAGATTTGTTGGACACATTCTCCAAACCTTATCCCTTATTTTGCACTTAGTGTGAACACATGTAAGCGCACACATTTCCAAATTCCTCACTAGCTCCATGAGCCATCTCCGGTACCATAAGGAAATCTGGGCCTTGAGGCTATCCTCACGGCTGGCTGTCCTTGTATGTTAGGCTCCGTCCTCTTTTGGTTCTGTTCCTTGTTTGAAATTAATTTCTGTCAGTCTCTCTTTCTGTTTTGTGCATATGGCCAGCAGGACAACAGGCCTCAGGAGCTCTCTAGAGCAGAGTTGGAGGCTTGAGAGACTAGAACGGACCCTAGAGGCTAGCTGGCTAACTGCTCCCTCCCCCCACATCTGATCTTGAACCCTCACTTCTCACAAGTTACTTGGGATGTGCATGGGTGGGATCCGTGGGTGGCAGATGAACTCTGTTGGTGGCTTCTCCATGATCTGGGATTTACTTTGAGGTCCTGGTAGCAACACTACTTTGATCAGGGAGCCTGAAGCCTACCAGGAAGTCAATAAATGAGTGAATGAACGAATGAATGAACAAATGAATGAATATTATTAAGTCCCAAACTGGCTTCCATAAATCGGACTTTGGGATGATCCTGAGAGATTTAACCCCTTCCTCAACAGTTGGGCTTTTAAGTATAGGAAGCTCCCCTGTCCTAATTAATTATTCCTTTCTCATTTGATATGTTTTCAGATCCTAAAAAGTTATTTCTACAAATCTATTGTAACTCTCTTTGGGTGCCTTAATTGCCCGGCCTTGGAATGCTCAGTTATGTGGAGCGCACTCATAGTATGTGGGTAGGCCAGCAGCATGTAACCATTACAAAATGAACTGTGATTCAAATCATTTCAGAGGTCTTATCCCAGCAACTGGGAAGTTGGACTCAGCCCACAGACACAGCTCTGGTGTTTCCCACTGTGAGAAGTCTGGAGACAGGCCCGTGGAGGATCCAAAGCACATATGGAAGGTGTTGTGGGTCTCAAATTTAACTGGATATCCAGTGAGGATTTTTTTTTTATGGTGCCTTGAAATTTTATGGAAAGTCTCAGAGCTGTGAACACAAAGTGCTAAGTACCTTCAGATTTCAGAATGTGTTTATGGTGGGATGCCAGCCAGAGGCAGGTTCTTTCAGGAACTGGGAAGCCTGGTGCAGAATTGTCAACCCCCACATGTACCACTATCTTAAAGAGGGGGAAGGGCCAATAGAGAGCTATTGAGGGTAGTGGACAGGGTCCTGGCATATTCTTTTCTCTTGTAGGGAAAACCTTGAGAAAACTGGGGCACTAGGGATGTCCTGAGATTAGAGGGGAGGAGGATGGGAGGGTTCATTCAGAGGACATGCGGTTTGAGTTTAGAGCCATAAATGAATAGGAACTATGGCTTGTTTCCTGTCTGGAAAGCTGGTCAGAATTCCAAATGGAAGGACTTCAGTGGGGGTCAGTTTGTAGTAAACAAGGGTTGTCTGTTTCCCAGGAGCAACAATGGAAAATAGCTAGCTCTTAGGCAGGAGGATTTCCTATGGGGTCAAGTGACCTCAGTAAAAAGCCATTACATACTGTTCTTCCGGTCAGGAGCTGAGACGTTTATGACAAGCCTCTGGGAGAAGTGGGGGAGTGCATTAGCATTGGGGAAGCTCCCCCCCCCCCACCATGATGAGCCTTCGAAAACCTTTAAAAAGCATCTTGTTAAGGCCAGGGAGATAGATCACTCATGGTAAAGTGCTTGCTGCCAGAGCACAAGGACTTGAACCCATGGAAGAAAAAGTGGGTGTAGCACTACACACCTGAATCCAGTTCTGGGGAGGCAGTGATGGGTGGATCCATGAGTTGGGTTTGACATCTAGCCAGCCTTGCTCAGTTAGTGAGCTCCAGATTCTGTGAGAAGTTCTGCCTCAAAAAACCAAGATGGAGAGCAACCAACGAAGAAGACATGGTTTAGTCAGTCTCCCATCCTTTTACCCTTATAAACTGCCATTTGCCTATGGTCCATGCCTGTCTCCTCTGAACTATGATCCAGTCCTTTGTCCCTCTGGGACAAATATCCCTTCCCCATCTCCCATGTTCCCTTCCCCTTGTTCCTCATCCTCCATCTCCTGTCCTTGTCTTATTCCCTGGCCTTTGTCCCTCTGGAGCAAGTAGATCTCCTCTGTACTGAGAACTTGGTTTTAGGATGTCTTGTGCCAAACACTGGTCCTTTCAAACAGCATCTGGCACAATAATACTCTTGAGCTTTTTCTTTCTCATGCTCTCAGTCCTGCCTGGACTCCAGACAAGACAGAGCACTGAGATGGGAGAGCGAAGGGGGTGGAGCAAATAGTGGCTGCCTCTCTCTACCTGGTATCTACAAAAAGACATGATACTTACTGTGTGTGTTTATATGCGCCCATGTGCACACTTATTATTGCGTGCATTTCAGAGGACAGCTTGTGCGAGTCATTTCTCTCCTTCCTCCTTGTGGGTATTGGGGATTAAACTGAGGTTGTCTACTTGGCATTTAAGTCTCTTTACCCACTGGGCGATCTCGCTCATTTTTCTGATTTTTCTGTGTCTTTGTGTCTGATGTGTGTGCTTGGGTATTTGTGTGTGCATATGTGGATGTGTGCAATCACAATCACGTTCCAGTGAAGGTCAGGGGACAGCCTCACCTTCCCCTTCGTTTGAGATAGGTCTCTAGCTGGCCCAAAAGCTTTTGAAATGCTAGAAATACAGACGTGCAACCTGCAACTGGCTTTACATGGCTTTGAGGGTTTGAAGTCAGCTCATCATACTTACACTACATAGTATTTTATTATTTCTTGATAATATTTTCCATTATTTACTTATGTATACATGTATATATCTGTATGATAATTAACTAAACCTCTGAACTATGATCCAGCCTTTATTAAGTGTTGTCCCTCATAAGAGTTGCCTTGGTTATGGTGTCTCTTCACAGCAATGGAAACCCTAAGATACATAGCTACTGTGTATGAAAGCGAGGGAGGAAGATTTCTGCTCAATGCCAGCTTTATATTTTCTTGTTCTGTGAGCAAAGTTTGTACAACACTCACTTTATCCACTGAGTCATCTCCTAGACCCCCTTTTTCTCTTCTCTTCTTTTAAGAAGATTTATTTTATTGTTAATCACACGCATGCATTGTGTGTGTGTGTGTGTGTGCACATGTGTGGCGGTATTCTTGGAAGCTAGAGGCATTAGATCCCCTGGAGGCAGAGTGTGGTTGGGAGTCACCTGACTTTGGGATCTGGGAACTAACTGAACTCTGGTCCTCTAGAGCAGTGTCTTCTTTAAACCACTGAGCTGTTTTTCTTATACTTACTGGTTTTGTGTGTGTGTGTGTGTGTGTGTGTGTGTGTGTGTGTGTGTAAGTCAGAGGGGATAACTTATGGAAGTCAGTTCTATCCTGTGATGGTTTGTATATTCCTGGGCCAGGGAGTGGCACTATCAGGTGTGGGGAGTGGGTGTGCCAATCCCCATGGTCCCTATTTGCCAAGAGCCTGAGCCTGAACTCTATGTGGGGAACTGGGGTGCCAAGCCCCATGTTCCCTGGCTGCAAGAACCTGAGCCTGCTGAGTCTGTGTGGACGATCCTGTACTGCCTGCCTGCTGAGTTACTGGACAATCAACGTGTGCCCTGGCTGAACTCTGACCAGATCCAGGAGATGGGGGTGGGGGTGGGGAGGGATTAGGTCAGAGGACTGAAAACAGGATGCACCCCGGGCAGGGGGAGAGAATGTTGTTGTGAAGGAGCTCAGAGGACTGAGAAAAACAGGATGTGCCTCGGAGGGAGGGAGGAGAATGCTGTGGGAAAAGGCTGTAAACAGGAGTTGGGAGCAAGCAGTTGAAGAGTCCGGTTGGGTTTAGTGGGAGCCGGGAGAGGGTTAGGGAAAGCTGTTTGTGAGAGGGAGAGAAAAAAGCTGCTTGGAGAGATAAAGAAGAAATCTGTTTGGAACCTTCCTTGGCATTTGTGTCGTTTCTCCCCATAGTTTGGGGGTCTGCGGCAATCAGGAGGTGTGGCCTTGTTGGAGTAGGTGTGTTACTGTGAGTACAGGCTTTAATACCCTTGCCCTTGCTCCCTGGGAGTATTCTCCTAGCAGCCTTCAGATGAAGATGTAGAACTCTCAGTTCCTCCTGCACCATGCCTGCCTGGATGTTGCCATGTTTCTGCCTTGATGATAATAGACCAAACCTCCGAATCTGTAAGCTAGTCCCAATTAAATGTTGCTCTTTATAAGACTTGCCTTGGTCATGGTGTCTGTTCATAAGCAGTAAACTCAGCACCTAACTAAGACATCTCCAATTTGCAGATCCTAAAGATAGAACTGAAGTCATTAGCGTTTGATCAGCAGTGCTTCTATTTGATGAGTTGTCTTCCTGCCGCTCCCCAGCTTTTCTTTGTATTATTATTATTATTATTATTATTATTATTATTATTGTTTTTTTTGAAACAGGGTTTCTCTGTGTAGCCTTGGCTGTCCTGGAACTCACTTTGTAGACCAGGCTGGCCTCGAACTCAGAAATCCACCTGCCTCTGCCTCTCGAGTGCTGGGATTAAAGGTGCGCCCCCATGCCCAGCTTGTATTATTTTTTGAGACAAGCTCTCAGTGTAGTCCAGGCTGACCTAGAACTTGCAATCCTCTTGTTTTAGCCCCCTCAGCATTAGGGTTATAGATGAACACTACCATGCTTGTCTTTTTGTATGATTAAGTTTTAAGATTGGACAGAACATTAAGAGTCTTGTGGATAAACTAGCTTATGGCTCGTAATTGGAGTTTGATCATTGGTACCCAAATAAAGATGGAGGAGAGAGATGACTACACAAAGTTGTCCTCTGACCTACACACACACACAAACACACACACACACACACACACACACTATGGCACCTATGTACATATACACTCACACACATATAATAATAAATAAAATATATCTTTAAAAATCAGTTATTTTGTAGATCTATATCCTATGTCTACAGACAATGAATACAATAGTATTTGGTTCATTTATATAAAGGTTGGCAGTTCCTGTATTGTATATGTTAATTAGTCATTTACAGTGAACTTCAGTGGCAGTGGCTCCTCTAGGCTCTTGTGTGATTTGGGACAGAAGTTTGGGATCTTTTTTAAAGAAAAATCCTTGGGTGGGAAGGTAGATAGGGTATGGATGTT
Organism: Mus pahari; assembly: GCF_900095145.1. Lineage (NCBI taxonomy): Eukaryota > Metazoa > Chordata > Mammalia > Rodentia > Muridae > Mus > Mus pahari. The sequence continues at coordinate 83,750,091 of NC_034598.1, read as the reverse complement.
TTAATACAAGTATGGACTGGCAGAATTCCAACTAAAACTTATATAAATAAATAAATAAATATGTAGATAAGATAGACAGACAGACAGACAGATAGATAGATAGATAGATAGATAGATAGATAGATAGATAGATAGATAATGTTAGGTCTGGGGTACATAACTATAATCCCAGGACTAGATTTCCTTGAGTTTGAGTCCAGCTTGGTTACACACTATGTATCAGTAAATCCATAGATACACAGCAGGGTTCTGTTTAAAAGAAAGCACATATATGCACCCACACAACACACACACACATACACACACTCACACAGACATAGACATAACACATTCATACACATAGACAAAGATACACACACTGTACTGGCTGGTTTTGTGTATCAACTTGACACAGGCTGGAGTTATCACAGAGAAAGGAGCTTCAGTTGGGGAAGTGCCTCCATGAGATCCAGCTGTAAGGCATCTTCTCAATTAGTGATCAAGGGGGGAGGTCCCCTTGTGGGTGGTGCCATCTCTGGGCTGGTAGTCTTGGGTTCTGTAAGAGAGCAGGCTGAGCAAGCCAGGGGAGGCAAGCTGGTAAGGAACATTTCTCCATGGTCTCTGCATCAGCTCCTGCTTTCTGACCTGCTTGAGTTCCAGTCCTGATTTCCTTTGGTGATGAACAGCAATGTGGAAGTGTAAGCTGAATAAACCCTTTCCTTCCCAACTGCTTCTTGGTCATGATGTTGGTGCAGGAATAGAAACCCTGACTAAGACACACACTTACATACACACATACACACACACTGATACAGACATAGACACAACATACACAGTCACACACACAGACACAGACATACACATTCACATATAACATACCCAATACACAGAATACAATCACACATATTCACACACACACACACACACATCACACACTCAGAGACACAGACACACACACACATATACATACCATATTCACACGCATACACACTCATATACACACATACAGACACAACATACACACATATACATGTGTACACACACACACATCCAAGAGAGTTTCCTCTCTGGAGAAGTCCATGCAAATGGATTGTGAAATAAAATACAGTATTTTTGTAATTCTCCATAACTAGCTAGCAAGAAACAACAACAAAACAACACACTAGTTTTAAAAACAAACCTGCCTGTGTACAAAGGCTCAAATGCAGATGACACTTCATCTTACCTCTCCTGCGTGGATATTGCTCACTGAAGGGCTGGCACGTGCTTCTCAGTCCATTGCTGAGTGTTTCCAGATTGGAAATTCGGGCTGCAGGAAGGAATTGGACATGGTACGTTTTGTCTTGGAGGCAAACCATAGCAGGAGTTTAAGTTAGAGCACATCACATCTGTTCAGAATCAGAGAACAGCCGTGGAGATGGGCTCGTGCTGGATGAAAGTCTGCTGTGTCCTGGGCAAGGAGCCAAGGAAACATCCCCTCCGCTTGCCCTCCAGCAGAGTGGTGTGATACCAGTGCCTAAGTGGGATGAAAGAGAAAAGCGGGTCCTGCGTGTTAGGAACAGCAGCATACACACACAGGTGTGCTCTTGATGGACAGAGAGACACCTTTGCAAAACTCAGCCAAGGTCAGCCATGACCAGCATGCTTCAAAACAGAACCAGAAGCCGGGCGTGATGGCGCACGCCTTTAATCCCAGCACTCGGGAGGCAGAGGCAGGNGCAGGTGGATTTCTGAGTTCGAGGCCAGCCTGGTCTACCAAGTGAGTTCCAGGACAGCCAGGGCTATACAGAGAAACCCTGTCTCAAAAACAAACAAACAAAAAAACAGAACCAGGAGCCATTCCTGAACAATGAACATAAGCAAGATACTGAGTGTCTGCATCTCTCAGACAGAATGAGTGACAACCTCTTGTTTACAGACCATCACTCTGGGATCCTATACCTTACTTTTCTAATCTATAAGACGTATAGGCTATCTAACTATTCTAATCTATAAAACTTATAGGCTATCTAACTAGAGAGTTGTCTTTGGTTTCTGGAGGGGCTGAATCCAGAGAGTGTTATTGCTTCCTTGGGTCTATTACCCTCAAACCACCCAACAAAGGTTTAAACCCTATGTTAGCCCTTCAAGTAGCCACAGTCCCATGGTGCTTTCTGTCTCACTGTGATTGGTAATGTGTCTGACATGTAACACTGTTGTGAGCAGTGGGAAGAGTATAGGGCACTAAGTATTTCGAAGATTCCAGTAAGGATAATCTTTAGGATAAATGCCAATAGTGGCGTGAAGCAAAACAAGGTCTAGGGGAAAATATACTGCTGAATAAGGAAAAAGAAATTCTACTCCTAGACTTGGGCTAGGCCGCTAGTTTCATATTTTTTATATAATTTCTGTTTATGTATCATCTGTCTTAGAGTTACAGGGAAACTAAAGTTAGAGAATTAAGATCCCAATTGGAAGGATTAAAGAGTCACACTGGATTGATTTCTGTTTCTTGTTGCTGCAGCCTCCTGACATGGTGATCCGGGAGGGCCGGATAAAAAGGAATTTTAATCCCTTGACCGGCCTCACACCAGTGTCTCATGCCCACTCTCCAGAACTTCCAATCTTTCAACCCCTTCGTTGATGCACTTAAGAGCAATGACTTACTCCCCGCAGGGACTGAGGACTACATTCATATAAGAATCCAACAGCGGAACAGCAGGAAGACCCCGACCACTGTGCAGGGCGTTGTGGATGGTTATGACAAAAAGAAACTTGTGAAAGCTTTCAGAAAGGAATTTGCCTGTAATGGAACTGTGATTGAACATCCTGAGTACAGAGAGGTTATTCAGCTTCAAGGTGACCAAGGGAAGAACATTTGTCAGTTTCTTTTGGAGGCTGGCATCACCAAAGAGGTTCATGGATTCTAAGATGAACCCAAACATATGTTGAGTTTCTTAAATGGTTTTATTCTCTAACTCAGTTTGGCTGCCTCTGGAGATGATTCTTTACAGCAAATGACAGCCAAGGTGTTGCATTCAAATGAGACTAGTTTTAGAACCGAGTCACCTGGGGCATGGGCCATCTCTTTTTCTGCTGTAGGTACAAAAAGAAGCAAAGGTGAATCCAGGAGGAGACTTTCTCGATGTGCAGTCAGCTTCCTGATGGGGCCCGCACCTGGCTAGGCAGGTAACCTCCTGATTCTGTGGTGGCAGGGACAGTGGCTTCACCAACTGCGTGGTTCTTGCCTGAGCCCTGGGAATTTGCTTACAGGAGCTCAGACTCCAGCAGTCCTACAGAAGCTTGATGTGGCATACTTCAAGTAGCTTCAGCGAAAGGAGTATAAGAAGACAGATCACGTTTTATTAATTATTAATTAATTAGTTGTTGGTTCCTTAAGACAGGCTTTCTCTGTGTAGCCCTGGCTGTCCTGGAACTCACTTTGTAGATCAGGCTGGCCTTGAACTCAGAGGTCTGCCTGTCTCTGCTGCCACCCTCCTTCCAGTGCTGGGATTAACGGTGTGTGCCACCACCACCTCTTTGTTTCCTTTGAGACCTCAGTTCAGCTATGACACCCAGGCTGGCCCTGAGTTCTTCTTGTTTTTGTCTTCTAGCTTCTGGGATTATAGCATCGCTTTTCTTCATATGGTTTCTACTTGTTTTCTGGACTTAACAGTTTGCAGGACCTCGGTGAAGGCAATTAAACAGTTATCTGTGTGCTTTCTCTTTAATTTCCTGGTTCCTTCCACCCCCCACCCCCCCCAATTCACCCCCCCCATAAGCTCCTCCTTCTTAAGAAATATTTCAGTGTAATATGCAAAATGTTGATCTCAAGTCTTAAACTAACAGCTTGGCATTCCTGTTCTGCAGTGATTCTGACACATCGCAGGTATAGTCCCGGAGCTGTGGGTAGCTTCTCATGCACTGGAGAGGCATGGCTTCTCCAGCATGCAGCCTCGCAGAACTAGTCAGCCCGCAGTAATCAGTAGCTGCTGTTTCCAGCCTCCTTTCCTGAGCGAGGGAGCCCCCCCTCCCGCTCTGTTTTCCCGGTCTCAACCCACAAGCCAGATCCCCTGTGGGGGTATTGCTCTTCTTGTTGCTATGGAGACAGCGCATGAGATGGCCCTGATGTTTGTTTATATCCAGAATTTATCCTCCTCGAACTCAGAAATCCGCCTGCCTCTGCCTCCCGAGTGCTGGGATTAAAGGCATGCGCCACCACGCCCGGCACTTTTTTTCTTTTTAAAGATTTATTTATTTTATGAATGTGAGTACACTATCTTCAGACACACCAGAAGAGGGCGTCAGCTCCCATTAGAGAGAGTTGTGAGCCACCTAGTGGTTGCTGGGAATTGAACCCAAGACCTCTGGAAGAACAGTCAGTACTCTTAACCTCTGGGCCATCTCTCCAGCCCCGAGAGAGGAGATTTTTTTTTTTTTTTAAACAATGTATGGTTTAAAGTAGAAAATTCAAAGTGCAGTTATAGACCACATGAGAACACGGAAATGGAACACTGTGAAGGCTGAGGCTAAAGCTGTTCCAGCAGCACGCTGATAACCATTACTCACCAAACAAGCATTCAGACAAAGGAAAACAAAAGAGTTGACCAGAGTAGTAAGAGAAAGCAGTACAGGGGCCGGGCATGGTGGCGCACGCCTTTAATCCCAGCACTCGGGAGGCAGAGGCAGGCGGATTTCTGAGTTCGAGGCCAGCCTGGTCTATAGAGTGAGTTCCAGGACAGCCAGGGCTACACAGAGAAACCCTGTCTCGAAAAACCAAAAAAAAAAAAAAAAAAAAGAAAGCAGTACAAATCTTTGAATTGATGTAAAGAAATACTTGGGCCAGGAGAGATGGCTCAGTGGCTAAAAGCACGGGCTGTTCTTCCAGAGGACCTGAGTTCAATTCCCAGCACCCAGATGTCTGCTAACAACCACCTGTAACTCCAGTTCCAAAGGATTTGACACCCTTTTCTGGACCCTGTTAGTATCAAGCATAGACGTGGTGTACATTTATGCCTTGCAGGCCAAATTTCCCTGCAAATAAACTAAGTAAATCCTTTTATAAAAAAAAGGAAGAAAATTAGAAGCACTGTAGATATATAGTTCAGTAGATGACTCGCCAAAAAACAAAACAAAACAACCCCCCCAAAACTCAAAAAGAATAACAACAACAACAAAAAACAAAACACAAAACAAAACAAAACAATGTTCCCCCACCCCCTTTCAGGGAAGTCTTTAGGAAGTTGAAAAAAAAAAAAAAAGGAGAACAAAAAAATTATAATTACAGACTCAGAAATTATTCAACTTTTCTAAGGAAGTTCTTTTCTGTGAGAGGAATTACTGAAGTTTATGAGGCAGGATGATGGGAGTCTGGGATTTGTTAAAGATTACAGTGTTCTAGTTTAAAAGAGCGATTGGGGGATAGGTGACAAATATTGACAAACATGTTGATTACTGCTGAAGCTGGGTAATGCGTTCTTGGGGATCCATTATGCTGCATGTCTGTCCTTATGTGTCCTTAAACTTTTCCATAATTAAAAGTTGAAAGATTCAGAAGAGGGTGGGATGCTAGCGCATCTGAAAATCTCCACAAAATGGTTTTCTGAAAAGACTCAGTACTAAATCTGATTCCAGATGGGAACAACCTGGGAGCTGGGGCTCTCTGGGTTTAGAGTGCTTGTATTGTTGTGGGTCCTCTTAATTCCAACATAACTCAAACACCAGGTCAATGCAGACAAAGATTTATTGTAATCTGTGGGACGTCAAACCATGGCAGGGAGTTTGGTAAGGTGGAGCAGGTAAGGTAGAGACCCAGAGACTCAGTGGGCGCACACCTGAGGCTTAGGTGACTCCCAGCTCCCTTCCAGATTCCTGACCTAGAACACATGACAAGCTCCTCACATAAAGGAGATGTGACCTGTGGATTCATAGGTTCAAGCCACACTGAGGTACCTAGAGGATTCAGAGGGTAAAGGAAATTTCCACTAAGCCTAATGATCTGTGTTCAGTTCTCGAATCCACACAATGGAAGGAGAGAACTGACTGCTGTGAGCTTTCTAATCTCCACATGGTGCACATGTATCACACAAATCAACCAATTAATCAATCATCAATTAATCAATCATCAATCAGTCAATCAATCAAAAAAAAAAAAGAAGAAGAAGAAGAAGAAGTGAATATTCTGGACAGAACAACAATCCTGGGGAAAATAATAAGAAATTCTCCCTCTACAAAGAGTCCAAAGTCACATGTTCACAAGGTCTTCAAGCAATGCATGCCCCACGCTTTGTGACTTGTATGGAAATAAGGACAGGGGTGAGGCTCAGTGGTAGAACACTTGCTTAGCATAGACATGACCTTGAGTTTGAGTCCCAACACTGGAAAAAGAATCTCTCCGGGCTTGGTGGCACACACTTGTAATTCTAGCTCTTGAGAATTAGAGGGAGGAGGATCAAGAGTTCAAGGCCAGGCTTGGCTACCTGAGATGCTGTCTTAAAAAACAAACAAACAAACAAACAAACAAACAAAAAATAGGGGCTGGAGAGAGGACTCGGCAGTTAAAAGCACTGATTGCTCTTCCAGAGGTCCTGAGTTCAATTCCCAGCAACCACATGGTGGCTCACGACCATCTAAAATGGGATCTGATGCCCTCTTCTGATGCATCTGAGGACAGTGACAGTGTACTCACATACATAAAATAAATAAAATCTTAAAAAAAATAAACAAAAAGATATCCAGAGATAATAATATTATCAAATTTTTTTTTTTTGATAAAGCTGGTGCAACCTTACTACTAGGACCTGATATGTAAACAAAAATATCAAGGTGTAGAATAATTTTGTATGTAAAGATAAATGGGGAAAAAAAAAACCCCAAACAAACCCAAGTGAAATAGTAATGAAATTAAACCCAACACATTCAGTTGATCAGTGGCCACTAACCCAATTCATTAATGGTGTGACATATTGACTGATGTCTACAGAAGGATGGATGCTTGGGGTTGATTTCTCTCGTGTATCTCGGGAGCTCTGCTCCTGCAACAGGTTCCAAACCAGTTTATGGTAATTGTGCTTGCTACTGTATTTATGAAATCTAATTAAATATTTATGTAAATGGATGTGATGAGTATGGAAAAATAATTGCTCCCATGAAAGCCAAGTGGAACGTATTGAAAGAACTCAGTGCGGGTGAGACCGCTAAAGTTTAATGAAGATGAGACAGTGACATCAGGATGCTGCACTCATTTTTTTTTTTTTTTTTTTGCACTCATTGTTTTAAGAACAGTTTACAAAGTATAAACTTTAAGAAACTAAACGGGAAGTGTTAATATATATAGGTGTTTGACTTAGGTAAGAAAGATGTCAAAGCATTTCTTTTTTTTTTTCTTTTACTTTTTATCATTTGTTGTGAATTTCCCATCATGCACTCCAGCCTCATTCATCTTCCTGTCCCTTTGAATCTGTTCTCTGCCTTCATTACCCTCCTCCCACCAAAAGAAAAGAAAACAAACAAACAAAAAACAAACCAAACCAAAACAACAACAAAAATCCTGTTGTGGCAGCTTCAGTGTGTCCCAGTGTGTCCCACAGTCTACCCTTTTGTCCACACATCTTTATTTGCAAATGTTCATTTCAGTGAGACATTGGTCAAGTTCAAGGCCTCTGGCTTCTGCTACGCTATCAAAACTGAATGTTCACTGGTGTTTTACTCTTGGATATCCTGTTGTTGCCCTGTGTCATGGAGATCATGCAGCTTTCGGTCAGCAGGACTGGCCCTTTCAGATACTTCAGCAGTTCATAGATGGTGTAGATGCTGGGGTGGGTCAACTTATAACCTTGGATCTGGGCCTGGGTGGTTAGCTGACTTGGTCAGCTAATCAGCTCTCTGGCACCCACACCACCAACTCTGCATCACCACCCCAGTTAGCTCACCCAATGCCGAGAAAAGGGCAGGGCCAGCTCTCCTGCTCTTATGCCCTAGGGACCAGTTTACCCTTTACCACACCAGTGGGGCAAGTTCTACTGTGCTGCCTAGGTGAGGCACAGGGCTTACTCTCCCTAGTGCTGCAGCCAGTGAGAGTCAGGACCCGCTCTCCTGCTCTCATGGCTTCATGAGCTGCTCTCCTGCCTGCCACAGGAAGCTAGGGGCAGGGATGGGGGAGGGGTGATCTTTCCCTTGTCCAAGCCACCATATTAGAGACAAGCAGTGGGCTAGGTATCCCAAGGTCATGCTCTCAGGGCCATCTGACCCTCACTCCCACCACCAGGGCCATCTCTACTGTGCTGCCCACGTGGGGCACAGGGTTGGCTCTCCTGGGAACTGCAGCCAGCTCTTTCACTCTCATGACCCTGGGGGATTGTAAAGAGTCCAATGAGGAAACTCATATTTAAAAAGCCATTAGTTAAGGCAACACTAACTAGCTAAGACAGCACTAGATGCTATACTAGACAAACCTCAAGTCTCAATGACTTAATGCAGTAAAGATTTCCAGTTATGTTAAGTTCAATGGACATTCTTGACTAATGAACACCAGGTGGCTTCTGTCTTTTGGCTCTGTCATTTCCAACCTGTGGTGACTGTATTCTTCTGCATTAAGCACACATGAGAGAGAACATGTAGGGTCACCTTATGGGGCTGTGGCTGTGGCTCAGTGGGTTAAACACTTGTGGATGTATGAGGAGGACCCGAGTTTGGATGCCTAGAATCCATAAAATTCCAGGCATGGTAGCACATGTCTGTAACCCCAGAGCTCCTACAGTGAAAGGGGAGGGGTGGGGAGCAGGAGAATTCCAGGAAGCTCATGGACCAGCTAGCTCGGCATACACAGTGCCAAAGAAGAGACCTCATCTTAAACAAAGTGGAAGACAAGGACCAACACCCAAGGCTGTCATCTGAATTCCACACATCTGTTGTGGCATGCATATGCCCACGTTCTCAAACACAAACGTTCATGCCACACATGCAGAGAAAGTAAGAAAAAAAAAGAAGAAGAAGACAGACTGAGCCTTCTGTCCATGCATCTGCAGGGCAGACCTGGGAAGAGGCCTCATCACTTGGATTTGAGTTTCATTGTTGAGGTACATGCAACAACAAAGCAAACTGGGACTTAGAGTTTTGTCATGTGTCCCTGAAGAAACGGAGACAAGGAGAGGCCACAACATGCCTCTACATGCCATTTCCTCAAACTGACAAATGAAATGTTGCAAAACCTTTAAAGAATGTACACTTGTAGTGACTTCCCACATCATCAGGAACCCTTTTGAACAAATCTCTTACAAACAATGGAATGGCTGGTGCCAACTAGAATAGACACCTGACTCACAAGAATGATGTGATTTGTTCCCATGTATGCTTCTCACTATATTCTTGGATTTTTGCAATTGAAAAAAATTCAAAAGTAGGTGTCCTTCACTTGAGGCATGATCTGGCTGACCAATCATATTTATACCAAACATTTAGCTTATATCTCTTCTTCTTCTTCTTCTTCTTTTCTTCTTCTTCTTCTTCTTCTTCTTCTTCTTCTTCTTCTTCTTCTTCTTCTTCTTCTTCTTCTTCTTCTTCTTCTTCTTCTTC
>NC_034598.1:83720391-83739620 GCF_900095145.1 Mus pahari | reverse complement strand
CCACCCCCCCTACCAACATTGCTCCACAAGCACAAATTCATCCAGAGAAAACAAATTCTAAGTTTTTTTTTTTTTTTTGATTTTTTGAGACAGGGTTTCTCTGTGTAGCCCTGGCTGTCCTGGAACTCACTTTGTGGACCAGGCTGGCCTCGAACTCAGAAATCTGCCTGCCTCTGCCTCCCGAGTGCTGGGATTAAAGGCGTGCGCCACCACGCCCGGCTCCAAACAGTATCTCTTAATCGCCCATTTAGCATAGCTTCTAGGAATCAATATCTCAGCGCGTGAGTCTGTATCCTGGGGTGGGGGTGGGGGTGGGGACCTCATATTCAAACCATAGCGCCCTCCCTTGCCAAAACAGTTTGGAAAACTAGAGCCAGGTGCTGGCAACTGGTCTCCTAAACTACTCACGTAAATAGTTGGCTATTTCAGGCTCTTTGGAAATCTGATAGAGCTGCCCATTCATGCTTGCCATCTAAGAAAGAAGATTCAGGGGTCCAGCATGGTCAGTATGCTTCTTTAAGGACACTGGGTGCGACGAGGGACTCCTATCAAACTGACCCTGGACTTGGAAATTCCTTTCCAGTTAAGTCTATTCTTTTTATGTGCTATTATAATCTTAAAACAAACAAACAAACAAAAAACCGAACAAACAAACAAAACCACAAATCCTATAATACAAGCACTGTATGGGGGAGACCCTGAAGGAACCAGAAGAAACCTGCTTAGTGACAGGTGCAAGTGACAGACGTTCCTACATTGCCTGGAAGCCTGAAGTTAGTTATGCCTTTTGCAGATGTGACTTATGACGCATTGGAGTGTCTTTGCGTCACAAACTCTTTGAAACCTGAGAACAATCTTATTAAAAAGTAGATTGACAATAATATCAGCAGGATTCCAAGAAAATTCGACCGAAGTACATAATGTTAGGTTAAAAAAAAAAAAAGAAAAAGAAAAATAAATTCAGATCTGTCAGCTTTAAAATGCATGGTATTTTATTTCCCCACAAGAGACCCTAGGAATAGATACCTCCAGAGTTATTGGTAACCTTCAATCATAGATTGTCACTTCCCTAGGTCGTGATTCCTGGGGCTTACAGGACTAAAACCTGTGATGTGGTTCTGAGAGCTGAGGCCATCTGGTGGACATTTTGAAAGTCTCAGATTTCTGAACGCCAGTGTGTGCATTCCTAACAACGCGTCCCCCTGGCCTTGAAGGCTAAGTTTGCCTCTGGCACATTCGTAGGTATTTCCTGAATTGGAATGAGTCCAAGATTCTGCTGCCAAATGCAGATTCCATTACATACTGGCTGCTTAGCATTGCCAAAGGTTTTCTTTCTTCTTTCCCTTTCTCTGTCTCTCCGCTGACCCCTCTATCGAATGATTCTAACCAAGAAAGTTTAGGAAATTCAAACAAATCTGTATCGGAACAAGTTGTTACACAGTCGTACGATGGGGTAAGGACCGTGGAAGGAAAGACAGTTGAAAGTTTTCACACTGCATAGTTAGTCTGTGTGCTCCTGTACGAAACGCCACCTATTAACGGATACAATTCCAGGTCTTAGAACGGAAAGGGTCTGATGGGAACTGAGAGCATGGGGTATTTGTGAACGAAAGCGAGGTCGGATCAGAAGGACAGTGCATAGATAGGGCTTTTGTACTTTTCCAGACTTTGTCTTTTTGCATGCTACTAATAAACAACGTGGTCAGTTCCGATCCTCGCGCAGATGAAGTCGGTACGGGAGCCTGGCATGGGGGTCCTCTGAGAGGCTCTACCAGCAGCGGACAGAGGCGGGGTCAGATACTTACACCCAACCATTGGACTGAAGTTGGGGACCCCTATGGTTGAATTAGGGGAAGGATTGAAGAAGCTGAAGGGGAGGGCGACCCCATAGGAAGATCAGCAGTCTCAACTAACTCAGACCCCAGGGAGCTCCCAGGGACTGAGCCACCAACCAGGAGTATACACAGGCTGGTCCAAGGCACAAATATAACAGGTCTGCCTGGTCTGGCCCCAGCGGGAGAAGATGTACTTAATCCTTGAGAGACTTGAGGCCCCAGGGAAGGGGGAGGCCTGGTGGAGGAGAGCACCCGCATGGGGGAGGAGGAATTGTGGGAGGAGGGAGTGTGGGAAACAACTGGAATGTAAAGTAATAAAATGATAATAATACAGAAAGATATGGGGAGCAATAGGTGAATCATATTTTCTAAAAATCTCTCTTTGCTTGGACAAAGCTCTACATAGAGATGAGAGGCCACTTCAACTGTGATTTGGTTTAGAACAAGCCAGCTTATCTTTGTATGGCAAAGATATTCCAATACTTAAGTCATTGCCCGAATGACTTCTTTCCAAGTTGCAGGTTTGCAGTTTCTGCTCCATTCAGCCTGTTAAGAAATCCTCGTGTGTACACCTGTAATCCCAGCACTGGATGAGGCAGGAGGCTCAGGAGAGCAAGGACATCCTCTGCTACATAGAGTCTGAGGTCACCCTGGGCTGCTAGGAGATCCTGGCTCAAAAATACAACCCCAAAGCCAGATCACTCTTACTTGAGTTTACATTATTTATTAACTTCATAAATCATTCTGAGTCTGATTTATTTTAGTTAATGTAATGATCTCCAGTTGTATTTTTCTGCAAAGACAAAAATTTTATTCTTCAAGGCTGTATAAAATTATTGTGCATGCATGGCACCTTTTACATTTATTTTATTATGAGTTTTTTGAGAATCTAACACATGAATATTGTATTACATCACTTTTACCCCCTACTCTCCCTCCTCTGGCCCCTCCCATGTTTCCTACAACCCCTCTCAAGTTTATGACTACTTCCTTTATTATTATTATTATAATTATCATTATCATTATCATCATCATCATCACTATTATTATTTTTAACTTTTTTCTTACATTTACTTATTTGTGAGAGCAGAATACATGATTGGAAGGTGGAGAAACAATCCCCTGGGTTCTGCGTTGTGGATTTTATTTGTTTGTTATTTATTTGTATGAGTGTTTTGCATATATATATATATATATATATATATATATATATATATATATACACACACACCTGTGCACCATGTGCACGCAGTGGCCTTGGAGGCCAGGGGAGGGTGTCGGATCCCTTGGAACTGGCTGCTGGGAATCGACCTTTAATCTTCTAGAAGAGCAGCTCATGTTCGTAAACAATGAGCTATTTCTTCAGTCCCCTCTTTAATTATTATTGTTATACATAAATTATACACACAATCAAAGTATATGTATAACTTTATGCATAGACACACACAGCCTGCTGAATCTATTTATTGTTGCTCTCATGTGTTTGTGCTTAGGAATTAGGTCACCTGTCAAGGGGCTCTTTCCTGGAGAAGACTGACTCTGATAGACTCTCTCAGCAGCCTTTACTTGGCTGTGGCTCTTCATCTACAGGTGCTTTCTGAGATTTTTTTCTTTTTTTCTTTTTTTTAATATAACTTTAAAAAAATATTTATTTATTATTATATCTAAGTACAATGTAGCTGTCATCAGACACACCAGAAGAGGGCATCCGATCTCTTTATAGATGGTTGTGAGCCACCATGTGGTTGCTGGGATTTGAACTCAGGACCTTCAGAAGAACAGTCAGTGCTCTTACCCACTGAGCCATCTCTCCAGCCCCGATTTTTTTTTTTTCTTTTCATTTTTCACATCCATGCTGGCATGTCAGCTGGCTTTGCCACTGTGTAGGTCTTACTGAGGCAGCCATGCTGCTGCGATTGCATGGCGCAGCTTTTCTGTCACCTGTAGACGATACTATCTCAGCCGACATCCTGGTCCATTCTGCTCACTCTTCTGTGATGTACCCTAAGTCTTAGGTGTACGGGTGTGTTTTAGATTGTATCCATTGGGGATGGCTGCTCTACAATCTGTTGTTCTCTGCGTTTTGGCCAATTTTGGCTTTCGGTAATGGGTTTTATGTGCTGCAAAAAAGAAAACTCTCATCAACACTTTATGTGGGTATAAGGGTAAGAGTTTAGAATGCAGTTGGGAACCCTGCTGGCTCAGGAATGATAACGGATGCATGTTCTTCATCCGTTCATCTTGTTAGCAGAAATTTGGGATCCTCCTATGGCTGCCAGATGATCCAGGGAAAGTGGGGTTCTCCTCTTGGGTTCATAGTCTCATTAATAAAATAACTTAAGACAGTCCAGGGCATGAAAGCTGTAAATCTCAGCAGCTGTCTGGAAGAGGAGAATGGAGAAGGAAAAAAGCCACTTAGTGTGAGTTAAGTGGGCTTGGAGGTCTGTATGGCAGCTGGCAGCCGTGTGGTGGGGAGGCGGCTTTAAGGAAAGGTTAAGGGAGTCCAGAGTACCAGAAAAACAAACAAACAAACCAAAAAACCAAATCAACTAACCAACCAAAAAACAAACAAACAAAACCCAGACACACTTAGGTTCTGGCCAGTATCAGAAAGGAGGATTCAGGAAAATGAGAAAGGAAAACTTGGGACTCAGAAAGGTGAGCCCACCCAAGGGATGTCATGGCCATTTGTAGGTACCGCACGTACTCAGGAATACTTCAGGGAGGAAAAAGTGCACTATTTCATTAAATGACCGGTTATTCAGCCTATCTCTAGCATGGCTTCAGGGGGCCTGGCCTTTCTCACGGGTGTCACACCTTCCCAAGGGATGATCCCTTAGCCAGGAAAATTACTCCTGCCCAATTGGGCTATGAGGTCTCTGTCCAGGCTGGAGGTTTCATCCTTTTGACCAGAAGGGCACAGTTTTCCCTTCCTGGGACTTGACTGTTGCTGTGGTGGTCCGTTAGCAGTCACCTAGGCCGATTCCAGAACGTAGCCATTGGGAACAGGGCTGCAAGAAACACACACGTGCAGGTATCTCTGTCCAGCGTGGTCTCAGAAGCGTTCAGCTGGGCCATGTGGTGATTCTGTTCTTAGTGTTCTGAGGAATGGCCGGCTGTTGGCTTTCATGGTGACTGATCTACTTTATCTTCTCATCATCAGGGCCTAAGGGTCCCACCCCCATCCTCAGCAAAGCTTGTGACTTTCTTTAATGCTAGATATTCACATTCTGACTGGGATGAGATGGAATTTCAATGGAATTTCCTGATAGCTAAGGATATTGAATTTTTTTTTTTTCAAATTTATTAGTCGTCAGGTGAGCCATCTTTTGAGAACCGTCTCCTTTTAAATTTTGAGTTTTAATTTTTCCGATTACCCTTCTTCTGTCTTAAAACGCCAAATTTCCTCTGAGACTAGAAAAACAAAACAAAGAAAAGTGTATTTTGTACTGAGTGTTTTTCTCTTCCTTTTGAGGATCTTGTACTTCCTGGGGCTGCTTCTTTGGGTTGAAATGCTGCTTGATCACCATGTGAATTATGAAACAAATACAGGCCTGTTCTTTGATGACTTTGAGCATGTGAAGGAGAAACCAAAGGACCCGGAAGCAAAACAAAGACCAAAGAGAATTGGGATGCATAGCAAACCTGTCTGAACAGCAGGACACTAGCTTTGGAAGCTTGCACTGCAACATGAACAGGAGATGCTTGGGTGGTTGTTTTCCAGTCTCTAAGGCACATACATCCCTTATGTTTAGGATCACCCTAAAGAGAAGGGCTGGGTGACACTAGTGATTTCTTTCAACAAGGTAGTGTAGAGGACAGAGAGCGCTTGTCAGCATCTAAGCCCCCTGTTCTCCACCCAAGCACAGGAACTGGCATTTAAACCTGTCTGGCCCTAAATCCTATCTGGTTTGGTTATTCTGGAAGGCTTTCTGTGTTCACACCCTTTCAACTAGTAGACTCAAGGCTGTTGCTTTCACATTCTTGGGCATCTTTCCAGCACCTCGCCCTCCGTGTGCATACTATGCGTGCTTTCTTCACTGGCAGGAAATATTTATTTTGGGCGTCTGTCTGAATTAAATGCAAAACGCTATATGTAATTTCTGCTTAGGTTCTAATACCTGAGGGATTCTAAAGGATGTCAAGTGTGCATCTACTGGGACAGTCTTTCTTGGGGGGCGGAGGGGGGGAGGCATGGGGAGTCAAGGAAATTTAATAATTCTCCTGCTGCATTGGAGTCCAGCTGCCAGGGCTTAAGCTGAAGGGGCTGGCTCTGATTTCACGGGATTGTCTCCTTGGTTTGGCAAGAGCCTGCTGGATTTAAAGTGAAATGAAACTGTGGACCCTGGAGACAGAAAAGGAAATTGCAAATGACAGCTGCAGAGTTCAATGGCAACATCTGGTCCAGAGGCCTCATCCAGGACTCCTGGTATGCGAGGAATGGGATCCATTGGCATCTAGCTAAGAGAGACTCCAAGGCTTGGCTTGATTTTCTTGCTGGCCTTGCTGTCTTGCGCCAAGCGAGACTTTTCTAAGCCAAAGTCTGGTAGCTTGTAAACGGATGCATAATAGTACCCTTCAGTTTCCCCCCCCTTCAATTTCCTTAAAAAAAAAAAATCCAAAACTTTTTTTTTTTTTTTTTTAAAGCAGTTTGTTAGTCATATGGACTCTAGCATACACACTTTGTTACAGGGTTGAATTTCCTGCAGGAAAAAGGCCTAGGAAGCATTTGGGAATACTGAAGAAAAGAAAAAGGATTAAAGATATCACTAGCAAAATAAAATTTCAAGCTAGGAGGTGGTGGTGCTGGTGGTGGTACCTGCCTTTAATCCCAGCACTTGGGAGGCAGGTGGGAGGCAGGCAGGTCTCCCCAGCTTGATCTACAGAGTGAGATCCAGGATGGCCAGGGCTACACAGAAAAACCCTTTCTCTCACTATGAAAGTTGAGGCAGGAAGACCAGAGGCTTTCAAGGTCATCCTTAGCTACATGGTAGCATACTGTGGCCCAGGCTGGGCTGGACTGCAGTAGGTAGTTCATATAGCAGCTCATCTTAAAGAAGAAACCAATAGCATGCAGTACGGGCTATGCTACCAGACTCACACAGAAGCCAATGCTACTGAAATTGACCTCTCTTCCCCCACCCTCTGTCCTCCACCCCAAACAGGAAGGTTTATTGTGTGACTGGCCACTAGCAGGGCTCAATCTGCATTTCAGATCCACTGGTGTGTGTGTGTGTGTGTGTGTGAAGATTTGTGGGAAGGAAGAGGGGGAAGAAGTGGGTACATATTTCCTTTCCTGGGCATTATATTCTGAGTCCACAGGCTTTTCCTAAGCTTTTTGAAGAAGTTGGGGTTATTAAGAAAGAGTGGCAAGGGGAGGGTGTGGTTTTTCTCAAGAGTAAGTGGCTCTGCTGGGCTTCTGAGTGACTGGTAGCTTCTTTTATGGGTACATTTAATGGAAGGGAGCGCCATTCATGAGTTCACGCGGGGGATGGGGTGGGGTGGGGGGAGGGAATTCCAGAACCCAGTTGGGATTTTCCAAGGGAAGAGTTGACTGACTCCTTTTCTCTTTCCTGATGTGGAGATTTTGGATGTGCAGATGGAGCAGGCAGTTCTGCAAAGCTAATCATGGTGTGCCAGCACGATGAAACGCAGGCTGCGTTGCTTCTCTCTAGTCCTGCGTGGTCTTGCATCTTTCTCGTTTGATTGCTGCCACCAGGTCTTCCTGCAAAACAGCCATGACCAGCCCTGATGGCAGTAGCTCTTGCCATGATACGTGCTGTTCCCCACCCCAGCACCTACCAACCAAGTCTACCTCACTTCCTGCCCCAGACATTTCCATTCTTTAATCTTAAGGGATTGAAGAGGGGGTGACGATCCATTCTTCATAGCTATTTCTAGCTGATGATGGTCTATTGATCCTGTATGTGATGGCAGAGGAAGTGTCTGGGTGTCAGACCCCAGGGGGTGAGGGGCACTGCAAGGTGACTTTGAAGTTGGTATGTGTCTTAGTCAGGGTTTTCATTGCTGCACAAAAGCATCATGATCAAGAAGCAAGTTGGGGAGGAAAGGGTTTACTCAGCTTACACCTCCACGTTGCTGCTCATCATCAAAGGAAGTCAGGACTGGAACTCAGGGCAGGAACCTGGAGGCAGGAGCTGATGCAGAGGCCATGGAGGGGTGCTGCTCACTGGGTTGCTTCCCCTGGTTTGCTCACCTTGCCTTCTTATAGAACCCAGGACCCCTAGCCCAGGGACGACATGACTCACAATGGTCTGGCCCTCCCCTGCCCCTTGATCAGTAATTTAAGAAAATGCCTTACAGCTGGATCTCATGGAGGCATTTCCTCAAGGGAGGCTCCTTTCTACAGAGAAATAACTCCAGCTTGTGTCAAGTTGACACACAAAACCAGCCAGTACAATATGGGTTGGAAAGCTTGCTCTTGCTTTAGCATGAAACACTGAAATCCTGTGCAGGAGATTTTGAGTTTGTGACATTATCGACTTGTATCGACTTGATGACTTGTCTTTTGAGCATTTCCATTTTTGAAGAGCCAGTTCCAGCTCATAAGAATTACTACTAAAGGCTTGGGGAACAACTTAAACTAGGAAGTTTAGGTTTGGGTGTGTCCAGTACTTTAGTCAGTCTCACCAAGAGTCAGAGACATTGAGCAACCTGCTTAAGGCCTCATATACAAATGAGTCAAGGCATCATATCCATATAAGGTAGTTCATAGGACATGTTGTCAAAGAGCTGAAGGCAGAGAAAGAAGTAGCAGCTACAATGACAAAAAAATCTACCTTGCTGACTCTTTTCATCTTAGGCACTAAAAATTCTGTGTCTCAGGGACCTTCCCAGTGTTAGGAAAAGTGGGACAGTTAGTCTCCTCCAGCTGACAGCTAGTAAATGGCTTATTTGTGTTAGTAAAATCATGCGGTTCCCTTCATCCACATAAGCAGGATGTTAACATTAATATCGATCTTGAGGTTTCTCAAGAATATGATGGAACAAGGGGAAAAAAAATGAGAAAATTCTAAAATTATGCCCACAGAAGGATAAAAACAGATGTGCAACTACAAAAATGACCAAACATCTCCCTCTCCTGGCTAACAGGGAGATTACTGCTTCTTTAGTGTTAAGTTTGGCCTTGTTTCTATCCTTCTGCCCATGAAATAGAAATAGATGTATTCATTAAATATTATTGCATTCCTATTGTTTTTTTCTTTTCTTTCTCGAGACAGGGTTTCTCTGTGTAGCCCTGGCTGTCCTGGAACTCACTCTGTAGACCAGGCTGGCCTTGAACTCAGAAATCCACCTGCCTCTGCCTCCCAAGTGCTGGGATTAAAGGCATGCACTACCACGCCCGGCTATTCCTATTGTTTTAATACAACATAAACTCCTGCTTTCTTAGGCTCTCCTCCAAATCAGCTAACATAGCCCAAGACCCATAATAAGTCCTTCTTAGTGTCCTCTCTCTGTTCTGTTTCATAGTTGTACATAGTGTGAGGTCTCTTCATAGCACAGAGCATGGCCAGCACCTTTAGACTGCCATCTGTCTTGAACCATGACCTTCAACTAAGCATGTGTAAGAGTGTACTCCTTATGTAAGCATGCTTAGGAATGTGACCTCATCAAGTGTATTTCTGGACACTCTTTAATTCTAGGACTGAAGTGTGTAGAAAGAAGCCACCTCTATCTGTGATTGTCTACTGCTGGGCCATCTCTACAGAGAGACCAAATGCTTCTTTAAAGAAGAGTTGTTCACTGAAATCCTTCATTTTCCTGAGGCTTTCTACTTGCCAGATTCTGTACTAGGTCACTCCTTGGACTGAGCCATTTAAGGCTCAACAATGTTGTCTGAAATCTCTGCTTTAGTTTTTCTCATCTTACAGATACAGAAAGGCAGCCTGAATGCACCTATGGAAATTGATGAGTTAGATAAATGTGTTAGTGACAAGGCCGATGAGCTTGCCCAGTGGGTAAAGGTACTAGCGGCCAGCTAACACTGAGTTTGATACCTGGAACCTATATGATGGAAGGAGAGCTGATTCCTGGAAGTTGACTTTCACATATATGCCATAGCATGTGCACGCACACGTGTGCGTGCATGCAGACACACACACACACATACACACACACAAATAAACAGATAAATAAATAAATAAATAAATAAAGTTATTTTTAAAAGTACCTGAGCCAGAATTCACTCCACTGAGATGATCCTAGGACCTTCCTGGAACCCATGTGTCTTAGTTAGGGTTTTACTGCTATGAACAGACACCATGATCAAGGCAACTCTTGTAAGGACAACATTTAGTTGGGGCTGGCTTATAGGTTCAGAGATTCAGTCCATTATCATCAAGGCCAGAGCATGGTAGCATCCAGGCAGGCATGGTGCAGGAGGAGCTGAGAGTTCTACATCATCTGAAGGCTGCTAACAGAATACTGACTTCCAGGCAGCTAGGATAAGGGTCTTAAAACCCACATCCACAGTGACACACCTATTTCAAGGTCACACCTGCAAATAGTGCCACTCTCCGGGCCAAACATAGTCAAACCACTACAGCTTGGACCATCCAATGTTTGGGGAATAAAGGACAAATTTGTGATTTAAATGAGCAAGAGAATGATGGACTGGGAGACTTGTAGAACCATCACTCTACTTTCATTCAGAAGATAAACCCAGGCATGTTTTGCCTGGCAATATTTTGAGCTCTTGACATGTACTGACTCATGTGGCCCTCACAACAACTGTGTGCAGTCAGTCCTTCTATTACTCCAACTTTACGTACGAGGAAACCAAGGCTGGAAGACATACACGACACACTCATCTAGAGAGTCTAGAAAGAATAAAGTATATTCACATTTTTTTTTTCTTCAACACAACCCAATAAAGTACCAAATTTCATATAATCTAAGATGCTACTGTTAGTTGGGATTTGCACCTTCCCCTCCCCCCCCCAGGATTTGCATGTTTAAAGGGCAAACTTCCATATTAATGTAAGTAAAATGTCCAAAGCACTTGGAGAGACAGAGTCTGCTTAGCCTTGACCGTCCTGGAGCCTGGTATGTAGGCTGGCCTCAAACTCACAAGGATCTGCCTGCCTCTGCCTCCTGAGTGCTGAGACTGAAGACACGTGCCACCATGCCTGGCCCGGCCCATCTGTGTTCTGCTTTACGATATGACAGATTGAGCATGCCCCAAAGTGTTCCTGTCCCCCAGTTTTGACTTTTCAAATGGGTGCTGCATGATCTTGGTCTAGGAAATTAAAATAAAAACCAAAACCAAAACCAACCAACCAACCAACCAAACAAACAAAAAAAAAAAACCCGCACACAGGCTGTCTTTATATTTTGAACTCGGATGTTCAGAAATGTACTTAGTAACTGAGCATGCGCAGGAATGTGCTGGCCCATGACGTGCTTTCCTATGTAAATAGATACAGGTTCTCCAAAATAAAATCCTAACTTCTTTGTTCAGGAGTGCTCATGCACTCTGCTTGCCTGCGTGCGGCAGCTGAAGTACCCTTTGCCACTCTTGGTGGAGCTCATTTTGACGGTGCACTCACTAATAGGCGAACTCACTGCGTTTGGCTAAGCTATTGATTATACGTTCCATTGTTTTATACACTATTAGGAAAAAAGCTGTCAATCATATTGGTAAGGAGTATCTGAGAGGGCCAGTGGCTCAGATGGCAGTGAGTGTGAACTAGGGATCAGAGCTACTTGAAGCCGGCTGCGGCTCATGCTTTTCATTCCAGCAATTGAAGGGGGAAGGTGGAGGCAGGAGGATCATGAGTCTGCCGTCGGCGTGGGCAACCTAGCGAGACCCTGTTTTAGAGAGTAAAAAGTAGATGCAATTTATTCAGTTTTGGGGGGCGCTGAAGTGTGAGAGAAAAATGTACTTTAGAATGGACGGAGTAGTTTTTAACCCCCATTGGGCAGAGTCCATTTTGAAAGATTTTAAAAGTAGCAAAGGAAAGAAGAGCTGGAAGCCAGGTCCACAGGCTGTGCTCTTTCTTTAATGTTATTCTAAGTTTCATGGGAATCTTTGATTTTCGTATTTGAAGGAGGACTTGCCAATTGTAGCTGACCACAGCAACCCTTCATCATTAGACTATGGGCAAGGGCATAAATATTGTTCTATTGAAGTCACATCTTGTAGGTGACCAAGTACCTCAAACGTAGGACTGTTTTCTCCTTGATAGTCTCTTTGTGCTCTGGGAAGCTTCACCCTTGTTGTTGTCGACCTTAAATAAAATAAGGAACACAAGGCATTTCCTTTCCTCCTCATCTTAAGCTCTTTGAGGCCTGCTTGAGGTATTTGCCCTGCTTCTCCAAGAAAAGCCTCAATTATGCAAATAAAGCTTTTGGTATGTTAAAACAATTTCTGGAGTCTATTGAGACAGTTCAAACGGTAAAGATGCCTGCTGCTAAGTTTGAAGATTTGAGCTGGAGTCCCAGAACCCACAGATACAAGGTAAGAACCAATTTCTGTAAGTTGTCCTCTTACCTCCACAAATGCAATACACACACACACACACACACACACACACACACACACACACCCAAAAGACACAATTAAGCTATATGTGGTACTATGTGTCAAAGCCCTCAGTGTCGGGTGTGGGGTGGGGTAGAGGGAGGTGCGTCTAGCCAGTCTAGCCAAAACAATGAGCTCCATGTTCAGCGAGAGAGTTAGAGTTAGGTTATAATTTGCTTGGACATCAAAATAGGCTGTAGTTCATTGCATACAGAAGTTGCCAAATTTTATTTTCAAGTATGGAAACAGATGTAGGCCAAAGTTATTGAACTTCTAGATACATGTATGCTATTACTAGTCTGGATACTTACATCAAATTTTGAGTGAGAGTCCCTTTTGCAGGTTGGCTAGGAACAACTCAGTTTTAGGCCATTGTGGTGGTTTAAATATTCTTGGCCCACGGGAAGTGGCACTATTAGGAGGTGTGGCCATGCTGGAGTGGGTGTGGCCTTGTTAGAGGAAGTGTGTCACTGTGGAGGTGGGTTTTGAGGTCTCCTAGTGCCCAAGCTCTGCCCAGCACTGAGCACAGTCTCCTCCTCGTTGCCTCTGGATCAAGATGTAGAACTCCTGGCTCCTCCAGCACCACATGTGCCTGTACAGTGTCATGTTTCCTGCCATGGTGATAATGGACTGAATCTCTGAAACTGTAAGCCAGCCCTAATTAAATGTTTGCCTTTATAAGAGTTGCTTTGGTCACGGTGTCTGTTCACAGCAATAAAAAAGCTATATCATACAAAGGCATAACTTTTTAAGCAATTTTTTTCTTCCTAACTACATTCAACTATATTTTTAAAGGAAGCAGCTCTTTATTTATTTATTTATTTATTTATTGTTTTGCTTTTTTGAGACAAGGTCTCTTTATGTGGCCCTGGCTGGCTTACAACTCACTATGTAGACCAGGCGAGTTTCAAACTCACAGAGATTTGTTTGCCATTGCCTCTTGAGTGAGTGTTGGAATTAAAGGAATGAATCACCATGTCTGGCTAATCGATTTAAACAAATTGTGTGTGTGTGCATGTGAGCACTGGTGCCTGCTGAGATAGATATGGGTGGTTGTGATATGCTCAGCATAGGTGCTGGAAACTAAACTCCAGTAATCTTAGAAACCCTAGAAACCCTGACATACCCTTAACCACTGAGCCATCCCTCTGGTCCCCAAACTACCTTTAAAGTGAAGAGAGACTGTGGTTGTCAGCTTCTGTGTTTACCCGAAAATCTATGGCATCTGTCAACTGTGTTTTGCTGAGTCGTAAAACATCAATCAGGCAGAAAAAAAAAAAAAAAAAAAAAAAAAAAAAAAAAAAAAAAAAAAAAAAAAAAAAAAAAAAAGAGCTGAAAACTGATTGAAAACTGACTAGCTAAAGGGAGAAGAGATCATAAAATTGGATGGAAAACCGGGAAAGTAGAGGAAAAAGAAAAACGGATGAAACACTAAGAAATTGTCAGAGTCCGGACTCATTAAGAAGGAGGAGGGGGTTAGAGAATGGCTCAGCTCACAAGAAAGCATCAATGAAAGGGAGGAGGAATAGAAGAGGAGGAGGAGAGAGAGGAGGCGGAGGGGGAGGAGGAGGATTGTTCGTCATCTTCTGAAGATTCGTTCGAGGATGTTCATGGGTACCAGAATCCACAGATGCTCAGTCTTTCATATAAAACAACACAAAGTTTGCATATAACTTATACACATTCTCCTGAATACTTAGAATTGTCTCTGGATGACTCATAACACCGAATATGAGGTAAATGTTATTTCAACAGTTGTTAGATTGTGTCGTTTGGAGAATAACGGCAAGAGAAAAAAATTCTGCAAATGCTCAGTACAGGGATAATATGTAAAAAAAAAAAAATCTACGTGGAACCCTCGTATATGGAAGGTCAATTCTAACTGAAAAGGGAGAAGACAGTGATAAAATAAACGATAACAGAAAGAACTAATATTTCCATCCCATACAGGTTTTTAATCAAGAACCACAAAGTTTCACAGCACCCCCCACCCCCCGGCTCCCCGGAAAGTTATAAAAGACTCACTTCTGGGAGACTCTGTGTGTATGATAAGCTTGCTGCACCCTGGACACGATCCACACAGTAATTACCAGGTCGACAGTCGCCGTTTCCAAGACAGAATCATTAATCAGCATTTCCGATGATGTCGACCCAGTAATGAGAAAACACATAGCAATACTTTCAAGCTCTGTGGTGGTTGGGGCGCGGGAAAAATCGATGGCAGACAGTTTCTGCGTCGGAGCAGACCTTTCACACAGCGCAGAGCGAGGATAGAGAAAGAAAGCCCCGTGAAAGGTCAGTAGTGATTTCCATTACCGTCCCCGGTTCATCATTAGCCCAGAAGATTCGTACTAGGCTGGGATGCAACATGAGAATCTGTTTTGCACAAGGGAAAGACAAACGTGAAAGGCAAAACAAAACAGCAAAAACCAAACTTATTTGGCAGTTAAAAAAAGTATTTAATATTTTTTTTTTACAATCCAGATTTTATTATTTATTTGGCAGTTTTAAGAGCTTTTATTCCTATAGACCAACGCCTGCCCCAGCTTAAAAGGTGGGCACCCACAAAGACTAAATTTTCAAAAATTTGTGTTTCTCTCTTTGTCTTGTCCAAAACAGTATATTCTCTTTATCCTTTCCATAAAGCTCAGAAGCTTGGGTGGTCTTGGGAAAATGTTTTTTCAGACTTTTGCTTCTAGACTCTTAGTTTTGTTTTGTTTTCCCACATTTATTTATTATGTGAGTATTATGTGCACTAGTGTTTGCACATGGAGGTCAGAGAAACACTTAGAGTAGATTCTCTTCTTCCACTCTGTGGGTTGCTGGGATCAATCCTTGTCTGCTAAGCCACTGTGCTTGTTAGATTGATGCCACCTTGACACAAGCTATAGTCATCCAAGAGGGAACCCCAGTTGAGAAAATGCCCCCAGAAGATTAGCTTATAAGTAGACACACCTGCAGGGAATTTTATTAATTTGTGATCCACGGTGGAAGGCCCAGCCCATTGTGGGTGGTGCCATCCCTGAGCTGGTGGTCCTGGGTTCTGTAAGAAAGCATCCGAGCAAGCTATGAGGAGCAAGCCAGGAAGCAGCACCCCTCCGTGGCCATTGCATCAGCTCCTGACTTCAGGTTCCTGTCTTGTTTGAATTCCTGTCCTGGCTTCCTTTAATAAACAGTGCTACAGAAGCATGAGCCAAATAAACCCTTTCCTCCCCAACTTGCTTTTTGGTGGTGGTGTTTCATCGCAGCAATAGAAGCCCCAAGACACTTGTGCTACTTGTGTGACTTCTATGGCTTTTTCTGGGGGATTTTTAACTCAGGTCTTGTGTGACAGGTACTTCTATCCATTTAACTACCTTCACAGGCTTCCAAATAAGACATTCTTAAGGCCCCAAGGAACAAGCAACCTAGTTGGGAAAGACAGCAATAGATAACAGTTGAATATTATGGCCTGCTGAGAAGCTGTTAGGAGATCTTAAATGTAGAGCAGGGAGAGATTAGCCTGACACAGAGAGATTTGGAATTTGGGGTAGAGGAAGAAGAGATCTGTAGAAGTTTCCTGAAAGTGAGAAGCATGGCTTGTTTTTCCATGGGACAAGAGAGGCATGTGCTAAGGATAGTGTGGCCTTGTGGTAAGGTTCTAGAAAACTCAGCCTTTCAGCACATTCCTAAGGAAGACAGATTCAGCAATTCAGCTCCCTCCCTCCCTCCCTTAATGCCTACCTCTCTTTTTCTCCCTCCCTCCCTTCTTCCCTCCCTTCTTCCCTTTCATCCTCTTCCTCCTCTTCTTCCTCCTCTTCCTCCTCACCCTGGCTGTCCTGAAACAAACTCTGTAGACCAGGCTGGCCTCAAACTCACAGAGCTCCACCTGCCTCTGCCTCCCGAGTGCTGGAATGAAAGGCGTGCACCACAACTACTCAGCCTGAAACTTTCTTTAAGTTTACAATAATTATTATTTTCATTTTAAGGGCAAGCAAGATGAAATTAGGTTAAATGAATTGTGTCGTTTCCATGGCTAGTCAGGAGAGCAGCTAGGTGAAGTGGATTTTATTGACATTGATGGTAAGACACTTGGAAAGTTAACACTTAGATAATTAAAACAACAACAACAACAACAACAAACCCAACATGGTACCAAGCTCATTGGAGTAAAATTTTTGCCTGGCCCTCAGAGAGGCACACAAACGCCATTAGAATCTTCTTGTGGCTGCGGATCTATCCACATCTCCTGAAGAACTATTCTTCCCCTTTGAGGGAATTAAAACATTTCACAGCTAAAACACACACACACACAGACACACACACACACACAGACACACACACACACAGACACAGACACACATACACATACACACAAACACACCACACACACACAGACACACACACAGACACAGACACACACACACAGACACAGACACACACACAGACACACACACAGACACACACAGACACACACACGCACGCACACACACACACACACACACACACAAGTCAAAGCTTAAGAACCATAAAAGAGTAACACGTAAACAGGAGAACAACAACAACAAAAAGTCATTTAAATTATGATTTTGTTTGGTCCTAGTGCAATTTCTTGCTTAAGCTTTTGTTGGGTAGAATAAAAAGATAGTTAAAAAAAAAAATCTCCTGAGCAGTCTTTCACGAATTGTTCTTGCTGTGTATTTAAGGGGATAATTAGAGAAAAGGAGGAGTTTTAAAGTGGCTTCTGCGCCATCTCCACTAATTATTTTTAATAAGCAGCGATTCGTGGTGCCGGTACTATTTCTCTCCCTTTGGCACATCCAAAGCAGGAGCGATGCTGTGTGAGCCGAGGCATTTCAAAGCCTGGCTGAACCTGCCTTAGCCAGTCTGGTGGTTTGATGTTAGTTCAAAGGAAAGTTCCAATCCCAAAGACTTTTTCAATTTCCTTCTGCACAATAAATTAACTGTGGAAAAACCAATATAAACCCGTTTGTACCTCTGTACGCGAATGATGTAACCGAGTCGTTTCTTTCCGAAACATTCTTTGCCAGTGCATGCTTTTGTTATGCTTAGTATATATTTATGTGATGCTTAAAACATAATTCACTCTTGTAAGAGGGGCCAAGGATATTGGGGCTGCAGCAAAAGATGGCTCAGAGTCACCAAGTCTGTGACCAGCTCAGGGCTAGGGTACTGTGAATCGTTGAATGTACAACACTAGGTCATAATTTATTCTTCACTTTGAAATTCTATGAATGACTTTCACTTGACCTGTGAACCCTGAAGGGGCTGGCTCTTTGTTGTTTCCCATCTCCATCTGGTACACCTTTACACTGCGTTCCTTCAGCTTCTCCGTAGGCATAACGATTCCTTCTCTTGTGGGGCTTACGGTTCCTACCTTCTTTGTATGGTGTAACCCCATTATTACTTAGATCCCAGATGTCATTGCTGAAGCAGTCTTTCCTGGCGCATTCCAGTACAGTTCCAATCTTCTACGAGACACTTCCAGACAGCTGTGTGCCTCCCTTGGTGGGGTAGTTTTGCATTTATCCATGTGAGAAATTGATTAATATCTATCTCCCTCACCAGACTACATTCTCCATGAGAGCTGAAGCTGAATATTTTCTTTTCTTTTCTTTTTTTTTTTTTTGAAGCTGAATATTTTCTTGCTTATTATTACAGTTCCCATAGCAAGCGCAGATGCTTTGCTGGCGCTCTCTAGGTGTTTTCTGTATAAAGGAATAAGCAAATAATCAAGTCAATGAGTATCTGGGAAGGTTGGGTAGAAGCAGGGCTGCAGAGTGTGTAAAGGTCACTGGTTTTGGGCAAAGAGCTCAGTGCCCTACACTTATTAAGTCAGTGAGCCAATTACTGACATTCCCCTTAACGAGTTAAGAGGGTCAGTTAACGGGTCGGTGAGTATGATATCCCCTTACCTTTGAGATCCTTACAGTCTATTTACAGGTGGATCTGTAAATTGCCTCTTACAAGTGATATGTCTTCATTAGGGTTTTATTGCTGTGAACAGACACCATGACCATGGCAACTCTTATGAAGGAAAACATTTAATTGGGGCTGGCTTACAGTTCAGAGATTTAGTCCATTATAGTCATGACAAGAAGCATGCCAGCATACAGGCAGACATGGTGCTGGAGAAGGAGCTGAGAGTTCTACATCTTGACCCATAGGCAGCAGGAGGAGATTCTGTGCCATAGTGTGTGTAGCTTGAGCATATGAGACCTCAAAGCCTGCCTCTACAGTGACGCATTTCCTTTAATAAGGCCACGCCTATTCCAGCAAGGCCACACTCCTAATAGTGCCACTCAATCTCTGCGAGTTGGGGTTATACCTATTCAATCCACCACACGATACGTTCTACCATGAAAGTATATTGTTTTGGTGTGTGTGTGTGTGTGTGTGTGTGTTTGTGTGTGTGTTTGTGTGTGTGTGTGTGTGTGTGTGTGTGTGTGTGTGCATATACAGCAGCATTAACTTTGGCTTGGAATTTAGGTCACAGCATTTCAGAAAACCCTTTCACTTGGGTCTTAAAAGATAATAAGGGCTTCTTTTTTGTTTGCTTTCTTTGAGGAAGAATTTCATTTAGTCCAGGCTGGCTTCAAGCTTGCTATGTAGTTGAGCATGAGCCCGGATTTCTGAACTTCTTGCTTTTACCTCTGGAGTGCTGAGGTTACAGGTGTCTACACTATATCCAGTTTGTGTGGTGCTGGGGATCCAACCCAG
Source organism: Mus pahari (assembly GCF_900095145.1). NCBI lineage: Eukaryota > Metazoa > Chordata > Mammalia > Rodentia > Muridae > Mus > Mus pahari. The sequence continues at coordinate 83,720,522 of NC_034598.1, read as the reverse complement.
GGCCTTGAGAATGCTAGGTAGCACTCTACCAACTGAGCTACATCCCCAACTGGAGCTTGCTTTTTTTTTTTTTTTTTTTTTAAAGATTTTATTTATTTATTATATGTAAGTACACTGTAGCTATCTTCAGA
>NC_034598.1:83706277-83718136 GCF_900095145.1 Mus pahari | reverse complement strand
AACATCCCTCCATGGCCTCTGCATCAGCTCCTGCTCCCTGACCTGCTTGAGTCACAGTCCTTACTTCTTTAAGTNATGAACAGCAATGTGGAAATGTAAGCTGAATAAACCCTTTCCTCCCAGTTGCTTCTTGGTCATGATATTTTGTCCAGGAATAGAAACCCTGACTAAGACAGGGGAATCAAGGAAATATTTCATCTTACAGGCTGCGATCCATCACTGAGGGAAGTAAGAATAGGAAATGAAGCAGCACCTTGGAGCAGGTACCATGGAAGAATGCTCATTGCCTTATTTCTTACATCTTAGCTAGATTTCTAATACATCTCAGGACCATTTGCCTATGGATGCCTTCTACCCACAGACACTTCGGTGATTTGAATTTGCTTGGCCTATAGGGAGTGGCATTGTTAGGAGGTGTGGCCTTGTTGGAGGAAGTATGTCACTGTGGAAATGGACGTGGCATACAGAGGGACTTGATCATCATCCAGTATATAGTCCTGGCTTTGTATACTCAGAAACCTGATTATGCACAAACATCCTGAATGTGCATCTTTCTGGGATGGGCGCTTATGAACCAAGGGCCCAAGCCTGTATCTACAGGGTCCTCTCTCATACTAAGGTTCTGAGTCCATGTTTTTGCAATGAAGGGCACTGTCTTAGTTAAGGTTTTTATGGCTGTGAAGAGATACTGTGACCATGGCAACTCATAAAGGAAAGCATTTAACTGGGGCTTGGCTTACAGTTTTAGAGTCTTAGTCTGCTGTCACTATGGTGGGAAGGATGGCTGAGTCCAGGTGGATATGGTGCTGGAGAAGGAGCTGAAATTTCTACATTTTGATCTGCTGGCAGCCGAAGGAGTGTAGCTTGAGTTTATATGAGACAACAAAGTCTGCCTCCACAGTGACACACTACCTCCAACAAGACCACACCTCCTGATAGTGCCATTCCCTATGGGCCATGCATTCAAACTCATGAGTCTATGGAGGGCCATACTTAGTCAAACACCACAACACATAGACATGTAGTCATGTCCCACTTAATGAACTTCCAGTTAGCAATGTGCTTCATATGTCATGATGGCTTAATGAGATCATACTGTGTCTTAGAGTTTTTGCTGTTGTGAACAGACACCACAACCAAGGCAACTCTTATAAGGGCATCATTTAATTGAGGCTGGCTTACAGGTTCATAGGTTCAGTCCATTATCACCATGGCAGGAAACATGACACTGTACAGGCAGACATGGTGCAGGAGGAGCTGAGTTCTACATCTTCATCTGAAGGTTGTTAGCGGAAGACTGGCTTCCAGGCAGCTAGGAGGAGGGCCTTAAAGCCCACGCCCACAGTGACACACCCACTCCAACAAGGTCACACCTCCAAATAGTGCCACTCCCTGGGCCACGCGGATACAAATTATCACATACTGCCTACTGGGGTCCCAGCCCTCTTGGGATGATTCTTTTTATTTATGTGTCCATGTGTCCATGTATCCATGTGCGGGCTCCATACACACCCTGTGTATTGATACTTGCAGAGGCCAGAAGATGGTGTCAGATGCCCTGGAACTGGAGTTCCAGGCTGCTGTGAGCTGCCTGATATGGGTGCTGGGAATCAAGCTTGGCTCCTCCACAAGAATAGTAATTGCTCTTAACTGCTGAGCCATCTCTCCAGTCCCGTCCCTCTGCTCCCCCCACCCCCCACCCATGGACACTTTTGATCTGAGTTTGATTGAATCTGCAAATGCAGACCCCATAGATGGGGAGGGCTGAGGGTATAGGAAAAGCTATCTGTTTAGAAATGTCCTATACAAACCATCATTTAAACAATATATTTAAAACCACAGTCCTTGAACTTGTATACTATTTTGTTTGGAAAACCACTAAAAGTTACAGTGTACATCGCTGGAAAATTTTATTGGTCACCATTTGCAAGGTGGCATTCAGAACCAATATTACATTTGAGGAGTTACACTTGAGCATTTATCACTTCCAGGTATTGCACATCAAGCGCATTAAAGGGTGATGTGCTGCCCGCAAGATGTTCAATGGAGACTGTACTTCTTTAAGGCCTCTTTATTTTGTCACCCTAGGCTTGCGGATCATTTATTTTTATCCCCCAATGGTTCAACCCCATGGCTGTTGCAGACCACTTTGATAAGATGTTAAACACCACAGCTCTGGGTAGGAGGAGGAAGTTCAAGGTTAATGAGAAAGCAGACCACATTGAATGTCAATCCTGTCTTCTGAGTTTACAGACATGGGGGACGAGACTGAACATTCCTGGTCACAATAATGGATGCAGTGTTGTAGTTACCTGTCGGAGAAAACGAGCTGACTTGTTCTGAGTCAGTTAGAGCACTACTGAGATTAAAGATTCAGGAAGATTAGCTGAGGATTAAGTTACAATGTTCTATACCAAAGAATCAGAGCTGGAAAAGATGTGAGAGTCTCTTAGGTGTGTGTGTGTGTGTGTGTGTGTGTGTGTGTACATATATATGATATATATCAGCTCTACCTTTCTTTAAAAAAAGATAAAAATGAGAATGATACCATTACATCATTAATAATTATTTTCTACATTTATTTACTTTGTGTGTGTGTGTGTGTGCACGCGCGCGCGCACAAGCACACATTTGTGGTGTGTGTATACCATGATGCATGTGTGGAGGTCAAAGGACAACTTGTAAGAACAGATTCTCTCCTTTCACTGTGTGGGGCCTGGGGACTGAACCCTGGTTGTGAGGCTTGCCCAGCTTGGTGACAAACACCTTTACAAGAGGACCCATTCTACCAGCTCCCTTCCCCTTTCTTTCTGTGCTCAAAGAGTGAGAGATTTAAAGAGGAATACTTGGGGGGTTTGAGATGCCATGAAAGTGTGCACAGAATGCAGTATGCTTCTGTACTGGCTGGTTTTATGTGTCAACTTGACACAGTTATCACAGAGAAAGGAGCTTCAGATGAGAAAATGCTTCCATGAGATCCAGTTGTAAGGCATTTTCTCAATTAGTGATCAAGGTGGGAGGGCCCATGGTGGTGCCATCCCTGGACTGGTAGTTTTGGGTTCTATAAGCAAGCAGGCTGAGCAAGCCAGGGGAAGCAAGCCAGTAAGTAACATCCCTCCATGGCCTCTGCATCAGCTTCTGCTTCCTGACCTGCTTGAGTTCCAGTCCTGACTTCCTTGGTGATGAACAGCAAAATGGAAGTGTAAGCTGAATAAACCCTTTCCTCCTCAACTTGCTTCTTGGTTATGATGTTTTGTCCAGGAATAGAAACCCTAAGACAGCTATGCTCGTGTCTAATATAGTGTCTTGTGAAACATGACTCCTGTATGGCAGAGCATTGCCACACCATTCTGCCTACCTGCTATTGTGCCTCATTCTTGAGCCCCAAAAGATCACCAAGGAGCCAACTTGGATGCAATTGCACTAGGGTCCTTATTTAAGCGTGGGCTTGGCCAACATGTCTCTGACAGGAGGATGAAGCAGACAGGAGGGTGAAGCCCCGAGCTCACAGCAGGACAAGACTTTATAGGAAATGGTGAGCAAGAGAGGGGGTTTCAGCCTGGCAAGCATCCAGTTGTATGAGTTTTATAAGCCGACAGGTGGATGCTCTGAAGCAAGACCATGAATGGTCACAAACGGTCTGAAAGTACATCTAAAACAATCAGACCAATCTTTGATGGACAGTTGCTAGGAAGTAGCTAGGGAGTAACTCTGGGGTATGGGCTAAGGACAAGCCACAGGGTCCTTCTTGGTACTTGGGTGTAGCCTGGGTTCAGCTGTAGGTCAAGGTTTTCTTTAGATGGAGGCTGGTGCTAAGATGGAGTAGGTTTGGCCTCTCACTGTGAGTTTTCCTTCCATTCCCCAGAAGGGTAAAGGAGCAAAGGAACAACTGCTCTGTTTTTCTCAGCATCCTGGCTCCTGCCCCTGGGAACATCTTATCTAGGAGGGGAGGGAACTGGGTGTACTCTTGGGCTCCTCTGCAACGTCGTGGGTGTGAGACGTGTGTCACGACACAGGACGCTGTGCTCAGAAGGGCCCTGTGCTTGGCACGATGCCCTGCTCTTGTCAAGTCTGAGATCATTACTGCATTTTAAACATGAGGTTCTGTATTTTCCTCTTGCTCTGGTCTTTGCACATTGACTATCCAGTCCTGCTGAGGACACACATTCCCGGCTGCTTTCTGTTCTGGGGAAGGTTCAGACCTTGCAGGGGAAGGTCACAGTGTGGAGGGTAGGGCGTCAGGTCTTCATTTAGGGAGGGGGTTTTAGGAAGCCTCCTTGACCACAGAGCCAAGCCTAACTCTCTCCTGTTTGCTATGTGTTTGAGAGGAAGTGTTGAAAGGCAGTTTGGAGTGGCCATTGCCAAATATAAATCCTGGCTCCCCTTCCTGCTCCATACATGACCTTAGGCAAATGGTTAAGCTTCAGGTACCTGATTCCTATCCTGCAAAGCTCGGGCAGTGCTATTAAATACTTTAATATTTGGTTCCCATAACATTTATTGATAGTTGCTATTGTAGTTGTATCACCATGACCACCAAGTCTTGCTTCTCATTTTATTTGGAATTCAGAAGAACACGGGGCTGTCTACTGGGCTCTTTAAAACCCAACAGTTCTCAGGCCTCGAAAAAAAAAAATCGCAGACAAATTTTTTTGAAGCAGAAAATGTCCTTGCCCTCAGGGGTCTTGTAAGTTCCTAACCTGAAAATTGGCTGTATCAGCATAATATGGGATGGAAGCTTTAAGAGGTAACCAAAGCCTTCAGACGCAGCTGGTAATAAATAGGTGGCCCTCTCTCATTTATAAAAGAAGGCTCTTTGTCATTGTCACTGTGGCAGTCTCCCAGGGCACGTGGACCAGTCTTTGCCTGTCCTAGGCATTGACCACAGGCTCATATCTGGGAGGATGATAGACTTTCAAGAGATTTGGTTTTCAGCCCAATGTATCAGGCCCAGTGCTGTGTTTGGATAGAATTGTGAGCTTAAGACCAGCTCATTGCCCACGTCCCACTGTGTGTGTGTGTGTGTGTGTGTGTGTGTGTGCCAGGGGAATGTGTTGTTTCTTATAAGCCATACATCTTGGGTTTTTGTTTGTTTTGTTTTTTGAGACAGGGTCCCTCGCTGGCCTGGGTCTAGCTGGTCAGCGAGGTCCTGGGACCCACCTGTCCCTGGGAACACAAGCTCGGGCTTGTGCTTTCTGGAGATCAAACTCAAGTCTCTCACAGTTAGGCAGCACTTTTTGGATGGAGCTATCTCCTTATCCTGCTAGTATCGTCTTGATTGTTCTCTCAACTCTGAGGCCTCTGTGTAGGGTTATTCTTTTATACCATTCTCGATCTTAGAAAGCCTGTGGACTAGTCAGGCAACCAGTTGTTGTAATGAGTGCTCAGGCAGGTGTCCAAGAGGCCGGAGAAGCAGCCAGGGGAGAGAGTACTTCTCCTGCCTCAGGGCCAATAGGCGTTACCCTTAACCTCTTTAGGGTTAGAACGGTAGACATTTCAAATTCTTTTCAAAAGCAAGATGAGGGCTGGAGAGATGGCTTAGTGATTAAAAATACGTATTATTCTTCCCGAGGACCTGAGTTTAATTCCCAGCACTTACCTTGGGTAGTTCACAGTCATCTGTAACTCCTGCTCCTGGGAAAACTAACTCCTCTGGCCTCCGTGGGCACACTTACATGCATATACCTACCCCCACCCACAGTTTTAAAAATAATAAACAATCCTAAAAAGATGAATGTAAAAATCTGAATACACACACACACATCACCATCACCATCACCACCACCATCACCACCACCATCATCATCATCATCACATTTGCTTCTAGTTTTGGACTTATCAGCATGGTAAATGAAAAGTTTATTTAAATATTTTTCACAAAAGTTTCTCACTGTTTTTCCTATCTCCCAAATTGTTACTTTTTTTTTTTTTTAAGACTATCGATTTCTTGGTGGTGGTGGCACCGGCCTTTAGTCCCAGCACTTGAGAGGCAGAGGCAGGCGAAGTTTGAGTCCAGCTTGTTCTACAGAGTGAGTTCCAAGGCAGCCAGGGCTGAGCTGCACAGAGGAACCCTGCCTTGAAAAACCAAAAGACTATAAATTTCTCTCTGGTAAGTAGTTTTCAAGGTGACCACGCAGGGACAAGGGTCTTAATAGCTTCGGCTGGGTTTGAAGGCCTGTGGTGAAGGCGCTGTGAGCTCGCAGGAAGAGGAGACAGCCAAGGCCAAAGAGGGGGTGGGGAATTGGGGGTGAGTGGGTGAGCGCGCGCGCGCGCGTGTGTGTGTGTGTGTGTGTGTGTGTGTGTGTGCGCGCGCGCGCGCGCGCGCGTGCCTAAGAGGGACCTGGTGCAAGCAGGAGACCCCTCCCACATCTGGAGCCGGCAGGCAGGATGCTCTTGGCACTTGCTGTAAAAGGCAGAGGTTATCAACATCTAGTCAGCCCCACTGCTATTTTTTCTGAGTGAGCCTGGTGAGGAGGCTCCCCCGTGCGCTACTTGCAGGCAGGAAGTCTGCAGGCCCTGGAGAGGAGACCTACAGACTTCAAGTGTGATGTGGTAGGTTCTCTGACGTCCCAGGCTCCCTTTCCGTGACGGTAAAATGACAGCCCCGTTTCTTGTTGATCCAAAATGGATTTGTTTGTCGACTGTGAAGTATATTTCACACCATCATGCCTTTATTCCGCATCATGTGGCATGTTCTGAAGTTGTATAAAACTAGGAAGAAGCCAGGCAGGTCACAAAAATGCAGAACAAAGAGAGGTTCAGATTGAAATCAAATAAGGATGTGGAGAGCTTGTGCCTGTCGCTCTCTCCAGGGCCCCACAGCCTGAGGTTACATGGCAGCTGGGCTGTAGTGGTGCCTGCCTTTAAATCCTATCACCCGGGTGGCTCTGGTCTCAAAAACAAAACAACAACAACAAACCAACCAAAAAGGAAAAGAAGACCATAGGTTTATGTTAGTTCATGTCGGTGTGACAGTACTTATCTTTTGTTCTCTCCCTCCCTTTATCCTTATCTCCCTTCCTCCAAGCCGCTTCCCTCCCGCCTTCCTTCCCAAACTTATCCATTCTGTGAAGATCATGATGCTAGCACATTGTGAAGGCTCACCAAACAAACCTTAATAACTGTTCCAATACACATCTGCTAATTTTATGCTTAATCAAGTCACTTCACTTAATTCCAACCAAGTTAAATTAAATTTGGTTCAAAAACAATTTCTGAGCGTTTGTCAGGTGCCAGGGGTCCAAGGACAGCCAAGAAACTGACTTGTCCCTTTAGTGCTTCACTCTGCTGTCATTCCCACATCTGGCCACTTGGTGGCAGTGTGTCACAGAAAATGCTTATTCGTGGAGCTGGTTCCACGAATTGTTGCTCCTTCCTTGGATTTGTTTAATACACACTTCCAAATTGAACAGACAGCTGGTATTATAGCCACGCGTGTGCCGTGTATGTGCTTAATTATACTGTGGAATTAAATTCAAAAGGGTGAGAATGTGGTTACATGTGTATGCTTCCAAAGTCTATGTGGAGTTCACAGCTTTTGCCTGGGGCTCAGTCAGTGATGGGGACGCCACAGAGAAAGCGAGGGAAGCCTCAAACCCAGCGGCAGGTGGTTATCAGCAGGCAATAGTGCAAATTTGCTTCCCCAGGCCACCTGAGGTTCCCTTTCCCACCGCCTGCTGCCCTTGGTTCAGCTGCCCAGCCTCGATTCATTTTCTCTGCTTCCTACTGGGCTGTGTCAAGAAGGCTGGCCATTAGGGAGCCCAGAATCATGACCTTCGTCTTCGCACCTCCCAGCATCTCTGACTTTTCTCTGTCTGTCGAAATCACCCTGAAAACCTGTACTTGCAATGCAGGGCATGTTCCTCCGGAAAGGCATTTATTTGCTAGTTTCAGCGTTAATGACATCTAGGGATGTCTCTAATGGTGAAATCTCAGGTTCAGGAAAGGTCAAGGGAAAAAAAAACAACACAATAACAGAAAGATCTCAAGGTTCTCCCCCACAGCGTCGTCAGCAGCCGGGGATGGGGCGGGGGTATTTGTCTGTGCAGGACAGGTACTTACTGGCCACTCATTGCTTTCCACAAGACTTTTTCCTTCCCAAGGAGAGTCGAGCAGGAATCACTTACAGATTTCTCATTCTCTTTGAGTTGAATTTGCTTCCTGTAGGTTTCAATGGTCGTTCCTTATTCTTTTCTTCTAGGGCCATACAGTCAGCACCATAGGTCTTGTTAAATTATTGTACAACCTGAGCCTATCTGTCTGAGGAGGGCCAGAGACTCTGCATCTCTAACAGGCTCCCAGAGAATATTTATGCCCCTACTGGGTCAGGAGCTACACTGTGAGGGTCCTGGAAGAAAATTCCTTGAGGTTTGAAATGGTTCCTGGCCGGGAATTCTGGCATTAGCCTTTAGCTCTGTAGCTGTGAAGAACTTATTCACATTCTAGTGTGTGAAATAGAGATTCACATGTTTGGAGAATTCAGTGAAATTGTAACACGTCAGCTCAGAATGCCTTCTAGAGCCTCCTTACGATGGCTTAAACCACTGCAGCTGACTTTTCTTGCTTAACAGGAAATCTTGAGGTGAGTGGCTGCTGACATTGCTTAGCTGCCCAATGATGCAATCAAAGCTCCAAGGTTGAGTATAGGTACTAGGTGCATACACACATATATGTACATATGCACATATATAGTACATATACATATTTCTATACACATATTCACATACATAAACACATATATTTGTATATATACATATATACACACATGCACACATATATATTTGTATATATATATACACATACATACACATGTAAATATTTGTATATACATATATGCATACATATATTTGTATATACATATGCACACATATATAAACACATATGTTTGTATATATATATACATACATACATACACACATATATATTGTGTCCTTCATTCCTAGTGTGCTGATTTTTATTCTCAGGCTGTGACCAACCACATGATCAAAGTGACTTTCACAGATCCAAGTACTGGAAATTTGTGATGACCAGCTTGGAATTCTTCTCTCTCTCTGTGTCTCTGTTTCCTCCTCCTCTTCCTCCTGCTTCTCCTCTTCCTCCTCCTCCTTCTTTTTGGTGCAGTGCTGAAAATTGAACTCAGTACCTCATGCCAGGCAAGGGCTCTTTCACGGAGTCGCATCCTTAGTCCAGGTCTGAGTCTCTACACGGAAACAAGAACTATGTTCTAGGAATGCCTCTTAACCCACAAGAGACATCCCCTCTCATATCTCAATGGCCAGAGCTGGGTCTTATAACTACGCTTAAGAAATCCTGGTATCTAAACGACTGGCATAATGAAAAGTTTCTACAGCTCCTCACGGGGTCCCCGTGATGGTGGCTTAGGTTAGGTGGTGGGGCAGCTTCTTGACAGGCTGCCTGTGAGGGGTGTTTTTTTTTTTTTTTCCTGGAGTTGACTTGTTTTGGACTTTTCAAGTTCTAGGAAACAGAAACTTAGGCCTAGTCTCCCAAACTGCCAGGTTGCAGCCTGTCATGGAGTCAGCCTGGCTCTGGCTAACTCAGTCCTCTCAAACTTCATCAGATCATTATCCAAAATTGTTGAAATAATTAAATACCTACCAGACTGTATATCTTTTTCTGGTAACATTTGAGATTATTACTATTATTTTTTTTCCAGTGCCATGAATCATCACGTGGGCATCTTACTCTGTGGCCCACACTGGCCTGAGACTCACTGTGTAGTCGATCTGGGTCTTGAATTTATAGCAATCTTTTTGTCTCCGACTCCTGAATCCTGGGATTACAGGTGTAAGCTGTCATGCTTGGCTTTGTATACATGTGCACGTGTGCACGTGTGTGAATGAGTGTGTGTGATATGTGTGTATGTATGTGCTGTGTGTGTATATGTATGTGGTGTGTGTGGTGTGTATGTGTGCAAGTGTGTATGGACACATTTAGATGCCAGAGGTCAGTCTCTGGTCCTGTCCCTCTGGTTCCATCCATCTTGTTCATTTGAGACAAGGTCTTCTGCTTGGTCTGGAATTTGTGATTTGGGCTAGATTAGCTGGCTACTCCTCTCTACAAAAACGCAAGAACTTCTTAGGACGTAACAAAGGAGACGCATGTTCCAAATCTTGCTCGTGTGAAAATTCTGACATTACACCCTCACATTTGATCCATCATTTTGGTGGTATAGGACGCCAGATGTCAAGTATTCTGTGAATTTTAGAGACATTGCTCCATTAATGTCTTTATTTAAAAACTGTAGCTGTAAACAGTTCATTTGTTCTGAGCTCCCAGCGGGTGTGAATGGCTCTGCACCCTCCCAAGAGCTCTAGATTCAGGAAAGAAAGACACACACACACACACACACACACACACACACACACACACACACACACACCCTTTATTTTTTGATATGCCTTGACTAGCTCAATGTCTGGGCACTTCCCCTCTGGTATTCCTGAGTGAGCTTTCTAAATCTATATTTTATCTTTGCTGCCCAGTTTCTTTCTGGGCAGCCCTCCCAGGGGGCCAGTTTCCCCTTTGCACCTACATTTCGTCCTCCTGCTCCTTCCTGGTGTGGTCCTTTCCACACCCCTCTCATGGCGGGTTCCCTTCTTTTTCCCTTTGTCCCTTGTCTAGGAAATCTAAAAGTCCCGCCTCTGTCTTCCCGCCCAGCCATTGGCCACTGGCAACTTTATTTCCCAATTAGACCCAGCTGGGTGCAGGCTTCCTTTAGCATACTTCCTTTAGACACAGCAAACAGGGCTTTTTTATTTTTATTATTATTATTATTTTTTGGTAACGCAATTAGCATGAGAACACAAGCCGCTACAAGAAACCCCAAACAACACTGATTCCTAGTATTTATTTATTTATTTATCTATCTATCTATTTATTTTAAAGAAACTTCACTTCCCAGCATCCAGTTCCCCTCAGCTTCCCGCTCTCCTCAGCGTCCAGCTTTCCTCTTGATCTGTGGCTTTCTGGGATCCCACGCGCTGTCCCAGTGTGGGCGGGTAGGGAGCTCTCAGGCAGAGACTTTGATCCTCAGCCCTAGATGATATGTTCTTCTGTCTTTAAAAAAATGCCATTGGTATTTCTCTTCCCTCGGTTTTTCAGAGTTCCTGGGATGCCTGTTGGTTATATAGCAGGCTATCTCATTCCGCTGTTGTGCGTGCGTGTGCACGCTGTATGGGAAGCATAGGTGAGCATGCTTGCGTCATTCCTCCATGTCAGAATTTATCCAGTAACAATAACAAGGTGCAGCAGCTTCAAGGGGAGCAGACTGACTTCTACTTTCTTGGTAACGCCGGCCGAAGGTTATCGAGGCTCTTTTATTCCAATCTTAAGTATGGATATAAATGCTCAGATCATATCCCGCACTACTCAGTAAATGCGTCTGTATATGTCTATATGTCGGTTCCAGAGTGACTACGAAGAGACTGGAGTTTCAACGAAACAAGAAGCTGACGCTGGGAAACAGACCGGAAGAAGGTACTCTTGGGATCCAGCCAGTCTGTGTTGCAGGTTTAAGAGAAAAGGTTTAGAGTCCATTATAGCAGAGGGAGAGGAAAGGACTGTGTCAGGATGAAGGCCGGGTGGGTAGATACATGGCAGGTCGTATGGGGTCCACAAGTGAGTTACGTCCTTTCCCTTGTCTGTCTGATAAGTTGTCAGGCCTGGGTTCCCTGATAGGATGTTAATATGGGCGGGCACGCGCTTCTCCAGTCTCAATTCATCTTGATGAATTTCTAGGGTGGAGACTTTTGCCTCTCAGGAATAGGCCATTTTATTTTATTTTATTTTCATTTTTTTATTATTATTTTCTTTCTTATTTATTTATTTATTTATTATTTT
>NC_034598.1:83682622-83703810 GCF_900095145.1 Mus pahari | reverse complement strand
CAATCCATGAGCATGGGAGATCTTTCCATCTTCTGAGATCTTCTTCAATTTCTTTCTTTAGGGATTTGAAGTTCTTATCATACAGATCTTTCACAGGAATAGGCCATTTATCAGTCCGTGCTGTGCGGGTTGTGCTGAGTGGATGTTGTTCACGTGTCCACCCAGGTGCTGTAGTGTCCTCCATCCTCAAAATGGTGTCAGTTGTAAAATGGAACCTCTCAGGCAAGGCATAGCTTGGAAAACCGCTGTCTCACAGAATGTGGAGTAACTTAGAACAGGCACAGCCTGATTTTTTAAAAGCATTCTTTTTTTTTTTAATTAAAAAAAATTCTTGCCCACTTTCTCTATATTTCTTTGTTTTGCATTCTATAAGGTATTTTCTTTTACTCCATTGCTCCAAATCTTTGTTGTCTTTACTTATTTTAATTTTATTTCTTGTCAGTCAGTTTTGTCCACTCGTAGATTTCCTCTTACTCCATATTTATCTATAAGTGTTGCTTAGAGGAAGTTTTAGGTTTTCCTTTTATATCTGGATTTATCATTGCCTTTAGGTTTTGTGTATGTGCGTGTGTGTATGTGTGCGTGTGTGCATGTGTGTAAGTGTGCGTGTGTGTATGTGTGCGTGTGTGTATGTGCATGTGTGTGTGTGTATGTATGTACATGTGTTTTAGTGTGCTACCATGCCTCTTACTATGGTTCCTTGGTAGAAGTGTCTTCGTGAGGCTGACACAGAAAGGTCATTTACAGTACTTGAATGTGGGGGGCTGGGCTTGCTGATGGAATGCCTGAGATAGGATGATTGGAAGATGGACTAACCTCTTGATGGCATTATCCCACACAGGCCTTTATCCCAGGGTCATTTTCATTTTGACTTTAATGGTTCCTAACGGTCCATCTCCGAAGCACCCTAGTTCTTGGAATGTTCACCTATGTCCATTTTTTTTTTCAAGACGTCAAACTCCTCAGTTTTCTTGTCTATAATCAGATGGAATTGGACGGGGTTACCTCAGAAGACTCTCCCCACTCTATGGTTTTATAATCCGATTCAGGACAGAGATTTAGTCGAGAGACGGAAGCGTATTAAAGGGAATGAACTATGGCAAAATAGAAAAATCTTTTGAAGCTGTCAGGAGATAGGCTCTAAAAATCTAATAAAACATTTGACTCGTTGGGGACACGAGTCAATGGGAGATAATTAGAAATAAACTTGGGGGGGGGAGGACTCAATATTTGGTGGCAATGCCTTAATTAATTTTGCTGTGCCCTTGGGATGATGATGGTGCGTATTTGTGCCTCCAGCTCAGGGTCAGAATTGCTCATGGAAGCTGCATGACACTGATTGAGTAGGGCGTTCTAGATCCAGAGAGAAAGAAGGAGCATTAGATTTTAATTTATAATAACCCAAGACCCAGGGTCTCAGATTGACAGATCTCCCCCACACAAAGGTCAACATCTTGAAGGATTTCTAAGATTAGATTTTTGTTTATACCTGCAATGAAGCTATGTTCTTTCCCCTGGGCTTGAATGAAGTTGAGGGGATTCCAAGAATGGGGGGAGAAAACCTTACCTGGAGAATTCTCACTTCTGAACAGGAATTGATTAGAGTCTGATGGGTGTATGTATTGAAATGAAAATGAAATCTTAGTTTAAAATCTATTTGCTTGCCTCGATTGTACAATCCCCAAAAAATCGATGTCATTGTCCCCATTTTCTAATGTGCCATCCATTCAATATGCCTAATTGGTGTCGGTTGCACATTTGAGGAAAATGAGTACGTTGAGATGCAAAGAAGCCACAGAAAATGGCTTCTTATTTATTTTTCCTGTAGCTCATGTTGAAAATCCATAGGTCGCCATCCAAGTTCATCCCACTCTAAGCTGACTGATTGGAACTGGGCTTGTTTGAAAAAGATGAAGGTACAGTCGTTGGCATGGGTTGGAATTCGAATGTCACAAAATACCGTGAGAAAGAAAAAAAAAACTCAGCCAACAGGCCTTACTTCAGCCACATGACTGGCCCTGTAGACAGTTCAGTATTGTATTGCCAGAGCAGAAATATAGCCCACCTGTCAAAATGGCATTTACACAGAGCGCAAGAGGGGGCTGACGGGAGAGACATTTAGGAGAGATTTCCTGGATTTATGGCATTGATTTTTGTTCTTTGTATGACGAAGACGTTAACATTTCTGCTGGAAATATGTTCTCTGTAATGAGTCTGGTTAACTTTATGAAATACAACACACCAGGTTAGCATGTGCCAGAAAGTGGGTCTCCAATGCTTTCAGAGAGGGCTGCGGGTCTCTCCCAGAGGGGGTTTTGTTAAAGATCAGATAGGGAAGGAGAAAGCTCGGTCTGCCTTTAGTTTTGACAAAGTGATCAAAGGCAAGCCTTAGCTGGGGAATTTGTTTGAGGAAGGGTTAGAGGAGAGGGGAAATCTTCATAGCAACATGGACTTCAGGGGCTGTGTTTAATATCTATTTCATCAGCAATTCACTCATTTAGCTATTCGACAAATGTCTGTGTTCTGCCGTCACCTAACAGGCTGTATAGAGTTACCCGTGGAGACCTTCCAGACCAGAAGAGAAAAAACCCAAACCAGTTTCACCGTCTGGGAGCATGAAGATTAACTCCTTGGAGAAATCCAGATGCGTCTTGTAAGGGTGGGAAACTTGGCTTCGTATTGCCTGACGTCTCCTCTGTATCACCTGTGGTACCCTGGTGCCCGACACTGCATCTGGCCTGTCCTTTGAAATCTAAAAATATTCCTTTCATCCTTTCCTCCCTTCTACGGATCTGCAGTGACTTCCCGAGTTGCCTGCCGAACTCAAGATCAAAAGCCCATTTTTGAGAGTCACACTTTCTCATAACTGAGCCTCTCTCCCTTTCTGAGCACAGGCACCTTGGTAATGTCCTCTCATTCCCCAAGGTGCACCGTTCCCTTCTGAGATCGCCCAGGCCGCTTGAAGCCCCTGATAGAATCTGTGGTTTGTTGAAACCTTGATTGGCGGATAGTTGTCTCCCAAGAGCATGCAAGATTTGCTCTTGCTTCACACCAGCACACTCTTCCACAACAAGGAACTAAAGGGATAACACCTGGAGCTCTGCCCACAGTATTGTTGACTTTGTGTGGCGTGTGCCCTTCCCGGGGGTGTACATCTGTGGTGTGTGGCCCCGGGGGATCTACTCTACCGCCTTTTCATGTTCACTTGCTTGAATACATCTCATTTTTAAGAGACTGAGTATAGAGAAGTTCATGGGTACATTTAACAAATGTTTAGGCTGTGCAGCGTGGGTCTTGTAGGAAACACAAGGGGCTTGTGGGGGTTGTGCGATGGTTAGTTTTGACTGTCAGCTTGATGTCAACTAGAGTCACTTGGGAAGAGAGCTCCCTCGGGTGACAGATTAGATAGATCAGGTGAGCGTGTCTGTGGAGCATCATTTTGATGGTTAAATGTTATAGAAAGATCCATTCCACGGTGGGGAACACTGTGACACGGACTGGGCCCTTAACTGTGCAGAGGGGAGGGAAGCTAGCTGCTCGAAAGTTCACAGGCAGCATGGGTGTGCTTGATTCTCTCTTTTCTTCAGTGGACGTGTGGCGGGACGAGCTGTCTCAAGCTCTGGCGCCATGACGTTCCTTTTGATGACTGACTGTAAAGCTTCCTGCTTTATGTCCTTGGCATCAAATTGCTTTATCAGGGAAACATAACAAGATGAAAGCTGAACATGGTGGGGTGGGTGGGGCGGGGCAGGGCGGGCGGGGTGGGAGGTAAGTGTGTGGGTGGGGAGGTTGGGGGTAGGGAGTGAGATGCTGTCAGCGACTGAGGTGGGAGGAGGGGTAGAATGGGGATTAGGAGTATGGGAATCTGCCAGTGAGCATCGAAGGAGTCTTTGGGTCCTCAGTCGGGCTGCCCACGTGGAGATCATATGGGACCCATACAATCCCAGTCTTTGGGCTGAGGCCAGTTACAATCTGAAGGGACCTCCTGTGTACTAGAGAATCCCAAGTCCCAGGAACATGGTCTGGCGTGTTTGTTGAATGAATATTGGGGTTGGATTTAAATAATGTTACTGAGTCGTGTCTGGCCTTAAGTATCTTCTGTCTGGGAACTCTTT
This sequence comes from Mus pahari, assembly GCF_900095145.1. Taxonomy (NCBI): domain Eukaryota; kingdom Metazoa; phylum Chordata; class Mammalia; order Rodentia; family Muridae; genus Mus; species Mus pahari. The sequence goes on along the minus strand of NC_034598.1, from coordinate 83,699,695 downwards.
CACATATTAATTTGCCTTCTTTTTAAAAATTACATTTAAGGCCGGGCGTGGTGGCGCATGCCTTTAATCCCAGCACTTGGGAGGCAGAGGCAGGTGAATTTCTGAGTTCGAGGCCAGCCTGGTCTACAGAGTTCCAGGACAGCCAGAGCTACACAGAGAAACCCTGTCTCGAAAAACCAAAAAAAAAAAAATTACATTTAACCTCCCCCCCCCTCCGTATCTGTATGGCTCACATGTAAAATCAGAGCACAGCTTTATAAGACTTAGTTCTTCCCTTCTGCTACTCGGGATTTAGTTCAGGTGGTCCGCTTTGGTGACCAGGGCCCCTACCCACTGAACCATCCTGCCAGCCTCCCTTTCCCGCCCTGTATTCTTGAATGACTTCATGTGCATGGGTACCTCCCACGACTTAGTTCACTAGAAATGGTTTGTGCAATACGAGTCTAAAATCCCACAAAAAGGGTATGATTTGAGTCGGAATTTAGCTGACGGGTGGAAGTTTGTAAGTTAGAACCCATCTGCTGGGCTCAAATGAGAGGACAAGTTATGATAGAACAAGCCTTTGCAGCAGGCGGGGGAACTCATTTTAAGAGCTAACCTTGGTAATAAGACAGCTCACTTCCTCTATCCTTCAGTGTTTGCCCTGGGAATTCTTGGTTTTAGAACTCGGGGTTCCATAATGCCTGGCATTGAGGAAGGGATTTAACCTGCCAGGTTACGCCTCACATTTACCCCACCCCCACCCCCCATGTTTGAGAAGCAGAGCAGGTAGAAGCAATCTCAGGCGGCTTCCCGTCCCAGCTTCCTGGGTCACGGCCTGAACTCTGGCTTGGAGGGTGAAGAAGATAACCACAGCGTGTTACTATTGTGCCTGTCCGTGGCTTATGGCTTGCATTAGAGCAAAACAGGTTTGAGATGAGACCCTTCAGCTGGGATCCGAGCAGGCTGTGCCTGAGCCCTGAGGGAAGGCTGGGGTCATTTTACACCACAGTGAGCTCACCCAGGGAGAGTCAGAGGGAAAACTGGTTAGCTGCAGAGCAGAGTTCTATTTGGAGCTTCTGTAATCACCCTGCATTGATCCTACCCAGGTTCCCAAGCGGCTGAGGCGCAGCCCGGTGTGGTCTTTTCCGTGTTGTAGGCGTAAGGCTTTAGGGAGGAGAGGAGGGCGAGGTTCACCGGAAGAAAAGAGACCAAAGGAGACATCGCCAATTACAGCACCTGTCAGTGTTCAACAACAGATAAAATTAATTCGGAAACCCAAACAATCTGCAGAAAAACCGAACACAATTATCTAAGAAATTAAGTTACACCATTTCCATGACCTTTAATCAATCACTGCACCGTTAATGTTAATTTTGTGATCTAAAAAAAAATCATAGTTCGATTTGCATTTTAATGGGTGCTAAATGAGTGTCATCAGGAAGAAATAATGGCAGGGTGGCCTTTTGCTACAAATTCTGCCTTCCTAATGGCAAGGCACAAAGCAAGGAAATGGCGTTTGGAAAGGTTTTGTTTCGCTGTCTAGCAGATGTACAGAGCTGCCCTTCTCAAATGAAAAAACAAGCAATTCCCCACAAATACCACCACCTGTTGTTATAAATAAATCCGAGCTGTAAAATGGAAAGGAACCTTAATGGCAAAATCATTACGTGTATCCGACCCCCTCCCGCCATCCCTTCATGATGGCCTCTTAACAACTTGTTCTTCAGTCATGTGCCTTTTTAAGCGTTCGACCGGCCTCCAGGCCCCCCCATCCTTAACCAAGAGAGATGGCGTGTGAACTTGTGGCTAAATATAAAAAGTTACAAACCTCGGGGGAGTGTGACCTCTTCAGCTATTTGCGTGGTGTAAGGAGCTGGAAAGTGGCTAAGCACAACTTGGAATTTAGGGGTCCCTTTAAATCGTAGTCCAGGACAGCCAGGGGCACATTTCCTGGCTGATGAGATTAAGCTTCAGGTGTGAACACAGAATCCCGATGACATCAGGGTGTCACAAGGGTATCGGTAAGCTGCTGATTTGGTAGACTCTTGCTTCTTTAAGCACTTGGAGGGAAACTGAAGCATCACAATGGCGGCGTGGTATCTTTTAATTATCTTCTCATCCCTCTGCAATGCTCCTGTTGCCTACAGACGTTATCATGATCTCTATAAATATTGATTGTGTCACAGGCCCAGAATATCACACTTACTGAAAATATTGTGGTCCTTACCTGAAACAGAACCTTCTCCCCCTCTCTCAGACTTCTGGGAAAAAGGCCTGGATGAATTATTTCTTTGGAAGAAAGAAGTCTTGAAATTATAAATTTAGAGACGAAAGCTTTAAAAATAAAGAGCTTCAGAGATTTTTTTCCCCCCTGAGTATAAGAAATTCAAATAAGGCAGGGAAGAGAAAATGTCGGAGAGATGAGCCTTCACTTACTTTTTTCTTCAAAGGCAAGACGAGGGTAGGGGTGTGGGGATGTTCCTGCCAAGATTGCAAAAACTCTACTTCATAAAAGATTTATTAGTGGTGACAGAGGGAGATTGCTGAGTGGGACCCTGATAAATGCCTCGCTTTTCTCTCCTTGCTTTAAAATTATGGGTTCTGTCCATAAAGTACTGATTAATTCATATTCATGCAATGACATACCCCCCCTTCTTCCTAAAGCAAAGATTGTAAGCATTTTGCTTCAACAAATAAAGTACTCTGGGTGGAACGCATACTAATTCATTGAGTTCAGCAACTGGTACTACATTTATGCAGTTAATCACAGCAAAGTCAGTAAGGTGCTTTTCTTTCAGTGTCAACAGGACCTGTCTACCTCTCAGCATTTCCCCCCCTAAGGTATTATTAAATCTCTAAACTTCCCCAAATTGAAGACTTATCTAAAGCCCTTTAAAGCTGAGCAACAACCTAGGCCGAAACTCCCCCAGAGAGAAATTTCTTTGCTTTTCTGAAAGACCGACGGTAGTGACTGGAGTCTTTTTTTTTTTTTTTTTTTTCTTGTTTAAAGAATCCAGATGAAATGGTGTCTGCCCTAACTTTCCAGGGGAAAATGGCTGGGTTCGAAACACAGTATTTACCGGGTGCTTCTGGCTGAGAAAAATGGCAGGGCACTTGCCAAGAAGAGAGGATGTCACGAGAGGAGACTAAGGCTAAGGAACTCCGTGACGGCGTCCATAGTAAGCCCCTGGCTAGGACATTCCTGCTTCAGAAGGTGTTTTTGCTTCTGTTGCCTGTGTCAGCCTTTTACCTCGCTGCTGGATGAAATATTTGAGAGGAATAGCTTGAAGGAGGAGAGGGTTTTTTTTTTTTTTTGGTATTTATTTCATGTGTATGGATAAAATTTTGCCTATGTGTATTTGCAACATGTGTGTGTTTGGTGCCCATAGAGGTCAGATGAGAGACTTGGATCCCCTGGAGCTGGACTTATGAATACTGGTGACCTGCTCTGTGGATGAGGGGCATCAAATCCCTGGCTTCTGTAAGAGCAACAAGTGCTGTGACCACCGAGTCATCTATCTGGCCCCAAGGAAGAGAGTTTTATTTTGCCTCCTGGTTTAGTAAGTATGGTGAATCATGGTGGGGAAGGTGCCACTCATGGACACCGATGCTCCTCATCACCCAAGTGATGGGAGTATGAGGTAGCTGCTTCCTCATAACTAGGTGGACCAGAAAGCAGAGAGGAGACAGGAAATAGGCGTGGCCTCCAACCTTCAAAGTGCTGCGCATGTCAGGTCTGCCAGCAAGAGTGGAGAGACTCTGGTCTCCAAGGTCCAAAACCTCTCAACACAGCGCCATCACCTGGTGATTGAGTGTTCCAACACAGAAGCCTGTGGGAGATATTTCACTTCTAAAAGTTCTCACGTTATCTCTCAGAATCAGCAAGTGCTTTTCAGTTTTATTGAATCTGAGAACGATTAGTTTGTCCCCGTTTCAAATAGTGGGAAATGTAGAAGGTTGTTAGTGAATGAATGAGTCCACTAGCTAACACCGTACTAGAGACCATTATGTGTCTGTAAGAACAGCGAAGTCGCCGGGCACGCCTTTAATCCCAGCACTCAGGAGGCAGAGGCAGAGGGATTTCTGAGTTCGAGGCCAGCCTGGTCTACAAAGTGAGTTCCAGGACAGCCAGGCCTATACAGAGAAACCCTGTCTCAAAAAACCAAAACCAAAAAACAAACAAACAAAAAAACCCAAAAAAACCCCCCAAAACAAAAACAAAACAAAACAAAACAACAACAACAACAACAAAAAAAAACAGCGAAGTCTTCCACCAGTGGTTATTTAGACTTTTGAGTAACTTCCTAAGTTGCTTTACTATGATGATGAAATTTGATGGTCAAGTTGCTTGGATCGAGAAGCACCAGGGTACCAGTATAGCACATCTCTGGGCATGTCCATGGGGGCATCTCCAGAGAGAAGTAACTTGGGGTAGAGAACCTGCCCTGAACATGAGTGGCCCCACAGGCTGAAGAGCTGCATAGAATGAGATGGGGAGGAGGAAGCCTTTAAGGGCTGGCATTGTCTCTCTCTGCTTCCGGTCCACCCTGAACTGAATAGTCTCTGCCCGGTGCCCTTTGCTGCCATAACTTTCCGCTTAATTAGAAACAACAGAGCCAAGGATTATGAGCAGAAACTCTGGAAACAGGACCAAAACAAAACCTTATTCTCTTTAGTCATTTCCTTAGGTATAACAAAACGTTTAACTAAAATGATCGTTCTGCTTTCAGTAAGTTGAGAACGGCCATCCAGCTGCGGCCAGAGGTGGGGGAGATGCTTCATCAAGAGTAAGACTGACTAGTCTGGCGATGGTGATGATGCACGCCTTTCATCCCAGTATGTGGAAGGCAGAGGGCAGGTGGATGGCTGAGTTCGAGGCCAGCCTGGTCTACAGAGTGAGTTCCAGGACAGCCAGGGCTACACAGAGAATCTCTGTCTTGAAAAAGCAAAGATAAACAAACAAATAAATGAAATAAAGAATTAAACTTACTCACGGAAACCACCCGTGCCAACTCTGGACCTAAGCTTAACTCACCTCTCCAGTCTTCACTCCTACTCTAGGGAAATGATGCATTTTTCTTCCCATCTTACGGTTTGCCTTACAAAGCATGAGCATCCCTCAAGATCATGTAGCTGGTAAGTAGCAGAGGCGGGGTTGGAATCCCCCTTGTGGGGACTCTGGTACTCCTGCTCAACACTGTCACACTTCACTGTCTGGAGCTAGGTCAGCCAGAGTTGGGAGCCATATAGGGTGTCATCTACAGGATTGTCACACAGAGGGGAGAGTTTAGAAGGTACACCATGAGGCTTCCAGGGGGAGAATGTGTGGACCTCTAAGGTCGGCTTGGGGTCTGAAATCTGCATACAGCCTGGGCTTGAGTTCTGATAAAAGCTGGCAGAGCGCAGCGCAAGGGAAAAAGACAGAGATACTGGCGGCCAGCACCAAGGGACAGAAAATACGGTCAGGCACAGGACTCGGGGTGTACCTCTGGGGCAAGGTGGGGCTTTAACAGTTGAGAAGCTGGGTTGAAAGCCAAAGAGATGCTTTCATGCCCGAATCCAGAGGCATCTCACTGATAAGAGGCCAATTTGTTTTGCTTAAATTAAGGGAATGAAGGGCAAATTAAGTACCAATAGATGGGATCAAACTGGAGGAAATCAAAGCGCCTTAGTTATTGGGCTTGGAGAGTATGGTTTGGTGAGGGGCAGGAAACAGGCTTACCAACTACAGAGAGTTGGATTCATTTTGTCAGTCAGCGGATGCATGTGCATTTCAGTCTTTTGCCTTTAATAATGATAATAATAATAATAATGATTGAGAAACTTGCATGGGGTCAGCAATAGGCAGTCAGCTTGCATCTTGCTTAATCTTCACAATAATTATACCTGATAAGTACTATTATCCCTGCTTCTGGTTTCACAAGTAAAGGTTAAGTAATTTTATGAGGTCACGTATCCAGGAAGTGTGAGACCAAGGCTGTATGTCAGATGAATCAAAACAGCTACACAAGAGGTTAAAATAATCACTTAAGTACACCCCACTAAAAGTGATCCAATAGGCTGTCCCATGATTAGCCGATTAAAGACAGGTTGTCACAGCAGGAAGCTGTGGATTTTCTGATTGCATACTACTTCTTTTCAACTAGGAACATCTATTTTAGTTTTTTTTTTTTTTTTTTTTTTAAATCTATATTTACTAGGCATGGTGGTACATACCTATAATCCCAGCATGGAGGCAACGGAAGCAGGGGGATTAGAAGTTCACATCGTCCTTAGCTACAGAGCAAGTTTAAGGATAGCTAAGGCTACATGAAATCCTGTTTGAAAAAAATGTATAGTTCAGTTGTGGACTGGAGAGATGGTGTGGTGGTGAAAGAGCATTTACAACTTCTGTAGAGGACCCCAGTTTTGGCCTCAGAATTCGCAACAACAGGATATACAACAAATAGCCTGTAACCATGGCCACAGGGAACCCCAGGGAATCCATCACTCTACTGGACTCTTTTGGCATTGCATTCACACACACGCACACCCCTACACAGACATATAAATGTACGTTAATTAAAAAAACAAATAAATAAAGCTTGGGGTTGGAGAGATGACTTGGTGGTTAGTAGCATTTGTCATGCTTGCACCCTGGGCTTGATTCCCAGCATCCTCATGGCAGCTTAGAATGTTCTAGAGGATGTAATGCCCTCTTCTGAACTTCACAGACACTAGGCACATATGTTGTGCACACATGTGCTCCCATTCTTGCATACACACACACATACACATACACACACACACATATTCAGGAAAACATTCATATATATAAAATAAACTAAAAAAAGCCCCTAACTTTTTTCTACTTCTAATGGAAGAATAAAAATACTATATATTGATAGTATAAGCTATAAAATATGATGCATTGATATATATATGACTAAATATATAATATATATTCATATGTAACTGACTAAAGCTAATTTGCATACCCATTGCTTTATGTATTTATATTTTTGTGGTTAAAAACATTTAAAATGTACTCTCTTAGCAACTGTCAATTATACAGCACATTGTTTTCAACTGTAGTCTTCCTGATGTATGTACACCAGATCTCTTAAAAGTATTTCTTATTTTGTCTATCTGTGTGCATTTGTAAGTATGCAGATGTAGGCACATCTGTAAGTCAAATGTGTGTATGTGAATATGGAAGTCAAAGGTTAACTTGGGTGTTTTTCCTCATATACTGCCCACATTTAAAAAATGTTTTTCAGTCTCTCATTGGAACCTAGGGCTCTTAATTAGGCTGCTCCATAGATCAGCCTGTTTCTGCTTCCCCAGTGCTGGGATTATAAGAGTATGCCACCATGTCTGGCTTTTTTCATGAGTGCAGGGGTTTGAACTCATGATGTTAAGCTTGCTCAGCAAGTGTTCTGCTGATGGGCCCAGCTATACAACGCTTCTTGGACTTCCCTCAGTTTTCTTACTAATGTTTGATGCCCGCTTCTCCTCTAGTCTCCTGGATGTTCATGTGTTTCATGCCACTCCTGAATGGAGGTGGCATTTATGGCACGTATCTAGCCTGGCAGACTGGTTCATATACCTGAAATTTTGTCCATCAGAGGCTGTCTGAGGCTACTTTGGTTGGGATACAGAAACTCTTACCAACAGTATCCCCAGACAGGGCTGAGCAGTCTTTCCCTATCTGAAGCATCAATTGAACTTATTTTCTCCGAGTTTCCGGTTTTGCTCTTTGTAAATATATGGATTGCATTGAAATTCACTTATAGTCCATGCTGTGGTTCTCTCAGGAGCTGATGGTAAGACAGTGGATGATACACAAAGGATGTTGAGGTATTTCAGAGGGGTTTGTTGACAAAAAAAAAAAAAAATGCTGGGATCCAAAGGCAAATGATGAGTTCAAGTTCTGCATTTTATTTTGTTTTAACTTGGAGCATGGCTAACTTTTCTTTTGTAAAGTGGGACAATTATACCACCACCCCCATTTCCATCTATGTAGACCTTTGACTAGAGAAAGACTGGATTAATCTCACAATAGATACACTCCATTGCACAACACTATTGTCCAGACCTTGGAGGGATTGGAATATTAGCAAGGCAGGCTGTTAATAGTCTCCGAGATAGGATCCACATACAATACTGTACTGTACTGTACTGTCTCCTGCTCCCAAGAGCAGTCAAGGGTTTTTCTATCTGATTTGTTGTGATAGGTTTGTTTATTGGAATCTTCTTTTCGAACTGTCCATTTTAGGGGATTCTGAAATGACATTTCTGAAACTAGCTGGAGAGCCTTCTCTGCTATCCCCAGTGTCACCTTACTCCCCTGTGAAAGCACATCCGGGCTTCGTTACATTTACTGAGACAGACTCGAATAAATCCTTACCGTAGATAAACAGCCTCAAAATTAGCCACGGGTGAGCAAACCACCTCTAAACATACGCTTTAAAGGGCATGCTCTTTAAGGGAGGGGAGGGAAACCAAGCACCGAAAGAGTTTGGAGATAATTTGTGTATTGCAGGTATGGCCTGATAAGACCCAACAAAGCTCAGTTTCTAACAGCAGAGATGTATAGTATGGCTGTCACCAGGACAGCCCCTATAAACCAAGTCATTTACCAGAGCAAAATGTGTCACTCACATTACCTTTTGGGAGTGAAAGCTAACAGGCACAAGGCAACAACAGAGTGAATTCATGAAGCGCATGTCACCCATGCTGTCTCTTTAGGACTATGGTACCTGGCTGGTCTTACCACCCCTGTTTCATATATGAAGACATCCATGTCCTTAGGATTTATTGATTTAACCTTGATGTTAGTGCTGGGGTGGGCTCTCAACCCCGGGGAGTTTTTGGCAATGTCTGGAGACAGTTTGGATGGTTGCAGCTGGGGTTGGGAATGGGTACCAGTGGGGGTCTACTGGGACTCAGTAGAATCCACAAATGCTAATGCCCTTGATGCCAAAAGGACCATGTAGTTGAAATGTGGGTAGCGCTGAGTGTGGAAAAACCCTGAGCTGGTGTAGCAGTGAGCTCAGTGTTTGATTCCTAGCCCGCATCTCTACAGGTTTGACAAGATCACAGTGTGGAGGAACTGCTGTCCCTGACCACACAGTTCCCCAAGCACACGGTGCTTTGGTGGTACCTGGTAATTTCAGCACCGATCATTTTGGTCATTCCCATGGGTTCCTGTAAAACATTCCATGGACTGTTCTGAATATCACATCTGGGTGTCACGTGATTCGATTTAGCAGTATCTAATCTGTAGGTGGTGGAGGAAGAACTCCAGCTTTACAGCGGAGCCAAGAGGATACTTTGAGGAGACTCACCTTTTGCCTCCTCTAAAAGTAGCGCCATATTCCTCAAACACTGTGATGTACAATCATCAAGGTATGTTCCCAGCCTGTCAATAGATGTTTATTGAGAGGGAATCAAGTGTAAAGCTCTGATCAAGTTTGATTTCATAAAAGTGGCAGAAGTGAAGGCTCCGACTTCTTGGGACTCTTGTATGAAAGACAAAGGAAGGACACACACAATGAAGAGTAAAGTATATAACACACCAGGGAAAAAGGGATGCTCTCCACATAACACAAAGTAAGGGAGCGCGCGCGCGCACGTGTATGTGTGTGTGTGTGTGTGTGTGTGTGTGTGTGTTGCATTTCATATGGGTGGGAGGAAAGGTATAAATAGGGAAGATACCAATTTTTTTTTTTTTTTTTTGAGTCACCATGGTGGTATGTGTGAGAGAATCGGTCATTTTTGGCTATTAGAAGAGAGTTCTGGGGAAGACGGAACAGTAAAAACCTCTGGGACTGGTGGGCATTTGACGAGTGTAAATAGGAGTCAGGATGCCACCATGGTTCAAGTGGAGACGACAGCAAGGGGAAAGAGTGTGTGGAGAAAGGGCTCTGGCCATATCGGCAGGTGGACCACTCAAGCCCCTCGAGGACTGTAGGAGAACATGGTTAGAGACAGCTAAAAATAAAAATCAGTCTGACAGCCGTGCTGAAAGTTCAGAAGGAGTGGGTAAGCACTATAGGACCCTGGCTTTTCCTCACTCCTTTGCTCCCTGATGGCCATGTGGTAAGGAGGCATCCTCTACCACGTGCACTGTCACCATATGTCACATGTGCTGTCCAGAGCACAAAAACAACCCCGTCAAGGGGCTGTGGGCAGCCCTAAAACTGGGAGCCAACCGGCAAGTTTCCACCTTTTAAGTCTGCCTGTAATGACTTTGTGTGTGTGCAGAAAGGCTTTCAGAAAGCCTTCATTGTGCATGAGATCCACCAAGTTCTGCATTAAAGCCCTCCGTGGTTTACCTGTTGCTACTCATTGGGTTTGCAACGGTACACCGCTAAATGGTACCTAGTCAGATTTTGAATTTGGGTCTCTTGTAAGTAAGTAAGTACTCTTTTAAAGAGTAATATATAGCCTATCCATGCTGATTAGAGTTGCAGGGTGTCATGATCTTTTTTTTTTTTTTTCTTTTTAAAGATTTATTTATTTCATGTATATGAGTACGTCATGATCTTTTAAATCTACATTCATCTTCTATTTATGTCTCTCTTAATTTGACTCCTTAATATTTACTTGTAATGTTTATTTATTAAAATCTTGTCGAATCATATTCCTCCAAGGAACCTATCTCATTTTTTTTCCCCAACTAATAGTTGTCTTTAACTGAAATATAAAGTCTAAACTTCTCTCTATGTGCCAAAGGGGGCAGGGAAGCAGTGTTGATCACCTCTTCCCTTGGCCCATGACGTTACTGAAGCACCTTTAGTCTCCTTGGATGTTGAGCTAGTTCAAGTTTTGAGTCAGGAGGTCACAGGCTCAGAGCGTGTGGGGGTTTTGTTTGGCAAGAGGGCATGGGAAATGGGGTGCAGAGAGAGAAAAGAATTTTCTGTGGGAAGAAAGAATCAGAGAGCTAGGCAGACACACGGCGGGTAGTTTTAACCTTCACCTTGAGCCAAGGCAACACTCAACAAACCTGAAAGCTCCCAGACAGATGAGAAAATATGCTATATAGAGAGGCTTAAGGAAAATGGATTTCTCGATTCATTGTAGAAGTTTAAAAGCTTTCTAAGATTCTTCCATCTCTATAATAAAAAAATTTTTTTAGCCTATGTTCCATTAATCTTTATGTCCACAATGGAAAGCCTTTTGCTTAATAATATCCCTTCAAATATTTGAAGACTATTCTTAAGTCTCCCCATAGACTCCCTTCCTTGAGAATAAATAATCTAAATTGCCTTGAACTTTCCTCATAAATTCCTTCTCTCATTCTTTTGATTCATCTTTATAACTTTTCCAGGAGTTTTCTTCACGTCGTTCTAGCTTGCGTCTCAAACACGAGGCTGGGGAAGGACAAAGGACTAGGACGGGCATCATGTAGCTTAGACCCAAATGGGAGTTATGTGAGAACAGGCTCCTGATTCTTATTCAGTGTTGGACTCTTAGGACATGGGAGAGCAAACTGCTCTTCTGAGAAAATCCAGACAGTAAAATTTTTTAAAAAATAATTAATTTATTTTATGTATACGAGTACACTGTCATGGTCTTCAGACACACCAAAAGAGGGCATCAGATCCCATTACTGATGGTTGTGAGCCACCGTGTGGTTGCTGGGAATTGAACTCAGGGCTTTTGGAAGAGCAGTCAGTGCTCTTAACTAATGAGTCATCTCCCCAACACCAGATAGTAAATTTTTTATGGGTTCCAGTTCAAGGGTTAATTTTTATGCAATACAAGGGGTATTGTTTATGCAACTGTCCCCCTCTAAAAAGGCAATACTGGTGAAGAGATGCTCAGTAGTTAAGAGCACTTGCTACTAGAGCTCTAGTTCCAGGAGATCTGACGCCCTCTTTTGGCCTCTGAGGACACTGCATGCACACTGCACACACACACCTATCAGCAAACATCCGTACACATAAAATAAAAATAAATACATATTTTCTTAAAAAGGTAATATTCTGCTGGGTGGTGGTGGTGGTGGTGCACACCTTTAAACCTAGCACTCAGGAGGCTGATCTCTGAGTTTGAAGTCAGCCTGGTCTACAGAGTGAGTTCTAGGATAGCTAAGGCTACACAGAGAAACCCTGTCTTGAAAAACAACAAACAAACAAACAAACACCAAAACAAAAAAGAGAAAAGTACTATTCCTTGTTTTAAAAGTGTATAAATAGTTCTTAGCTCAAGTTAGATAATGTAGCTGTGAACTAAAGTCTATGGGCTCTTAGTTCCTAGAACAATGCATGGTCTATTCAAAATATTTGGTAAAGTTTATTGAATAAAACAGTACCTACATCTATGGAAACTACTCATTTTTCTCTGATATATAGGCATGTATACACACATATAAACACATATTCATATACATATATAAATATATGTATGTGTATGTATGTATAAATAGATATATGTGTATACAATACATGTATATATACACACATACACATACATATACTGTTCTTTTGTTATACTGCTGACTCAGTGAGCATGTCCATTAAGATCTCCAGGTCTCCTCTGGCATGCTCACTCGCGGTCATCATCTCCTATGCTGTCTGGAGTAGGGTAGTTGTATTATCCCTCCCCTAATACAGGTTGTAGATAGAACTGTTATCCTTCATTTGCTGGTGGTCTTGATTTCACTTTTCAGGCAACAGAACTGTTTTAAACTCTTGTTATTCTTATGCGTTCAGCAACTGCATAGCTAGAAGTCATTTGTGAACATGAAGAAGCCCATGCAGTTGTTAAAGCCAATGTGCTGGATTTAGTTGAACCATTGCAAAGCCTCACACTCTGTTTTTTCACCTTTAAAATAGATTTACCTTTATTTTTAATTGTGTGTTTGTGTGTGTGTGTGTGTGTGCCTGTGTGTGTGCACATATATATGTATATGTATGTGTGTGATGGGGGTGGTATGTGCACATGGGCGCAGGTGCCTATGGAAGCCAGAAGTATTGGATTCCCCCCGTAGAACCGTAGCTGCACACTATGAGATGCCAGATGGAGGTGCTGGGAAATGAACCTGAATCCTCAGAAAGCGCAGTATGCGTTCTTAACTGCTGAGTCATCTCTCTCCAGGCCCTGGTTTCTTTCTATGGCACCTACTTTTCCCAAAGACAGTGAAGAGTTCATTTCTGCCTTCTGAACCTGGAAACTCACAAAAGGTTGGAACTAATGGGAAAATTAAAATAAAATAAAATAAGCAAAAGAAAAGAAAAGCCATTTTCTCTCTACCCCTCTAGTTTCTGAGCGTTCTGTGTTAGAAAGATTTCCCTTCAGAGCTGAATCTGAACACGACCATCTAGGGCAGAATAAGTCCACAGAGCCAGCTGGATGAAGGTACTTTACAGAATGTCATCAAGTCTCACGTAATACCACCCAATCCACCCTACCTCCAACATCAGTTGACTAGGTTCATGGGTCCCTAGAGGCCTTCCTCTTTGCAGTCCCTTATTTGTCTGCAGTGACCCTGAATAGGCTCCTCATGCCTGTCAGCTTCAACGGCTAATGAAGCCACCTCTAAAGGAGCTGTTTAGTCCAGTTAGATGTGGTGCTCTGACTGTGTGAACTGAAGTTTACAGGAAAAAGAAGCCACCCTTATGTGATGGATGTACAAGGTTGATTGATGAAAAACTTTACTGACTTGAATGCTGCAGGTCTGGAGCCAAACCTTCCTAGATTTGTCTTAGATTCCCTCAATACCATTCTTTGCCCACCTCTGTGTTTGACCTAATTCCTATCCTTGTGCAGTTCTTTTGGATTAACCGACTCTTAGCTTCCACTGACCCATAGGCTAAGAATGTCATCCGAGACCCATGATAGCGATGTCCCCATTTTGCTGTAACCTGCCTAATCTGATATTGCCCATATTTTACTTATTATGTTAGTGTTCTGCCTGCATGTGTTTCTGTAGGCCAGAAGAGGGCACCAGATCTCATTATAGATGGTTGTGAGCCACCATGTGGTTGCTGGGGATTGAACTCACGGACATCTGAAAGAACAGCCAATGTTCTTAACCTCTGAGCCATCTCTCCAGCCTGTATTTTTTTTTTTTTTTAAATGCTCTGATATATGACTTTCTTTTGTCCTGCTATTATAAAAACTTCATGAAACTGGCACCATGCTGAAACATGGAATTTGGGGCACATTGAACCTGTGTTCCCAGGCTATGGAACTCACCTTCGACTTCAGAATAAACCAAATCTTTTTACGAGGGGAAAGCTGATTTTTTTTTTTTTGTGCTGGCAGCCGATGGAAGCAGGCAGGGAGCATTTCTTCTTCTCTAAGCTTCCGACTAGCACCTGGGTGGTATGTGTGTTCAATCCCTTGGGTTCGTGAAAAGCCATCCCTGTTCCCTAGGGGTGGGAGATGTTGCCCAAGGCAATCGGCTCTATCCAGCCCTTGCCTCCTCTGTCCCCTGAGATTCCCATATTGCAGAGATTGTCGTGATTGCTACCATTTTACATGCCCTGGAAAGTTGCATTTATTTACGTTGACTTCCTTCTTAACCAGCTGGGGGGGGGGGGCGGGACCGGGGGAGTTGAAAAATAGCCAAGCCAGTGGTGTGGTTGATCAACCCTTAACATTTCTTCTCTCAAATGTTGTAGCAAGGAAAGTGATGACAGTTCTAAGGTTCTGTCAGGTGGACATGATCTACAAGGGCTGGCAGACCGGATGAAGGTCACAGGATCAGGTTCTGCCTCCGACTCAGGAGCCGGGAAGGCGATGGAAGTGTATTCCTCCTGAGGGTGTGAGTCCAAGCTTAGGAATTTATCAGTGTGTGTCTGGGATCTGCTGTAATGAGCCTCTTCCCTTTTCTCATGAAACTAAACTAGTTTCTGATTAAAGCTGGCTGGGCTTCCTGAGATACAGAAATTAATTCATCTGGAGGTGGTGGGGGGTATTCCTGTCTTTGTCTGGCTTAACAGATAAACAGTCTCATTTGCATGTGGGGGATCATGTTTCCTCCCCGACTGGTGAGAGGACAGTGACGGTGACATTGAATTTGCATATCCTCCTTCACTGATGTTGGCAGGGCTTCTTTGAAGGTGTCCTGGATTCTGGATCTATCCTCTCCTGTTCTTGTCGGAGGTCCTTTTGCCCTGTGCCTAGTCAGGTCACATTCAGACTGCTGGTGTGACGAAACCACAGTGGCTTGAGACAAGGAAGGCTTATTTCATTTTTTCATGACACGGCCGGCCGTCACGCGTAGCCAAGGGAAAGCACTCCGTGCTGCTCTCTCAAGCGTCCCGCCATGATGCTGAATTTTTTTTTTTTTTTTTTTTTTTTTGCATAAAGCTTATGTGGCAAGTGTTTTAGACTCTGTCTCCTTTATTTTCTCACTACTCAATTGTGCCCTTTTAGTTTAGGAGCACCCATGGCCAGCGTGTAAAGGACCAATCATGGATGGGTGAAACTTTATTTGCTAGAACTGTCGGTTGGTGGGGAGAAGAGAATGTGACGAGTTAAGTTTTTATTACTGCATCCTAATTACACAAAATAGAGGATTTCATGATGACATTTTCATACGTTTGTATAATGTACTTTGATTACATCTACCCTTCCGTCACCTTCCCGAATCCTTCCTTCCCCCACCCCCAGGACTCCTTCTCAATTCAAACATTTCCTCCCACTCTTATGCTTGCTTTAAAACATTCAAGGTCTTCTGTTCATGAGAGAAAGCAAGTGGTGTTGGTCTTTCTAAGTCTTGCTTCCCCCTCAGTCCCACATACTTTCCTAAATGAAATAATGTCATTCTTCATTCATTTCTATATGAATTCACCTGGTGACGAAAACCAAGGCTGATTCCATTTTCTGGCTCTTGTGAATAGGTTTTCCCTCCCTCCTTCCCTCCCTCCCTCTTTCTGTCCCTCCCTCCCTCCCTCCGTCCCTTCTTTCCTTCCTTCTATGTAGAAGCCTTTCATCTAGATCAACTTTCCATCTCTCCAAGCACCCATTTGTTGGGAGCTATACATTTTACAATTCAGTGGCTTGGCAGGCGGATGAGAAGGGTCTAACCTTGGGAGCTGTTCTAAATATTAACTGTCTGACATCATTTTCTTGAAGTCACCATGGTTCTGTTTGAATGCCTGCACCCGTATGGTGAGATTAAATTTGTCTGTCTACCTTAGTTCTCTGGTTAGACTTCTGAGTGCAGACAGCCATATGCTGCCATCCTCGGATTTTTAACAAATGTATAGCCACGGGAGTCCTGAGCCTTTTATCCTTTACTGTGACTGGAGGGCCTGGGTCTCTCAGATCACTTTAGGTATGTGTGAGCCCCTTTCATATTCTCAGACGGTGTATACAGTCAGAATCTCCCCCTATACAGGGCCTGGAGAGTCTGCTTTTGCCATTTAGCATCCGTAGGATTCTCTTAAACTACGCAAAATAAGGGACTTGATTTCATCCAGTAGAGGGCACTGTGCACCAAGGGTAGCCAGTCCCATTCCTTCTGTTAGAGGGATGAATTAAGGATTAATGAAACCCATATTCAAACCTTGAAACTATATCACCTATCATAAACCGCAAACCAAAACACCACAGTAGCAATGTACTTTATAAGAGGGAGAAATGCAATTTATTAGCAACTTGTACACTCCAGAAGGTACAGGCCTTCTCATCAAATCAACCGAACGTTTCTTTCCCTTTCTCACAAACTCAGGATGTCTGAATAAAGGTTGTCTCAGTGTGAGATGCTTAGCTGAAGTCCTTAGGATCTTGGTGGGGTGGGGTGGGGGTGGGAGTGACAGCTTCAGGTTTGGTTCTGTTAAAAACAGAACCCTTTGCTAAAAAACAGAAGTCTTTGGAAAGCACCTTCTTCTACAGGAAAGTGACTTAACACATTAGAGAAACTTACAAACTACTGAGAGAAAATATAAAAAATACAACGGTCCCCTAAGTGTTCAAATGGATGACGTCAATAGCTAACAGGGAGGACTGAACATGTACTTTGAGGGGTATGAACTTTTTGTTGCTGCTACTGCTTTTTAAGTTTTTCACATGTCTATATCCCTGTGCTTTGAAGAAAAACATTCAAGTTCTATTTTCTCCTCTCCTCTCCTCTCCTCTCCTCTCCTCTCC
>NC_034598.1:83649977-83682106 GCF_900095145.1 Mus pahari | reverse complement strand
CTTCCCTTCCCTTCCCTTCCCTTCCCTTCCCTTCCCTTCCCTTCCTTTGTGAGTCTGATGATTGCATCTAGGACTTCACATAAGCCAGACAGATACTCCACAGCACAGCCAAATGAGCATCCCTCGCCAGTCACATAGGACACAGTGCTTCTCTTGAACCTGCTCTTAGCTTGGGCTGTCTGATAGCCATCCAACCAGGCGCTCATGGAACTACCCCTTCTCTACCTATGCCCAGCTCCCTCGCAACCCTCTCCTGTTGCTGCCATATACGAGAACACATTTGATTTCAGACAGATTAGTTATCAAACATAAGATATTAAGGATATTAAAGGCAATTCTCTGGTGTCATTTTTTTTCCCCCTGGAGCTCACTTACCTTTTCCTGATGAACCTTTTTGTCATTACCAGGATCACCCATCTGTTCTTAATGGCCTAGCAAACCTCATCATAGGCCTTCTCCTGAAATCCTGATCTCTGGGATTTTATCCCCTTTATTAGATTAAGTTGCTGCATTAAATCTGGTGAACAGATATGAGTTGGGACAGCAGTAAAGCAGATGCTACTGACTGGTCACCCGCAAGGTGACCAGGCCAAGCTTTTATGGAAACTGTGTTGTTTAGACCGTATTTCGATTTTAGACTCTTATCTCCACTAAAAATTACATTTATTTATTTATTTATTTATTTATTTATTTATTATTTAGGTGTGTGCACATGTGTTGGCATGTGCATACCGTGACGTGCGTGTGGGGATCAGAGGACCGCTTTCAACAATCTGTTCTCTCCTACCATATGGGGCATGGGATTGAATTCAGTTCCTCAGGCTTAGTGGCAAGTGCCTTTACCCACCGACCCATTTGCTGCCCTTGTACGTCTGTGCTATACACAAGGAAACTGAGAGCTAAAAGGAAGTCAAGAAATGTGACATAAGTGGCCCAGTTAGCCGGTGGCAAGAGGAGAGGGGAGTGCCCGGAGTACACTGGCTTCAGAACTGCTCCCATCTTCCAGAAATGTGCTCTCCTGGTGAGAATTTGAGTCTAAGAAAGGACAAAGGCCAGACTGTGTATGAAAATAGAGCTCTGACTCACAGTCTGGAGCAACCAGCCAGGAGACCAGAGCCATCACTTACAGGAGCCAGCAGAGGAAGCCAGTCTGCCATCTCCTTTCGGGCTAGCAGGAAGTTAGATCACTACCTCTAACAGCCGCTCCAGGAAGGCAAACAATCATACTGTAATGATTGGTCCCAAATGGCTGAGATTTGAGTAATCTCTGACAGCTTCCGTAATTTTTGTCCCTACTTCCAGTTTAAGACCAACCAGGGAAAGTCAAATATACATCCCTAACTAGTCATGTAAGAGACCATGATTCTAGGGAGGCTGCTTCAGCTTCCTCAGATGTCCCGATGGGCATGCACAGAGCTGTTTCTTTCCCCTCCATACAATGTTCCTTCTCCTCTGCTTACCTCTGAGTCTTGTCAAATGCGGTGGCAGTGTCTGGCTTCTCTGCTTAGTAACAACCTCTGAATAGAGTGTACACGCCTTCATTTGGTTAGTCTTCATTTATTTCCTCACCGGACACCATATAATTGCCGAGGGCTATGTTGAGTCTCTCTCTTATCTACTCTCCATGTTGACTAACATGGATTCATATCTAGTTGTCTCCTCCTCTTCCTTCTCCTATTCCTCCTCAATCTCGTCCTCCTTCTCTTCTTTTTAAAAAGTGTCTAACTGTTCAGATTGGCATTCCAACTACAAAGAATTCTCTTTGAAACTGCTCATCTAAGAGATTTCAAGGATTTGGGCTTCATTAATTGATCAGTTCTATGTCTGTAACTTTAATGATTTTGTTCAGATTTGCTATCACAGTGACCCATTCACCACTTGCTGCAAATGTCCACATTGGGCATGCCTTTATCAGTACTTCTAGAAAGGGAGGAGTTTTTAGATACTTGACAAACATTTAAAAATACTTCATAAATTCTTGGAGAATTTAATACAAAAAAATTTTGACTGTGTTCTCTTCCAGCTCATCCTCCTAACTCCCCCCAGAGCCACTCCCACCCCCTACCTCTTCATCTTCATGTCCTTTTTTTTTTTTTTTTTTAAATCAGTAACCCATTGGCTCAAATGAACCTTTTTTTTTTTTTTTTTTTTTTTTTGAGTGATAAAATAACTTTAGTTGTGAGCTCAGGAGAGTTTCCCACAGCTCAGAAATGTCCATCTTATGGATGCTTTCTCTATCACATGACCCAAGTAGTCCCTGATCATGCTAGAAAGTACCTCAGGGGTTAAAAACTGCCTCGCTTCGATTTTAATGACCAAATAGTTCATGTGTCTTCAAATGCCCCGAGGTGAAAAATGAAACTGATAGGAATCTGGACAGGTAACATTTCATCTGGAAAATATGGACTTAGGCCCAAATTGCTGTATTTGTCAAGGTGCCCACTCTTCTTTTCGAGTTTGCAGAGCGTTCTCATGCACACGGGCTATTTCCTGGAAGTGTGTTATTGTTTAGGAATTGTGTTGGAAATAAAGGAAGCAAATATGTAGGGTACTCTTGACTCCAGGTAGAGAGGCAGGTAGTCTATATAGAAATACAAGGTGACCCAAGATCATACATTGTGAATATGGAACGGATAACTCCTATGTGAGACCTGTAACAGCGGGGTCTTCACTGATCCTAGAAGTGCAAGTGAAGATACATTTATGCTCATCTCCCTGACCTGAGATTGCCTGAGGACACATACAGCTTGCTTTGTTGACAAGACCTTGGTTGTTCGCTCCCTCAAGCTATTTGGTCATATTAACTACAAACACCAGAGAAAGTTAGTCTTTGTAAGGTCCTGCATTTTCATCTGTAAAATTTAGGGAAGAATAATCATTATAGCAGTCTACCCTAGTCCAATAACATGCCCATCGTTGGCACATATTAAATGCTCAATGAATTTCACCTGTAGTAATTGTGAGTTCAATTGTTTCCAAATTCCAATGTTAGAGAATTCATACTTTAGAACTGGGAGGAGGGAGGGGTTGCTGGATCATAACCTGAAATTTGGGTGCTCCTCTGGGATAAAACCAAACCAAACCAAAACACCAAGAAGGAAAAAAAGAAGAAGGAGGAGGAGGAGGCGGAGGAAGAGGAAGAAGAAGAACGAGAAGATGAAGGAGGAGGAGGGGAAGGAGAAGGAGGAGGAGGAGAAGAAGGAGAAGAAGAAGAAAGAAGAAAGAAGAAAGAAGAAAGAAGAAAGAAGAAAGAAGAAAGAAGAAAGAAGAAAGAAGAAAGAAGAAAGAAAAAAGAAAAAAGAAGAATCCATTTCAATCTCCTGTGTCCAGGAAAAGTGCTAATTGATATGTAGTACTTCTGAATAGCCCACAAGAAGGTAAAAACATTGAGCTACTAATCAGGAGCAAAGAGCATGATTCACGAAGAGGGCTGGGGAACTTTTGTCCCATATCTTGAATGTTGGCAATCACTGGTCCACAGACACACGGTGGAATCTGCTTTTGCTTCAGAAAAATGACCTTGGCTGTGGGAGAATTGAGTAAGGGAAGTTGGTTTCTAAGGAGGAGAAACACTTACTTGAGTCCCTTCCATAGGAAAGAAGCTAGGAGGGGGTCTTAAATGCTTCCACTGGTGCCACGAGGCTCAGTTTCCCCATATGAACGAGGTGGAAGCCCTGTTGTGAGACATGAATGAGATAACAAATGTGAACATGCCAACACAGGTATTTCTTGAATAGTGGAAATATACCAATATTATTTCCCATTTTCATTGTCTTAGTGATAGAGACAGTGACAACTGGGAATTGTACTGGATGCCAGAATAGTTATTTCAATGTGGAAAATGAACTTACATAAAATGATTAATTTTGTTTAATTCTGGAATAATATGGCAGAGGTTGGTGATTGTCTTCCAAAATGCACTCCCCTTTTCGTCAATTGTAATTAGAATCCCTCATGAATTCCAAGCCATGGATGCTTAGGATTGCAATTATTTTCCCAAGCCCTGTTTTCTACAATGTATATGTAGGTATGAGTGTGGACATTGGGCTGTGAGAGTAAATTATGCAACCTACAAGGCATTTCTTGAAAAGACATGATGCATTCTCTTCTTCCTTTTCCTCTGCTGCCTGGAATATTGGTATAACGGCTGGAACTCTGTGTAACACTCAGTGGGACCCCAAGGCATAGACTTCGTTTAGGATAAATAAGCCTGGGTCACTAATGACTGTGTGACTGCCATGCTAGTGTTGCGTTAGGGTGCTAATACTATGGAGGGAAGATAGACTTTCTTATTTTTTTTTTTTTTTTGAAGCAGCTTTTTGTTTTCAGGGATGCTCAGTCACTACCAGAAAAAAGTTAATCTTAATAAGTCCTAGCAATTACTTTTTAATGACTATTGATTGTTCTAGTTTCATTTCTGTTGCTGTGATAAAATATCATGGCAAAAAGGAACTTAGGGGAGAAGAGAGGTTTATGTCAGTTTACATTTCCAGGTTACAGTCTATTGTGGAGAAGTCAAAGCAGGAACTTCAAACAGCTGGTTGGTCACATTATGTCCACAGTCATGAGCAGAGAGAGAATGAATATAGATATATTTACCTGCTTGCTTGTGGTCAGTTTGACTACTCTATGCTTACATGGTTCAGGACTCTGCTTAGGGAATAGTGCTACCCATAGTGGGCTTGCTCTTTCTACATCTATATGCCCACAGGCAGATCAAATTTAGATAATCCCTCATTGACAATATCTTCCCAAATGATTCTAGGTGGTATCAAGTTGACAATTAAAGCTGACTACCACAGTGATACAGCCACATGGCTTAAAAAGGAACACTTTAAGACTTCAAATCAAGAGCTAAAATGAATATGAGTCCTTTATAAGAATTTATTTAAAATAATTGTAACCTTTCAAAATGAGGAAGAAAAACTAGCATGCCTTTTGGGTTCTAATGGCCAAGTCAAAGCTTTGATATTATATTATTTATCCATGGAGAAGAAATAATGTCAGCAGGCATAGGTTTCAAGATGCTAACTTCCATATTGATTTGACCATGGCAGTTTGGAATCCAAGAACCCTAACAATAGCAATGGTAGAGTAATAGTACATTCTTAGCACTGAGTTTTAGGATAGCTTTTTCATAATAAAACATTCTACCTATGTATTTGATATTTAATATAAATATATATTAAAAATCAGGGCCAAATTGCTTTGTGTTTACATTTTTTTGCTGGTGATTCAGTAATTATTAATGATTTGATAAGGCCAAAACTTGTAAAAGCTGTCTACTTCAATTTCTGACATAATTTCCTTTGTCCTTACTGTCTGTCCACATGCAGTTGTTAGCTCACCTTCTAGGGAGTGGCCACTTCAGCTGTAATATCATATCATGACCATGAGGGTCTTGCTAACTTGGAGCGAAAGAATAGTTGGAATTGTTTTTCTTGGTCTTCCTTTCCTGTGTGCCTCTGGTGACCTCTTAATGAAGAACCCAATTAGTAGTTGTACAAGAGTCTGATGGGTTACTCTCTTTCTCTCCTTCTCTGCTAAAGCTTCCCTAACACTCCAGAAAGAAGAAGTTCTAAATGGCCTCAACAGCTATAATAAACTCTAGTGCTTTTATTTTTTTAGTTGAAACAGAGTTAAGCCACATCTGCTTTCCTTTCCTCCCTCCTACTCCTCCAAGCTACCTTACCTTGAACATTTCCCATGTTTACCCTACTTTCAAATTGATAGCCTTTTACCCTTTGATTATTATTGTTACATACACATATGTAACACACACACACATGTATATTCTGAGCCTATTTTTGTTATTAGTGTGTACACGGCTTCATGGCTAACCATTCCGGATTGAACAACCAACAAGAGGGCTCATTCCTGGGAGAGGTTAATTCCTCTTTTTGTAGCAGTTACTAGTTACCTGTGGTTCTTGTTTCAGAGGTAGGACCCTGCGAAAAATTCCCCCTTCCATTTTAATATGTCTATTGATATTGTCTTAGTTCCAGTCTTGATTATCAAGCCATTTCTAAGAAAGTCTGTTTCTTAGCCGACTTTCTGGTATTATGGATTTTACAAATTTTCTGCCCCCATCTTCATCTTCAATGATGTTCTGTGGACCATGGATGTAATTTATATTTTCATAAAATGATACACAGTATGTATATGTGTATGTACACACACACACACACACACACACACACACACACACACACACACACCCCTTACAGCCTCTTAAGCCCCTCAGACTGACAATGCACCCCATAAGAACTATAGACTAATAAAATTCCTAGTACCAGGCACATGAAACCTTTTGAATGGTTGGTTAGGGTGGTCAAGTGACTCCCAAAACAACATAAATTATCAATTTAGCCCTTGGTTGCCTTTTGGCCTTGAAGGTCAGCTCCTATTGTTGAAGATATTGTTCTTTTAGGGCACAGGACTCAGGCGATTTGAGTTGAGTGTGATCTGAAAGACTCATTTCTGTGATCTAGCTTCCATGGTTTTAGAACATACAATGCAAGCAGCCAAGGGAGGGAAGCAGTTAGACAGTTCAACACAACAATTTCACCTATGAACCACGATTATTACCAAAGGGGCATAACAGGCGGGAGTGTACCATAATGGTACTCACATGTCAGTGGCAAGCAAAGGCAGTCTCATTGGACTTAAGACCCACTCAGCAGGAGGGAAATCAAGCCTGGTACTGAAAACATGGCCAGCTTCCTAGGGCTAGTGGGGTCAAGACCTTAGAAAAGAATGTATTGCCACCAAGTAGTACTAACACTCTGCCAGACCTGCATAATTCCTTCCTGGATTCTAAGTTTTGTCCTTATGCCCATCGATAAGTGTGACTACCCCATTCATCCAAGAAGCCTTTCTTTACAGAAAACGGAGACCATCACAGAAAATCACAACTGGATACAGCGCAAACATAAACAGATTGTGGGGAGCCAAGCCTCCCTCCAAGGATACACATTCTAGTGTTTTTAAAACACCAGTGGAAGAGGATCGAATTAATCATACTCCCGACTTTATGATAAAATTAATATCATTGCTCTCTGCAATGCTCCTCTTGTTTATCATTTAGTCTTTTTAAGATACTCATTCCTTATAAGTAGTCATACTAATTGTTTATTATGTGTCTTTTCCCTGTGCATCTTCCTGTAATATGCAATATTATGTAATACTTGTACATAGTTTATTATATGTTAGGTCTAGTTGCAGATTATGTGCGATGATTTAGTTCTTACATCTTTATGAGTTATTTATCTTTATTATTTTATATGAGGAGAGATAGCTATTAAGCAACAGTGTAGAATTTGAACTCAGGCAGCTGAATTCTTAGCACCATGCTTTTATTGTATTGTTGTTGATCCTTTTCTTTTCTTTTCTTTTCTTTCCTTTCCTTTTCTTTCTTTCTTTTTNTTTTTTTTTTTTTTTGTGACTAGCTCTCACTCTGTAGCTCAGGCTGACCTGGAACTCATTATTTTAGCCCAGGCTACCCTTAAGCTTGTGCTGATTCTCCTGCATCAGCTTCTAGAGTTGTAGGTTATAGATATGAACCACCATGCCTTGCCAAATTCACACATTTAGCCACTCACCATACCACCCATGCTGGCGTGTTTGCATTTTCAGTCTCTGTTGATGGTATTATATAGCACCACCCTCCGAAGTATAATGTTCTTTCTTGCTTTTGCACTCAGCACCTTGCCTTTAATGAGTGCCCATGTTTCTGTCTGCTTACCATCCATCCTTTGATTGCCTTATCCCTCGGGGTTAACATCTATCTCATTCTGCCTCCCCTGCAGTAATGATTCTTCAATTTCCTGCCACTACAAACAGTGCTGCGGTGAACATCTTCCCCTGGGACTCATGTGAGGACCTCTCCAGGATACAAACCACAGTCTTCCTTCTTCAACCGAGTATGTGCAGTCTATGAAACAGGAAGCCTGTACATTCAGTGATTTTGTGTGTGTGTGTGTGTGTGAAAAAGTTAGACTACTGTAATCATTCTCCAGCTGTAACACAGATGTGAATTTACAGGAAGCCAGAACCCCTTTATTTACTAAACAATTACTTCATAATTTTACCACCTTTATTCCACTTATGTGCCATGAGGCATTAGACCGAAGCTAACGCAGGGACGTCTCAGGTTCCTGGCTCCCTGCACAGTAAGGTGACCCGGCCTTAGATTTGAGCCACATGAGTGTGAAGACTAGCTCTGCTGTTTGCCCTGTGCCAATGGGACAAGTTTCTCAGTCGTTCCAGACCTCATTTCTCTCAGACTTAAAATGGAGATAATTATTGTTTGTTTTGAGGATTAAATGTGACAGAGCTCGTGGAGCCAGATTTTATAAAGGCACACACACACAAAGTCTCTCTGTCCTTGAGAAGTTTCCAGGAGGGTAAAGAGATACATACGGGTCCAAGTTCTCACAGTGTCGTGTCAAGGACCATGGCGGTCACATGGGTGAGTGGAGTGGGTTCAGAGAGGCAATGACATTGAGACGAGTTAATTCAGTCACGTGACACATGATGGTAGCAAGTCAATGCCAGGGCATGTAGTATATTACAGTGGTCCCCTAACACTGTAATGGTGTTGAAGAGTTCCCATCACCTGGTGGAATCTTAGCCTTTGGTAACTAGACTCTAGATTTGGATGGTTATGAAGCAGGCTCCCTGCCATTCTACTGAAGTTTAGAATTGGAACCATCCACCATGAAGAGAGGCTGGTCCAGTGATTGCCCTGGACAGCTGTAGGGTTCCTGATGGTACGCTAGAACAGGGGGCTTGAAGGAAGATGGTGATGTGAATGGCCCAGGCGGTGAACATGGGCTTCTCCTACTTTTCAGCTAGATGTACCCATCATTTCTATGACAGCAGAAGTAATCAGGGCTGGGGGAGGCCATTTAGTGCTACGTCCAAATTTAAGGGAAAGGAAATGGGCTTCCTTTGGTATTGATGGGCGCCATTAATGGTGAGACTAGAATTAGGAATGACATTTGTGGTCTCTCTGAAGCACAGGAGGAGATTTTTTTTTTTGTTTTCGTTTTTGTTTTACTTTGAGACAGGGGTTCTGTGTGTAGCCATGGCTGGACTCACTTTTTAGACCAGGTTGTTCTCAAACTCACAGAGACTCACCTGCCTCTGCCTCTGGAGGGCTGTGATTAAAGGCGTGTGCCACCACACCTGGCAGCCCAGGGATATGTCATGACCCAGTTTTGCCAATTTTGAGTTAAATTGCTTCACAACAGTTTCAGGGGGAAGTTTAAAGTGTGGTGACTGGTTTTGGAGATGTCCTCAAAGGGGCCTCTTGGGTAACCACTGGCTTCTGAATAAATACTAACTCCCACCTAGCCTCTGCTGACTCCTGCCTAACCCCAGACTCTCATGAACCTGCTGACTCCTGCCTAACCACTCACCACAAGCACTTTGCAGACGTTGACTGCAGGCTGGATATGAAGCCTAGTGAGCTGCTGGAGCACAATCATTGGAACTTTCTAGCCTTCTGTTTCCACAGGGGGCTCTGTGTCAGAAACTCAGCAGGCTGCTCTGCCCTTTGGNGCNGGGGGGGGGGNGGGGTGCTGACCATTTAGTTGGTAACTCAACTCTGGCAAGTTCTTCAACAGAGCCTGTTTGTAAACAGACTGCTCAGTTCAGCTCTGTGCAGCTTAACCCAGCTTCTCCTTAGATCCAGAACCTTCAAGGGAAGACACGTGACTACTCCAGTCTTAAGGTCACACATACTATTCACATCAAGGGAAGAATTTCAAATTTCAGATTCTCTGGACCTTTCTTCCTTTCTTTTATCTTTTCAAAAGCCAACACAATGAGAGTGACCTTCTTGACCTTTGTGACCTGTGACCTTCACGACCTCAGTGCTGCGGGTGTTTAGTCTTTTCCTCTTAAATATCTGTGGTCATTGGCCCTCTATAGTGTCTATGGTCACAGGATCCAAATGGGCACATACACTCATCAAATTACACTTCCATACAATGGATACCTTTGAATCAAAGAATCCTACAGGGCATGTGTTCGAGCATTCCTCGGTATCTGCAGGGCATAGGTTCTTTACAACATGGAACATGTGTGTGTGCTCTAACATGCATGTACATGTGCTCTAGCAAACTTCATTTCATGGAAATCCTATGGTATGGAACTTGTAAATATGAGAAGTGACACTATGTAGGCATGTGAATGCATGTCCATGCACACACATACCCACCAGAAGCACACACATGCTACACGGAGACATACTACCTCATGTGTGCACACATGACAGACACTAACAATGAACATATAGAACATGTGCATGAATACACTTCATATGTACTCATATAATACATAAGAGAAAGGATAAGTAGACTTGGCACGGTGGCACACTCATTAATCTCTATATGTGGAGGGGGAAGGCATGGAGATAATGAACTTAAGGCCAGCCTCAGTGTCATGAGACTGTCTCAAAACAAACCAACAGACAAAAGAGAACACATGAATGTACACATTGCATTATGTCCCCTATGTGCACACATACAGCACACAAAACTCTGCTTGAATATGTATGCCTTTTACACATATATCACACACATCATATGTGCATACCGAGATAGGGTCCGCATACAACATACACACATCATATTCACACAGCATCCCTCTATGCTTCCATACACACATAATTATACATATACCACATACATGTTTGACTTCAGACCTGTCACAGAAAGCTCCTCAGACAAATTCTCCTTCCCTGTCTCATACATAGTGCATATAATTTTACCAGTTACACAGAGTCAGAGAAACCTCTAGATTCACAACAACCCCAGAACCTGGGAAGCTCAACCTTCATGCATCTGCCCCACACCCCCGCCAGTCCGGTACACTGCTTTCCTTTCCCCAGGAACAACTGCATCCAAGATAGACATCTTTATTTCTCTGAGCCTTTGATTAAGCCTCACAATAAAACGGCGTGGTGAGGGGCATGACATTATAGTGTCATTAAAGTGAACACTTCGCTAGTGAGCGGTCCTGGGCCGGGATGACACTGGGGTTTTTATTTTCACCAGATCTTTGAGGCCAATGGATGGGAAAAAGTTAGCGTGGCCAGAGCTCGTGGCCGTGATTTCACCAAGGCAAGTGAGGCAGGTGACCCTGAGCCCTGGCCCAACTGCCTAAGAAAGGTAAAATAAAAAAATCAAGGGGTTCATGGAAAATCAACAGACAGCAGAGAAAGTGTGCTTGATTGTGCATGTGTGTGTGTGTTCACCCCCAACCCTAAAGACATTTCTCCTCCATTGCTAGTACTGGTAGGAAGAGCAGTTTGTTCTGTGGAGGATTCTTTGTGCATTGGTGAGTGAGTCTGGAGTTTTCTGGATCAACTGTGTTTGCTAAAAATGGCCACTGCTAGTAGGAGAGACACAAACTCCTGTTAATGTCATTAGCAGGCAAAGCAGCAGTGCCACCAAAGCTCAGAAGCCATGGGAAATGACACCCAGGGGTACTGACGGTGCCAAAGAAATGCAGGGTGATTGACTGTTTTCATCAGTACCTCCACAGTGGGCTGGAGTCACGGGTAAGGGAGCAATCAGAGAGTCCTATCAAAGCATCGGTTGTCCTTAAAGACATATTTCCAGGAACAAAGCCCCAGGTCATGCTGTTTGTCCTCTAGAAAACTCCTGATAAATTTTGCTTTAAAAAAAAAAATGCCTCTTTTCTTTGACTAGCAGTAATAAAAGCTTTCCTTCTAAATATCTGTCCTTACCCATCAAAAGCCTGAGATGAGACACTCACTGTTATCTGCAAAGAATAGACTCTTTGTGGTTTGTTATCTGTTGGGCTGATGTTATGGAGCGACTTTGAGGCTCTGACAGAACCGAGACGATTCGGCCTCTTGTGGCAAATGG
This sequence comes from Mus pahari, assembly GCF_900095145.1. Classification (NCBI taxonomy): domain Eukaryota; kingdom Metazoa; phylum Chordata; class Mammalia; order Rodentia; family Muridae; genus Mus; species Mus pahari. Next base: position 83,670,206 of record NC_034598.1, on the reverse strand, counting down.
GGCTAAAGGTACAATTATGGGAGTGGGTTGTGGTGACTAGCGTATTCTCCCTGAAAACAAAAACAAAAGCAAACAAACAAACAAAACCAAAACCAAACCAAACAAAACAGGGAGTCAGACAAAGGGTTTTGTATGCACAAAACTTCCCATCCCCTTTTTTTGTGTCAGTGGAGATGGGATTGATGTTCCCATGATTAAACTACAAGAACAACTTATTCAGTGGATACGATGGATTCTAGAAACTTCTGTCCTTGTGATCTGGTTTAGATTTACAAGCAAATTCCTTCTTTTCTTTTTTTTTTTTTTAATGTTCTGAAATCAGAATTGTGTTCGGAAACGTATAAACAATGGCAGAGCCTTAAACAGTCTTCACGTGTTTGGAGTAAAGAAGGCTGAATCCTCAAAACTGTAGATTTTTCTTCCAAGCACCGTAACTACATAGGTGAGAGAATAGAATCGAAGCTCAAGAACTGATTCAATTGGACAGAATCCGTGGTAGCCAGTGGAGCTATTGTCTCATGGGTACAGAACTTCTGTTTGGCAGGCTGGAAAGGGCTCTGGAAATGGATGGTAGAGATGGCCCCACAAGTGAGTGAGCGCTGTGCTGCTGAACTGTACTTAGAAATAGTTAAGAGAGAGAATTGGATGCTGGGCACTTTACCAGAGTCTCAAAAAACAGATAAAAAGATAAGTTTTAGATAAATGTGTATGCGTGAGTAAGTGCAGCCTTTCCTTGTCTGTACTGCATTAAATACATAGCGCCCTAATGGTCATGCCTCTTTGCCGTGCAGAGAATGATCATACTCTCAAAGCTGGCTGGTGAGCAGTGCTTGGCTCTTACAGTTCTGCACAGGAGTTTTGTTTTGAGTTGGTGTGGTCATTTTGTTTTGAGTTGGTGTGGTCATTTTGTTTTGAGTTGGTGTGAACTGTGGCGTTCCAACCAAATCTTTAAAGATTTTGTTATTCAGGAAAATATTCTTAATTGTTCTCATTGAAGCTAGCTGGTTTGTTATTTATCTTTTTAAATTAAAACCTCTGGCTTCTTTTGCTACTTTACTAAATTGTGTGTCACAATACCCTGTCTTCAGGAAATATTTTAATCTGTAACCTTTATGTGTTGACTTTGTAGAGAGAATATATATATATATATATATATATATATATATATATATACACATATATTCCTTTTGCAGATAGTCTACTGGCAGGAGAGGAAAGAATTATGAATATGGAGCTCAGAGGCCCGAGTTTGAGCTCTTGCTTTGAAAATTATTAGCTTATTCCTTGCAGCCCCAGTTTCCTCTTCAGTAGAGACAGCTACCTTATCTGGAGAAGTCCCCAAGGGACCAGTGATGTGGCTCAAGAGATCAAGGTGTTTGCTGTCTGAGTTCAGTCCCTCAGACCCACACAATGGAAAGAAAGACCTGACTCTGGCAGGTTGTCATGGATCCCCACACTTTCACTACAGCATGAGTGTGTTCACACATACACTACTGCATGAGCCTGTGCACAGTACACTACGGCATGAGTGTGTGCACACATTACTGCATGGGCGATTGCACACATACACTACTGCATGAGCATGTGCACGTGCACACTACACATGAGTGTGCGCGAACACACACACACACACGAAATGAACAAACAATGGAATTCGAGATTTTTAAACCAACTAGCTAGGACTGCTATATGTTGAGTGATTACCATGTGGAAAATGCTGTGTGGATATTGACTTATTTGACAATTCCAATAACATGGTGGAGAGAGATAAGGAAGAGGTAGAAAACCTGTCTGGGACCAGACATCTGGCCAGTGGTAGGACATGAATTAGAACTCTAGCAGTTTGAGTTCATGTCACGACATTACCATGCTCCTCATTAGATGCAAAAACTGCAGAGCAAAAAGCTGAAAAAGCACGGTGCAAAGGGCGGTGAGCTGGTGTGACTGCCTTGTTTTAGGTCTGTTTCTCTGTGCAGAATGTTACAGGTGTTGGTCCTCAGTCCTTAGAGCACCATAGCTGGACAACATTCCGTCTGGAGTCCCCCGCTTGCTAAGGATGTAGCAATGTGAGCTGTCTCCTTCATTGCACTGATCTTTCTTGCTGTATTCAGAGTTCCCAATATCCTTATACAAACCTCACAAGGTCAGAAGACAATCGCTAGCATGTTACTTACCAACATTTCCATGAGTAGCGGCAATGTATAGCAACAACATTAGTAGCAATATATAGCAGCAATGGCAATACTAACCAGATCTCACTTAAAAAAATAACTTTTTATGGATTCTTTGTGAGTTTCACATCATGCACCCCAGTCCTTCTCATCTCCCCATCCCCTCACATCTTCCCTTCACCCTTGCAACCCCCACAATAAAACACATGCACAAACAAACAAACAACGGCAAAAACCAAAGCTTAGAAAACACCTTGTCATGGAAGCTGTAGTGTGCCCCAGTGTGTATCACAGCACATCCCTCTGTCCACACATCTTCACTTGCAAATGTTCATTGCAGTGAGTCATTGGTCTGGTTTCAGATCTCTAGCTTCTGTGACACTGTCAATATTGGATTCCCCATAGGGAGCCCTCCTAGTTATCCACTGATGCCCTGTGTCATGGAGATCCTACAGCTTTGGAGCAGCAGGACTGGCCTGTTGTCCCTACAGAGCCTGGGATCCGGAGCCTGGGTGGTAGTTGAGCTGATCAGCCCGCTGGCTCTCTCTTATCTGTACCACGAGGGTGGAGCTCCTGGCACTGCTCAAGCTAGGCCACCCAATGCCACCCAATGCAGGAGGCAGGGTCTGCTCTCCCGCTTTTGTGCTTTTGTGCCCTTAGGGGCGGAGCTACAGAAATCTCACCTGCACCTCTATTTCCAGAGCCAACTCCACTGTGTCCCCTAGTCAAGGTTCGGGGACCCACTCTCCGAAGTGCTGCATTTTGTGAAGGGCTAGGATGGCTCTCTCACTTTCACATCTTCAAGGTTGGCTCACCCGAGCCTTCACCATCTGGGGCAGCTTTCGAGTGAGCAGAAAGGGCCCTCTCTGAATGCTACAATCAGTGAAGGGGAAGGTCTTGCTCTCCCCCTCTCATGATACCTCACCCTCTGGGCCAGCTCACTTGCACACCCCTCTCCCACCCCGGGCCATCTGCTGCCCAGATAAGGTTCGGGGCTTGCTTTCCCTAGTTGTATTAAGAGCGAGGGACAGGGCCGAGTCACCCACTCTCATGACCTCGGGGCCAGTTCTCCAGACTGCCGCAGGTGGTGAGGGATGAGGAGGGTAGGGAAGGGTATCACCCCCGTACCCATGCCACCTCATGGTAGATGAGTGGCGGGGCCAGCTCTCCCTCACTTTGTCTTCGGGGCTGGCTCACCCACTTCTCCCTTCTGGTCCCCAAGGTCAGTACTACTATGCTGCCTGGGTGAGACACAGGACTCCAGAGTGCAGCAACAGTGAGGGGTGGGGGCCAGTTCTCCAGATCGAAGCAGCCAGTGAGGGGTGGAGCCAATTATGCACAACTCCTGTACATCCACCTGATTCCCAGTGGCTACCCCGACCAGGGACATCCTCATGTTCTCTAGTGGTAATATGAGCCACAGACATCAACATGAACCCCTGCCACAGACTCAGACAGTTCTCAGTGGCAGCCCACGCTAGGATCGCACGGTGGGTTCAGGATGGTGGGGCAGCCACTCACAACAGACTACTTTTCTCCACACTCTAGTCTCCAGTCCCATCTCTCGTCATACGGCTCAAGCTGCTGTACCTCTCTTTCTCTCCCATCTGACCACCACATACTTGCACATTGTGATAGCTCCTGCTGCAGGCTGGCCTCTGGGCGACATTCTCCATCCATGCTTCTAGCTGTGGCAGCAAGGGAGTATCTATGGCTGGCTTGTGCCACATGCAGGAGGGCAGGTCTGTGGGAGGCAGGATGGTCCTTGGGTCTTTGTCTGTCTTCCTCCTCTTGCACTGCACTGCCTGGATTTGATTTTTATGAGTCCTAGGCATAAGACAGCTTTGTCCACCAAGCCAGACATCAAGCTAGATGAACAAAGGACAGTCATCAGTTCTTCCCAGACTGATGCAAAAAGAATGCCAATGAGGTATTTCTTTGCCTGTCCCCAGAGGTGGGGGTGGGGGAAGATCTCAAGTTTTTAAAGATTATAGTACTACATGTTCAGTACCAAATTTCTCTCTCTCTCTCTCTCTCTCTCTCTCTCTCATATATATATATATATATATATATATATATATATATATATATGCATGCTCATTTTGCCCTTCAATGGAATAATGAGGGTCTGACCATCATCCCATTTTAAAGAAGAAGAAACAGGCTCAGGGAATTCAAGAAGTCTATCCAAGGTCATGTAGTGGTGACTGTTGGAATATCCATGGCAACACAGGCTGTATGCTTTCCGAAGCATCTCCTAATTTCATTTTCTGATATGCAAAAGCCACGAGAGCCCTCACGCTTTCTAGTAAGAAACTGAAAGTAGAATCCAAATGTTCTCATCAATTCCCTTTCCTCCAGAATATATGACATCACCTTCCTTGTTAGGGACCGAGTGTGGGATAGCTGGCAGGAAGGGACTGCATGCTGGTGACACCCATTAGAATATGGGAAATATTTCTCAGCGATGCCTTTTGCAGCCTTGGAAGCAAGGCTCTATGAACCCACGGGCCTGTACCTCTAGGGGAAGTATTGAGAAAGGTCAGAATAATGATCTATGTTGGCTACTTTTTGACATCTTCAGCAACCTTCTAAGCTAAGAAAACTGGGCCAGAAGCTTGCAAGCTGCGCTAAGGGGGGCTGGTTCTGCCTATTTTGCCTGTGCCCTCTAGTGTGTCTGAGAAACCTGAAAACATGAGGCCACGCGAGACTCTAAGAACCAGTTGCTCCTGTCCCCCACCACGCTGGAGACAAGATGCAGAGCAAGGTCTTTGCAGGAACCTCTATTTCTTTTCTGCTCTTGAGCAAGTCATGTGTGGAATGTTCCAGATACATTAGTGCTGAGGGCTGGAAAAATCCTAGCCACAGTATCCCTGTGCCAGGTACTGGCAAAAATGCCTTATTTACCTCATCTCTCATTTTTTTTTTTTTTAAACTCTTCAGTACTCCTGCTGAGGTAAGCATCTTACCCCTTGTTGGGGATGCCAATGAGTCTAAAACTCAAAAGGATTAGACATCTCATCCTGTGCTGTGCTGCCGGGAAGCATGGAGTCATGATTTACACTCGATTGGATGGATTGTCAAGTTCAGGCTTTGCTCCTGTGTTGGAATGGAGACCTGACTCTCGGAGCAAGGCAGGGGTAGTTAGGGGCCGGGCTGTCATGCCAAGCAGTGCTGTGGTGGCTGCATCTGGAGAGACTGTCTTCTCTGGTACCAACTGAGAGCACCCTGAGGTGGGACCCCAGTGTGTGTCAAAATATTGAGTTGCTCTGCACCTGTATGAAATACGCTGGCTCCCAGCTGTGCTCAGAGCCACTGAGGTGCACATATATCACTCTCCTCAGCAAGAGGCACGGCCCTCACGCTGAGCACAGCAAGCCTCCGATGCACTGACTCTCCAGGAGGACTAAGAATATTTTCCCCAGCAAAAAGATAATCTTTTTCTTATTGACACAGAAGAGAAAAAAAATTTCATTTTTGCTCATAATTAAGGCATTTACTTCCTGTTTTGAGGAACCGCGTAGAAATGGAAAGGACACCAGCCAGGTTGGGACAACTGAAAGCCATCAAGGAAATCAGTGTTATTCCCACACTATCAAGTCACAAAGGTGCATATGTGATTGTCCCCAGGACAAACATATACTTGCTGGTCCCAATGTGTACCATCCACCCAACTCTGGGCAAATTCTGTTTTAAGCCAATGTCCTGGGTTTTCTATTTGTCTCCATAATACTCTGAAATCTATACCATCATTGACCAATTTTATAGACTAGAGCACGGAGAGTTTAAGTAGCTCATTCAAAGTAGCACAGTTGATGATTAGGAGAATCGGAGAATACTTATTGGGAGTAAGGCTAGAGGACTTAAACTCCTGCTCTTCCATCACTGGGGCAGAATTCCCAATTCCCCATCACCCACAGGCAGCGATTACATGCTTATCATCATTAGGAATCTAATCCCATTGTCTTAGAGATCTCTATTGTCTCAGAGATGAGGACACAGAGAGTCAGAGACAAGGGAGACATGCACATGACAGAGCACGAGACTTCCAAACTCATGGCTGCCTCAGAGACAGGGCAGTCTGCCTCGGTTATTCTACGTCTAGAACTGTGCCTGAGAAATATCCTAGTGATGTTACTAATAGCCATGTCGGTCTCTAGATGCCCACATCCGTTCCTATATGAAGCTCTCGTGCTTTACTTTGCTGGAGAAATCTCCCGCCTCAGAATATTTACATTCATAAGCACTTCTCTAGAAACAGTAGACTCACCTCTCGATGGAGGTAATTAACAGGACCGTAAAACATTTCCGCACATGGCATCTACAGCAACAAGGTGAAATGAAGAGCTGCCATTTGAGCCAACCCCGTTTGAAACTCATTTCAAAACATTTAGCCAAAGGGAGATAAGCAGAGATGTGTGGCTGGTGCTTGCAGGATCATTTAGCTAACAGCAGTGTACTTTCAAATTAAACCTCCCATCTAGAAGTGCCGTGTGTGTGTGTGTGTGTGTGTGTGTGTGTGTGTGTGTGTCCGTGCATGCACATGCACGTGCATGTGCTCACCCAGTGTGAGTGCTTATCTACCTGTATAAGCATCAGAGTGAAGACACTGCATCAACAACCTGGAAGCAGGTTTAAAGAGCATGGATTGTCTTCAGGTTCACGACTATCACAGATCAGTGACTTGAATGTTACAAAGAATACTTACACATCTGTAGGCTTGGTAACTTTGGTTTCTTAGGCCGTAGAAGAGATGTATAATTGTGAGGGAGATGGGCAGATAAGCAGAAGAGGAATGGCTTTTTTTTTTTTCTGTGTTCCTAGAATACCCATTGGAACAACTAAAGAGTGAAAAGAGAGCTAGGTAATGTTGGTAAGGTGGGAGAGCGAAGTGTCTTGGTCTATCCTGGTTGCTTCTACAAAGAACCTGAGATGGGTTGGGTTGTAAGCAGCAGGCATGGGTTCCTGAAGGTTCTGGAGGCTGGGAACGCAAGGACAAAGTCCCTGCAGAAAGGACACTGGTTGTGTGTGAGTGTGTGTGCATTCCCTTTTTGTTTTCTACAAGGCTTCTTTTTACTGTCTTCTCACACACTAGAAGTGGCGAGGGAGACCCTTGTCCATTCATCATGGCTCTTGGTCTTTTAATCATGAACATGTCATTTACCCCTCACCACAAATACACATAAAGTATTGGTTTCACTGTGGTGCTATTTCCATAGGGCTGCTTTCCATTTTCTCCTCTATGTACTGACTACTCCACACTTAAAGCCACGAGTGCATGGCATCTATTAATCACTCCCTCTTCATTTCAAAATCTTTTCCCTCAGCTCAATCTGATAATCCTTGCACAGAACCTTTAAAATAACTGTGTCAAGGGATGTAAAGGGCAAAACCCTCTCTTCCTCATAACTGGAAATTTGAATGGGAATTCAATGAAGAAAATGAATGAAACTGGATGAGAAATGGATACTGTGGTGGTTTGAATATGTTTGGCCTAGGGAAATCACATTCTTAGGAGGTGTGGCCTTGTTGGAGGAAGTGTGTCACTTTGGGAGTGGGTTTTGAGACCCTTCTTTTAGCTGCTTGTAAGAGAGTCAGTCTGCTGCTAGTTTCCTTTCAATAAAGATGTAGAACTCTTGACTCATCCAGCACCATGCCTGCCTGCATGCTGCCATACTTCCTGCCATGATGATAATGCACTGAACCTCTGAAAGTGTAAGCTAGCTCCAGTTGAATATTGTCCTTTATAAGAGTTGCCTTGGTCATGGTGTCTCTTCACAGCAATGGAAACCCTAACTAAAACAGATACATTGAAAATGCTTAGTCTTACTTAGAAACAGGGTTGACACGAACGCTTGCTGCCTTCTTGAGATCACGTTTTTTCTCTTTTACGAGGTGTTTTGGGTCAACGGTCAATGCCATCTCACCCTCTGGGTCCGTCTTAGACTGACTAGTTGCCTGTGACCACTGGAAAGGCAACACAGATGGCAGGAAGGAAGTCAGATATTTTTCTTTTTAAGACACTGATATAATGAAAGATGGAAAAACTCAATAAAGGGGCATGTTGAGCATAGAAGAACAGTCTTTCTATGGAACCAATGTATGCTTTAGGAGTAAGTCTGTCACCAGGAGAATGGCAGAGCCTGCCAACTATCTGGAATTTCCAGGGGAGAGTGACAAGACACTTGGAACATCCCGAAAAGCAGTCAGGGCTGGGGAAATGGCTCAGTGGGTAGGAGCCCTGATGCCCAAGCATCAAACCTGAGTTTTGACCCCTAGTACCGATGTAAAAGCTGGATGTGGATTTGCACACCTGCAAACCTATTACTGTGACAGAGGCTGCAGGGACAGAAGAACCATAGTAATCTGCTCGCTGGCTGGTTAGCTGAAAACTGGAAGTTCCAGGTTTAGTGAGAGACTGGGTATTGAGTTGGGACTGATAAAGCAGGACACTAAATATCCTCCTTTTGCTTCTGCTTGGGCATACATGCATGCACACACATGCACACACACACATACACACATGCACACACACACCCATACACCATACACATGTGCACGCACACACATATACACACACACACACCCGTACACCACATACATGTGCGTGCACACACCAACATGCATGCATGAACAAACTCATGTATACAAACACACATGCACACTCATGAATGGGAGAAGACATGCCTCTTTCTTTCAGCCTGTACCATCACCATCCAGCTTTCTCTCTCTCCATCAGTTCTATGGTTCCCTCTCCCCTGTAAGGGTTGAAAGTAGGAAATGGTGCAAAGAGATTCAGTAGAATACCCCGGAACTGATTCCTGGCCATTGGGATGTTCCTTATTGAGCTTACTTCATTGGACTAGATGGAGTTTGAAGAAGTGACTCCCAAGGATCACAGTAGAGGTCCACGTTGATGTGCTGTGAATCAAGGGGCAGCAGGGAGTCAGTGTTCTCAGTCTAGTTGGTAGCTTCAGACCCTTCTTGTATAAGGTCTACTGCATAGTGAACGAAGTCATTATCTCATTGTACAGTTTTTTGCTCCCAACATCCTAATTCATGGCCAATTCATCTTGGTTTTGTAGGTAGGGGCACAGTAGAAGAGAGGTCCCAAACCAGGGTCAGTGGAGTCTACGTCTCGTACCCTTTCCTTTGTAATCTAAGGCACATGTGGGCAGATGTCTCCGTTCAAGACTCCAGATAATAGTCTGCCGAGCAGAACAGCATGACTTGAAGGTGTCATTTTTGTTCCTGTTAGTACCAAAGGCGGCACTGGGAGCCATTTGATAGATAGTCATTTTAGTGCATAGACTGAAATTAAAACTGCAAAGTAATTTCCTCTCTCAGTTTTAGGGACAGCTTCTCGCTGTGACTAATATTAGTGGGCTTTCGATATTTTCATTGAAGTGGAGGATCTTGCAAATCACTTCGTGACTCACCACGAATGAGTGAGAGACTAAGGCTTGGATGTGTCATTGCTGTCATTGTAGGGGCTCAGGGAGTCTAGACTTCCCAAATTGGTTGTCTCCCCCTGTAGGCTGAGCTCATCTTCCCTGGATGATATAGCTCAGGTCAGGTACCCGGAAGTCTGTCCTCTGGGGAAAGGAAGCAGCTGGTGGGCTCTATATCATAGTCTATTACCTAATACTCAGGAGCAGGGATCAGCAAACTGCCACCCTTATGTCACCTGTTTTCCTAAGTGCAGTTTCATTAGCTCAGGGACACACTCCTTTGTCTCTTGCTGTCCCGGACAATGGTGGAGTTGATAGCAGCTAGAGACTGCACGGTCTGCAAAGATGAGAATATTGATTATCTGACCCTTCACTCCTCAGTTTGCCAAGCGCTGCTCTAAAAAGGAAGTATGGCCATTCAAACAGCTGCTTTTAATAAAGGACGGAGGCCACCTGTAGCAGCTTTGAGACAGGGTAGAAATACAAGCTGGTGATCACTGTGAAGCAAGGCACGCGCCTGAAGCTTTAGGTTCTGATAGCTCTAGGCTCATGTTTTCCCTGCTGGAGTCTGTGTTCTTGGCAGGGTTCTCTCGAAGGATCTGTCTGGACTTCAAGTTGCTCAATATGATTCCTGTCAGTATGTTGGGAACAACGTACCTTGCATTCCGAAAAGGGGTTATTAGTAGTTTACCTTAATTACCAGAGTTGGCTGCCAAGAAAGAAAATGAATATTTTGCTAGTTTCAGCATCCACACAGATGGAACTTTCTGGAGTCATTAAACCCCCCCCCCCTTCCTCACACAGCTCAAGTGAGCGACAGAAGCAATTTGAATTTTGTAATAGATTTGCAAAGCTGGTCTTGGGATGAACTGAACACTCTTTCGGATAGAAATCTGGTCTCCAGAGGTGGACAGCCATGGTTAAAAACGAACGAACATATGGAATTCTTGAAATAGGCAGTGGTTCTAACATATTTATGTTTTTCCTGTTTGTGGAAATGTGCTCATTGTCTAAAGAGCCTCTGGCTGAGTGCGTCCAAGCATTTATTGCAATGAAGAAAGAGCTGACAACTGAATACAGGGTGGAGAGAAATAGTCCAGAGGCCTGTGCAGGGCTCTAAGGATTTAAATTCTAACGCTGGCCCGGATGCCCTTTTGTTCAGGCAGGAGATTATCTCTTTTTGCCCGAAGGGTAATTTAGCTGTCAGCACTCCCTTCTCACACATCACCGTCCCTTTCCTGTTTGACTTTTTAATTTCTTGCTATGCGTAAATCATCCGATCCCACCCCCTATCCCCTTCTGCGTGGGGCTTAACTCTCTTGGTTTGTTTGTATCTCTTGAATACTCGGTGGCTCTGATTGCTATTTTCCTCAGGCTCAGCGAACCCACTAAAATGTGGACACTCAAATGAGAAATTAGAACCAGAGAGAAGTTCCTCCCACCCCCAAACCTTCCTGCCTTGGATCACCAGCGTGGAAACCCAGAGGCAAGTGGGAACCTATGGAGGATTAAATACCTCTAAAAGGCTGGTGTCAGGTGACCAGGACACAGGGCAGGGAGCTCTGAACTCTATCTTCAACATCTTGCTGGGAGAAAGAAAGAAACCTGAAAAAAAAAAAGCAACCCCAAATGGATGAGAGATGCTGTGTAATGAACTGGTGGGAGAAATGGCTTAAAAAAGGGCAAACCCGAGCCCAAGATGGCAGTCGGGGAGCTAGAGGGGCAAAGAAACAGACGCATGCGAGGAAGAACAGCAAGCGGGGATAAATTGGGAAGGAAACCATGATTGACCTAAATCAAAAGAGCACGATAGTGAGTGCCACCCAGGGATAGAAGGCCATCCAGGAGGGAACACTTGTGATTGGCAAATCAACCCGAGCCTACGGAAGCTTAGACAAACGGTCTTTTCAGACCAGGTCCAAAGTATTTCTGGAACCAAGCCTGGGCAAGTCACGTGACAGGCATTCTCAGTATCGTCCTCACTAGTGGGCAAGCAGTGGTCTAGGGGGGTCACTTGTTTCCAGAGCCCCAGATACTCTCTTCGTTCTTTCGCCTTCTATTCATCACTCCTCCTTTAGTACGCCTGGCACATAGATAACATTCAAGACGTGTGTGTTGAATGCCTGACCAATGCCTTCAGGAAGCGAACACCAGGCAGTAGGCTCAGTGGTGAAGAGCCCCAGATACTGGGACCTTTAAATTCTGCCTGCACTCCTTACAATTGGTGTGACTTTAGGCAAGTTAATTATGTCCCTTGACTTTCATTATTCCGGGGAATGCACAGTAATACTAATTAAGTAGAAGATTTTTGTGGGATGCTTATGGTATGGCCTAGCAGGTAAAGGGCAGTAGATACTGTTGGGTAATACTTTGTTCCTGCGGGAGTTGATGTTGATGCATCCCAGAGCACAGGGACACAATTCCTTTGTTGCAGTGCAGGTAATGAGACTCTGAGGAAGGATGGTGGTGGAAAACCCAGAGTTGTGTTGTGGGACTCAAACACTGGGCAGAGTAAACAGTTGAGGCAAAGTCTGTGAATCCTAAGATGCTTTTGGGGGACTCCCATAACGGTTGAGATGGGTCTGAGTCACTTAAAAACCAAGGGGGATACATCCCATGGGTAAGAACCAATCCCGGACACTATTAATGATACTCTGTGATGCTTGCAAACAGGAGCCTCTGTCTTCAGAGAGGCTCTATCCAGAAGCTGACTGAAACATGCAGAGACTCAAAGACAAACATTAGCCAGAGCTCAGGAAGTCTTGGGGAAAAGTTCAGGGGAGGATTGAGGAACCTGGAGGGAAAGGGGATTCCATAAAAAGACCAACAGAGTCAACTCATCTGGACTCTTGGAGGCTCTCAGAGACTGAACCACCAACCAAAGAGCATACATGGGCTAGACCTAAGGGCCCTCCCACCAACCCCCGCCCCATATGTACATTTTTACCAGATGTGCAGTTTGGACTTCATGAACTTCCCTCAACAATGGGAGCAGGGGCTGTTCCTGACTCTGTTGCCTGTTCCCCTGTGGATCCTGTTCCTCTAACTGGGCTGCCTTGTCTGGTCCCAGTGGGAGAGGATGCACCTAGTCCTACAGTGACTCCCAAGTGCCAAGGTGGGTTGGTATGGGGGTTGGGAGGGGTGGACCTTCCTCTTCTCAGAGGAGAATGGGAGGAGGGATGAGGAAAGGGCTGTGTGAGGGGAGACTGGGAGGAAGAGTGGTGTGACAGGGTGTAAAATAAGTAAATAAATAAATAAATAGATAAATAAATAAATTAGTGGGAAAAAAAATCAAGCAGAATAGAGCCTGGTGTCTTATGCTAACTGGGTCATTTCCTGGCCTCTGGGTGAAAGAACAAGACTACTAGGTGGTCTCTAACATCTACAGGCTCTAGGGTAATCTTCAGCGGGGACAGCTTTTAAGGATATAAATGAGTGCAAAAGAAATCAATGACAAGGTCTACAGCTGGAGTCCTGTCTGCTCAACTTCTGAGTGCTGAAGTGCCTGCCAGAGGCAAGGGTCTATAATTTCTCATGCCACTCCCATGTGATTAACCGAAAAGGAATCCAACTCTTAACCAAGTTGCTTTATTATTAAGTTGATGTTACAGTCTTTTTTTTTTTTTTAAAGATTTATTTATTATATCTAAGTATACAATAGCTGTCTTCAGATGCACCAGAAGAGGGCATCAGATTTCATTACAGATGGTTGTGAGCTACCATGTGGTTGCTGGGATTTGAACTCAGGACCTTCTGAAGAGAATCAGCACTCTTAACCACTGAGCCATCTCTCCAGCCCTCTTTTTTTTTTTTTTTTTTTGAGACAGGGTTTCTCTGTGTATCCTTGGCCATCCTGAAACTCACTTTGTAGACCAGGCTGGCCTTGAACTCAGAAATCCACCTGCCTCTGCCTCCTACGTGCTGGGATTAAAGGCGTGCGCTACCACTTGCCTCTGTCTTCACTGTGCTCTGGTTTAGAAATTTATTAGAATTCATTCTAGAGAAAGCTGATGCTTGTATACGATCACAGACATGTAGAACTATAGTCATTAAAAAATAATCACCTTGAATTTTTTTGATGGTGCTCTGCCTGTTTGCAATTTTATTATTCATATAGGTGTTAGCTTTGCAATTATGAACTGTATTTTGAAGGAGACCCTGACATCACATTTGGCGTGCTGCTAGTTGGGATGAACATGTCAAGAAAATGGAGGATGTTGACAATGAGTGAGACCTCATTTGGTTTCCGAAGCTGATAATCTTGTTCAGAGTATGAGATGTTTGAACACCAGTGATTGTACGATTTTCACATTAAAGGCACGTTTCCAGCCAAATTCAAAAATTAAGCAAACAGAGCTGAGGCGTACGGTCTCACTAATCCACCAATGTCATACGTTTAATGATTTTTAGCAGCTTGCCCGGAAACAGGACCCGATGTAAAACTTTGTATCAGAATGTGCTACAGTCTCTTGTCATTCATCTGACACCAAGGGTGTGAACCACACATTACAGGAGTCAAAGGCTTTGCATAAAACAAAACAAAGCCTCGTTCTCCAAGGCTTACACTGTGAAGGTGCACAGGAGACTTGTGAGAATATGTCAAAAAAAAAAAAATCAATGAGAGGCACAGGGCTTATATATCTGCAGCTGGACCCGGGAAGGACGACTTTCTACAGGGGGAAAACCAGATTGTAATTGCCTTTGTATTAACCACTGAAGCTTTTTAAAAAATGATTTATCATTTGGAAAGATCTGGAATCTCTTTTACCCATTAGTCATCCACGGTATGAGATTGTGGATCTGACATGCACATGTTCTTGACCATTTCCTTCCAGCTACACAAAGCTTTGGAGGGATAACGGATGGGCACACATGCTAATCTCTTGATTTATCTGTGAAAGCATTAGGCTTTAAGAAGATTTCTTTGTAAGTTAGTTAAAGTTTCTGAATAGCCTTTACATTTGGCACTGTAGTTTAAAAGTATTTCTCGCTTAATATGGAATTAAATTTGATCAGGAAGTCAAAAAGAAATAAACTTGAACAGGAGAAGTTATATTGTTTACATAGTCTCTCTTCTAAGTGCCAGAATTATTTTTGTCTTAGAATAAATTGAATCATAAAAATTTTTATTAATATGTTAGATTTATGAAACAATAGGCTTAATTTTGAGATTTCATACACAGCCCTAATATATTTTGGCCATAGTCACCTTATTATTGTCCTTTCTTGTCCCTCCTCTGTCCTCCTGTTGACTTTTTCTCCTCTCATGGTCCCTTTTCTGTTTTCATGTCTATCTCTTTGTTAAAGAAATCTAGGTGTGGGGCTGGAGATATGGCTCAGTGATTGAGAGCACTGGCTGCTCTTCCAGAGGACCTGGATATAATTCCCAGCACCCACACGGCAGCTCACAACTGTCTGTAACTCCAGTTCCAGAGGATCTGACACCCTCACACAGTCAAAGATGCAGACAAAACAACAATGCACATATAACATAAATAACTAAATAAATAAATTTAAAAAACAATCTAGGTTTTGCAAATGAAAAATTAGATAGTATTTGTCCTTTTGTGTCTGGCTTGGTCCATACTCCATCATGCTCTCCAGCTCTATCCATTTCTCTGTGGACAGTAATTTCATTCTTCTTCCTGGATGAATGAACCCTGCTTGGGTATTCATCATAATCACCTCTATCTACATCTATGATGATACACTGCAATTTTATTATGCACCCATTATTTATTGGCATCCAGGTTTCTTCTTCTTCTTCTTCTTCTTCTTCTTCTTCTTCTTCTTCTTCTTCTTCTTCTTCTTCTTCTTCTTCTTCTTCTTCTTCTTCTTCTTCTTCTTNTCTTCTTCTTCTTCTTCTTCTTCTTCTTCTTCTTCTTCTTCTTCTTCTTCTTCTTCTTCTTCTTCTTCTTCTTCTTCTTCTTCTTCTTCTTCGATTTATTTATTATATGTAAGGACACTGTAGCTGTCTTCAGACACCCCAGAAGAGGGCATCAGATCTTATTACGGATGGTTGTGAACCACCATGTGGTTGCTGGGATTTGGACTCAGGACCTTTGGAAGAGCAGTCAGTGCTCTTACCTGCTGAGCCATCTCACCAGCCCCAGGTTACTTCTTTAACGTGGATATTGTGGATGTTGGTGCAACATGCACAGGCACACTAGCATTTCTAGTTCATGGGAACCTTGATTTCTCAGCTATATCTACAGGAGTGGGACCATTGGGTCAAACAGTCATTCTCTTTTTGGTGTTTTGGGAAATTTCTATGATGGTTTCCATGCTGACTTATACACTTAGTAGCAGTGGAGGAGGTGGGTACCACAGTGTTTGGAGTAGTTATCATTTGAACCTGATCGTTAGGAGTAGCATCTCCTCTTATTGAGTGGTTGTTTAAGGGCAGGAATACTGACAATCTCAGCTGGGTGTGGTGGTGCACGCCTTTAATTCCATCACTAGGGAGACAGAGGCAGGCAGATCTCTGAGTTTGAGGCCAGCCTGGTCTGCAGAGTGAGTTCCAGGATAGGCATGGCTGCACAGAGAAACACTGCCTCAAAAACTGTACACACACACACACACACACACACACACACACACACACACACGCACACACGGGAAAGATGTATATATGTATACGTATATTCAGGGGGGAAAGGCCTCCAGGGAAAGATTTCTGCTTTGATAATGTCCGCAGTCAAGCTTCTCACCCCATGTTCAGCTATCATAAAATGATGATCTCCCATTAACGGATCTTTTAATCTCAGAGAAACTGCCTTCATTTTTCTTTCATTTTTTTCTTGCTTATTTTGATCTTTTCATGGTTGAAGTAGCCGACAGAAATAAAAACAAACAAATAAACAACAGTAGAGGAGAATATAAGGTAATAAAGGAAATGAAACATCACTGATTTGAAACATCAGAAACTCCACGGAAAAGGGAATTTTAAAAAACGACAGCTGAGGCGTATTTGCCAGAGGGATGAAGGCAGAGTCAGAAACCCAAGTGTCTTTGGTCGGGGCACCCACAGTCACCTCAGCAAGCGAAGGAGGAGGGTGGGTGGCTACAGGTCTAGGAGACTGCCAAAGTCATATGACTACATCACACATTATTCCTCTTGCATTTCATACAGATAGCGGCAGGAATATAAACTTTAGACGTTGCTTCTAACATCGAGGTAGAAGCTAGAACATGGAGAAACCCCCCCAGAATCTGTTCTTCAGTGATCTTGACATACAGGATTATGAAAATATTGACCTTGCCTGGACAACAGCTGTCAGCAGTGGAGCAATAAGCTGGCAGAAGACATTTCCTCAGCGGCTTGAGAGAGAGGTACCGTTAGATCTTCAACGGGCATTTTGGAGTAATGAAAACTGACATGTGTACCTGAAGGCTCCTTAAAAATGATGGAAAAAATGAACATTTGAATATTTTCTACTCATGGCCCACTCCCAGCCTCCCTACTTCAACTTGGTGCTGGATTTCCTTAATGAGGGGACCCAGGACAGCAATGATGGACTGCTAGCCAACTGTGTAAGAGCCAAGAGTCTGGAGTGAGAGGGTCCAATTGGATTTGAGTCAGGCTGTGCCATCTGTTAGCTTTGATAAACATACTTAACCAAAGTACTTTACTTCTCTCATTTCACAAATGGGCTCATAACTCTCCCCCTCACAAAGTAGCTCACAGGACTGTAGTGATATTTAATTGAACCCCAAATGAATGAAATGCTTACAGCAGGGCCTAGCATAGATTATGTGCCGTGTAAGTGCCTAGCATATAGTATGTGCTGTGAAAGTTAACTGTTAGCTCTGCTGGTATTGAGAGACTGTGATCTAAACTTTGTGCTGGAAAGTTCCAGAGAAAAAAGGAACCAGCTAAGAATCTTTTGAGCTAAAGCCGGGAGTGGTGGTGCACGCCTTTAATCCCAGCACTCGGGAGGCAGAGGCAGGCGGATTTCTGAGTTCGAGGCCAGCCTGGTCTACAAAGTGAGTTCCAGGACAGCCAGGGCTATACAGAGAAACCCTGTCTCGAAAAACCAAATAAAAAACAAAACAAAACAAAACAACTTTTGAGCTCAGTTAACAGAGAACCTACTCCAAACTGGCCTGGATAATAGAAAGAGTTGATTAGCTCATATAGTTCATAAATCTGAAGAATTGGTTTAGGGTGAAATTGAACAATTGTATCGATGGTATCCACAAGAAATCAGGCTTGTTATTTTCTCTCCAAGTCTTTGCTCTGTTTCCCATCATTGTTGGTAAAACTTCAGCCTGGATCCCAAGCAGGCTACCAGGACTTTACAACTTCTTGTTATTGTCTAGTAAGAGATAAACTGTCTTTGCCTTTGCACAGAAGCATGTGCATGTATGTGTGGAGACCGCTGGTCATGTGTCTTCTTCAATTGCTCTCCACCGTATGTTTTGAGGCGGGGTTGATCACTGAACCTGGAGCTCACCATTTGGCGAGTCTAGCTGGACTTGCTGTATATCCAGTATCCTATCAAAGCACAACAGCCATCTTCTCCTTCTCAAACGCTTCACGTCCATCCTTCCTCTCCCATTGAGGAAACTCAAAGTGAAAAAAAAAATGTAGATAAGAGAATGGCAAGAACGTTTCTTTGTGAGTTTCTTCCCAGGAAGTCTTTGCCAACTTTTATTTGTTCTCTCCTCTGTATGAAGTTTAGAATTAGCGTATCAACTTTCATAGAGTACTCTATGTGATTATGACTATATTATTTTGAGTCTAGAATCATCTGGTCGGAGATGGGGCCCAAATTATTTTAACTTGGAAAACACCAAAGGGGTGGCATTGTTGCTGTTGTTGAAAAGTAAGAATTTCTGTCGAGAGGCACGTGGATGAATGAGATATAATATAAGTTGCACAGTAGAATACCATATACCAGTTAAAAGGAATGAGCTGGCAGCACAGAGCAGCACTAAAAGGTATGATTCTATTGATGTAAAGTATAAAAGGCACACAGTGTAATGCTCTCTTTGCTCATAAATACGTGCATATGTATGGAAAGGCTGTAAAAGGCACTGGGGACATGCATCAAATTCATGATAACGGCTGCCTGGGGGGAATCACTGAAGGAGAACGAGGAAAAGGAGACCTCGACTATGCCTATAACGCTTTGTTTCTTTTACTGAAACAATGTTTGAAACACAGTAGCTTCTGAGGGCAGAGAACTGGTCTTGCTCAGGGATGATGGTGGGAGGGAGGGAATTCCTTTTATGATCTGAACCATGTGAAACAGAAGTCGTAAATGACTCTAAAGCACACAGCCCAGTGTTAATACTGATATACTAGCAACCCATTTTTTATGCCTTATATTTTCATATTTTAAATAATTTCAGTAAAGTCGCCTGCACTCTGGCCGGGATGCAGGTGATGCTGATGGTAGTGGCTGGAGCAGCTGAGGAGGAGGTGGAGGTGTGGGGATATTGAAGGGACTGTTAGTGCTTGTCTCCAAGGTAATGCCATGTTTTGGATTTCTCTGTGAAATGGGCTTGCTCTTCAAGGCCCCTAGTCTAGACCCTTCTGCAAAGGTTTTGGAACTTTCGAGGATGTATGTGTTTTGGAACAACACACCTGACTCTATCACGTTGCTGAAGTAGTGATGCTTTGGGCTGTCAGCTCATATGAATTTCCTCCTCATGTTCTGCTAACATCTTATTCTCCTAGGAGAACCGGATCCCATACCTTATCACATGATAGGATGAAAATCACAGCTTTCTTTCACCTACTTTTTTCTTCTCTCTAATTAAGGACTGGACACCTAAGTATCTCATGAGGAAAAAAAAAAAACAAGCCAAAAGAATGATAACTCCTTGAACTTCTAGTGGGAGAGTGGGGGTGTGAACAGCTTGCTTTTTGAGACCCGAGAAGAAAGAGGCCACTGGGGCATCGGGCTGTTAGTGATGGTAGATATTAATAGAGTGGGAGGGATGTTTGGGGAGTAGAGACAGGCACTCCTGGGAGTTTTAATGAGTTTCTATGGATATCCTTTAATATTTGAAGGAGACAAGAAAGAAGATTAAAAAACTCTTGGGCTCTTCTTTAAACCCCAGACTATTCTGCATATGCATTACAGTTTTAATGGGCTGACCCTGTAGAGCGCGTGGTGTGGCAAGGCTTCTTTCTGAATTCATTTAATCATAAGTGTAATTGCAGAGTTGCAGATCTCTAAGGATTCTTGGGCCAGACTTTCCGTCCCACCTCCGTAGAGGTTCACAGTGTGAGCTGCTGCCTCCTCCATCTAAAGTGGTCAGGTACAGCAATTAAAGGGGGTGGAACCTAGAAGACCGTGGGAACATTGATCATGGAAGACTAGTCACTTGGTGTCACATTCCCCCCTGCAAGGGAAGGCAGCAGAGCTCCTTCCTTCTCTGTGCATGTCTTGAAGAGGCATGCTGGGAAAGGAGAAAGTGGGCTCTCTCATCTCTTCTTCTAGTAGCCAGTGATGTGTTTGTTTTCTTTTTGGCACATTAGTCCCAACATAATTTGGAAGGCCCCTGTTACCCTGCTTGGAAACCACTTGAAACAATAATTGCTGTTATTCTGCAACACTTACTAAGAATGACAAACTAACGGGGTGGGGGTGGGG
>NC_034598.1:83644051-83649934 GCF_900095145.1 Mus pahari | reverse complement strand
TGGATAGCACAAAGGGGGTGGGGGGGGAGAGATACCTAGAGAGTGAATGGAAAACAGAGGTGGGTGGGCGGGCTATCACTAGGAAGTGCCAGACACCTGGAATGGGGGAGGCTTTAGGGAGCCTATGAGAGTGACTCTGGCTGAGACTCCTAGCAGCGGGAGAAATGGAGCCTGGAGTGACCACCTCCTGTATTAAGGCGGGACTCACAGTGGAAGGATAAGGATACCAAACCACCCACAAAACCTTCCACCCCTAAATGTGTCTTGCCTACAAGATGTGCAGAGACAAAGATGGAGCAGAGACTGAGGGCCAGCCAATGACTGGTCCAACTTGAGACCCGTCCCATGGGCAAGGACCAATCTCTGACACTATTATTGACCCTCTGTTATGTTTGCAGACAGGAACCTAACATAACTATATCCTCTGAGAAGTTCCACCCAGCAGTTGACTGAAACAGATGTAGAGACCTAAGACAAACGTAAACGTTATACCGAGCTTGGGAAATCTTGTGGAAGAGTTGGGGGGAGGATTGAGGAACTTGAGGGAATAGGGACTCCACAGGAAGACCAAGAGTCAACAAACCTGGATCCTTGGGGGCTCCCAGAGACTGAACCACCAACCAAAGAATATACATAGGCTGGACCAACACCCCTGTTCTTCTACCCTGCAACTTCCCCTCCCACTGCATCCCCGCTCCCAGCTGCCACACATATGTAGCAGGAGTGCATGTTCTCTGGCATTTGTGACATCTGCCCAGGATCTTCTAGCTTCTAGTCTCTGGTGAGAAGTCTGGTGTGATTCTGATAGGTCTGCCTTTATATGTTACTTGTCCATTTTCCCTTACTGCTTTTAATATTCTTTCCTTGTTTATTGCACTTGGTGTTTTGACTATCATGTGATGGGAGGAATTTCCTTTCTGGTTGAGTCTATTTGGAGTTCTGTAGGCTTCTTGTATGTTTATGGGCATCTCTTTCTTTGGGTTAGGGAAGTTTTCTTCTATAATTTTGTTGAAGATATTTACTGGCCCTTTATGTTGGGAATCTTCACTCTCTTCTATACCTATTATCCTTAGGTTTGGTCTTCTCATTGAGTCCTGGATTTCCTGGATGTTTTGAGTTAAGATCTTTTTGCATTTTGCATTTTCTTTGACTGTTGTGTCAATGTTTTCTATGGTATCTTCTTCAGCTGAGATTCTCTTTTCTATCTCTTGAAATCTGTTGGTGATGCTTGCATCTATGACTCCCGATCTCTTTCCCAGGTTTTCTAATTCCAGGTTTGTCTCCTTTTGTGATTTCTTTATTGTTTCTATTTATATTTTTAGATCTTGAATGGTTTTTGTTCATTTCCTTTGCCTGTTTGATTGTATTTTTCTGTAATTCTTTAAGGGATTTTTTTTTTGTTTGTTTGTTTCCTCTTTAAGGACTTCTAGCTGTTTACCTGTGTTCTCCTGTATTTCTTTAAGGGAATTATTTATGTCCTTCTTAAAGTCCTCTATCACCATCATGAGAAGTGATTTTNGATCTGAATCTTGCTTTTCTCATGTGATGGTGTATCCAGGACTTGCTATGGTGGGAGAATTGGGTTCTGATGATGCCAAGTAACCTTGGTTACTGTTGCTTATATTCTTAACACTTGCCTTCCAGCATCTGATTGTCTCTAGTGCTATCTGCCCTCAATATATCTGACTGGAGCCTGTCCTCCCAGTGATCCTGGTTGTGTCAGAACTCCTCAGAGTTCAGCTGCCTCTGTGATCCTGTGATTCTGTGATCCTGCGATCTGAGATCCTGGGTGTGTCAGAGCTCCTGGGAGTCAAGCTGTCTCTAGGACCCTGAGATCCTGGTGTGACCAAGTTCCTGGGATCCTGGGAACCTGTAATGCTGTGGTCTTGGGCATGTTAGAGCACCTGGTAGTGGAGCTTCTTCTGGGTGTTGTGGGACTGGCTACAGATTTAGCTCCCAATGTCTGCTCAGGACACCTCTGATCCTACGATCCTGGGCGTGTTAGAGTGCCTAGGAGTGGATCTTTCTCTGGGCGTTGTGGGACTGGCAGCGGAGTTTGAGCCCAAGGTCTGCTCCTATCCCTGAATCTGTTGCCTGCTTGTGGATCCTGTTCCCCTAACTGGGCTGCCTCATCAGTCCTCAGTGGGAGAGGATGAACCTAATCTTACAGTGACTTAAGGTGCCAGGGTGGGTTGGGACCCAGGAGGGGCCTCCACCTTCTCAAAGAAGAATGGAAGAGGAATGGGGGGAGGAGCTGCGTGAGTTGGGGACCGGGAGGAGAAGGCTGGCATGATTGAGATGTAAAGCGAGTAAATGAATAAATTAATGGAAAACATGACAAAACTATTTATAGACAGGGGATACTGTGCTGGAAAAAAAAATGGCTAAACAAGAGAATTATTTTCCTTCCATATTTTGCAAAGAGCAATATATTAGTTGTTTTCTTTGCTGAAGAGCTTGAGCTATGATCTACTTCTTCAAAATTCATATTAATGACCTTGGAAGCCAGCTCACCAGGCAGAGTCTTTCTTTGAAGCATCTTTCATATAGAACTCCAGTGTTTCAGTATTGACTCTCATTTAAAATTTAGCTTATAGTTTGATTTCAGTCATAAAAATGTATAGCAAGAAGGTTTCTGGGAGTAAATTTTAAGGCGTTTGCCATGAATTTTCTCTGGGTGCTGGTATTCTGGGTAATTTTACTTTTCAGGCCTCTGGTTTTTTTTTTTTTTTTTTTTTTTTCCTTTTTTTTTTTTTTTTTTTTTTGCAATTTATCCTTGTAACTTGTGAAATAGGAGCTCTTATTAATAATCATTCTAAGTTTTTATATGTCATGGGTTCAAAAACTGTAAAAAAAAAATCATGAAGCAAAGAGACTGGATATAGAAAATACCAAAATATTAATAATGATTCTCACTGAGTTAGGATTTTTCTTTATCTTACAATTATTCTGCGGTGAACACGAACTACTTTCATAATAGAAAAAATTATTTTAAGAAAGAATTCATTAAACTTGATCCAAAGAAATACCATGAGGGTCAAGCCAGCTTAACATTTCCTTTTTCACAATGCCATTCCAGACTCTTTTTGGAAAGGTCATGTTTTCCCCTGGTGGCAATCTTGGGAGGCTAAAGGACGTACCCCAAACACCTCAAGCCTCAGTTAATAACTGATTTGAATATATTATTTTCATGTACTTAGAAATTCTCTTGAATCTCACTATGACTCAACTCAAAGGAAAATGAACTTGTGCCTAATTTTAGCAAACATCTATGAAAAAGTGTGGCTGGATTAATGGAGATCTAGCAAGGATTCACGTCCATTTGCATATTCATTTGCATTTGCCCTGGACACAGCTGAAGAACTGTATCTGCTGGGTTGGGAATGGGTTCTGCTTTCCTGAGGCTGTAGAAGTTGAGCAGCCCCAGGGATAGTAGTTAGTCCGTGGATAACTGAGGAGAAGGGCTCTTCTGAAGGGGAGGCAGGAGTCAGGGGTGCAGCCAAGAGAGTGTAACGAAAGTCAGGGAGATCTTGGCTTTTTCGATTCTGCCGTTTACCTAGCCTTGAGCAAGCATATCACAGAACCTCCTTAACTCCACTTCTTCATGTTTAAATTAGCTGTGAACAAGAGCAAAGGTTTTCCTATTTCTTTACCCTAAATAAGACCATGTTCCAGATAAATATTGTGACCTCTTCTACCCGTTAAAGTAAAGACAGGTTATGATTGAAAGAGACACTTTAAAAAAAAAATTAATTATTTTATTTATTTACATCCCAAATTTTGTCTCCTCTCCCCCTTCTAGAGTTCTTCACCCCATCCCTCCTCTCCTTCACATATGAGAGGGTACTCCACTGCACCCCCCCAGCATCCCCCCTTCCCTGGGGCATCAAGTCTCTATAGGATTAGGCACATCTTCCCCCACTGAGGCCAGAGATGGCAGTGCTCTGCTACATATGTGCTGGGGACCTTGGACCATCCCATGTATGCTCTTTGGTTGGTGGCTTAGTCTCTGGAAGCTCCCAAGGGTCCAGGTTAGTTGTCACTGTTGGTCTTCCTGTCAGCTTGCCATCCCCTTCAGTTCCTTCGATCCTTCCCCTACTTCCATTGGGATCCCCGACCTCAGTCCAACGGTTGGCTGTAAGTATCTGCGTCAGTCAGCTGCTGGTAGAACTGAAAGAAACACTATTGAGAAAAGACAGCCCTTTGTTTCCCTCTGTCCTAGTAAATACTGTTAGGGCAGCTTTAGCCAGGTGTGACCCAGATTGCTAGTGTTCCTTACATCACCACTCGGGTCTAGCTCCTGGCCTCAGGACCTCGGGTGGAACGCCAGCCTTCACCCAACACTTGAAGACACTTGAAGCAGTAGAGAAGAAGGAGGGAGGAAGAAGAAAAGAGGAGAACCTTATACATTATATTTTATGGAAATGGCCTCTAAACAAGGCAGTCCCCCTCATAGGAGGCCGCATACTGTAGTAATTGTGTTTGTAATGGTACGATTGCAGTCGTTCAGAGTACACAGTTCTGCTATACTAGTGCTTGGCAGATCGGCACGATTAAGGAAAAAAAAAACAATTAACGTTAAGTATTCTATTATTGTGTTTCTATTAGTGTATTAATGAGAAGCCATAAGTCAGTGTGGAGTTCAGCACAGTCTCAGAGTGATCTCCAGCTAAGGGATGGATTCTTATTGGATGCCACTTTGTGATGTGGGCAGGGAGGCTGGAGGGATCACAGTGGCCAAGCAAAGCTGGTAAAGAAGACTCTTTGTGTGTGTGTGTGTGTGTGTGTGTGTGCGCCCGCACGCACACATGCTAAAGGTCATCTCTAAACGTCTTTCTTCAAGTGTCATATTCCTTACTTTTTAAATTAGCATCTGCTACTGACCTATACAGTTCATTGGATAGGCAGGGCTGGCCAGCTAGTAAGCCTGAGTGACCCTGTCTCTGTCTTGCCTGCTCTATGGTTACAAGCATTCACCACCATGTCTAATTTTTTCCCCCTCCCTCCCCTTCTTCTCTCCTTCCTTTTTTCCTTCCTTCCTTCCTCCCTCCCTCCCTCCCTCCCTCCCCTCCTTCTCTCCTTCCTTCTCCCTCTCTTCCTCTCTTCTTCCTTCCCTTCCTCCCTCCCTTCCTTTCTCCCTCTGTCCCTCCTCCTTTCCTTTCTCCTTTTTTTTCCTTCTGACAGGCTCGCATGTAGCTCAGGCTGGTTTTGAACTTTTGGTCCTCCTGCCTTTACCTCCTGAGTGCTAAGATCACAAATTTATTCCACCACCCGTGATTGGTCTGTTGTCACCAGGGCTAGGTATTGAACTCAGCATTTCATATACATCAGGCAAGCACTCTACTAACTGAGCTACATTTCCATCCCCAAAGCCACCATTACACTCTTGGATATGGTACACCATTTTCCTCGTCAGGGGTCTATATGTTCTTGAGTCCAAAGATTCCACTCACCATTGGTAATCCTAAATGTGAAGGTGAACAAAGCCTTGGATGGCTTATTTTCTCCTGAGGATGTAGTGCCCTGAGTCCCCAAGTCAGGTTCTTTATGTAGACATCAAGCTTAGCTGTAGATTTTATGCTTGTGCCCATTGTTTCTGGCTCATTTTCAACAAGTGGCATGAAAGACTCTTGTATTGTTTCTGCAAGATAGAAACTATTTCCAGATTGTCAAGGGTGTCGAGCATATTCTGTCTATTTAACACAATGCCGTCTGTGATACTTCAATATGCAACTTCCTTCCTTCCTTCCTCCCTTCTTCCCTTCTTCCCTCCCTCCCTCCCTCCCTTCCTCCCTCCTTCCCTCCCTCTCTTTCTTTCTTTCTTTCTTTCTTTCTTTCTTTCTTTCTTTCTTTCTTTCTTTCTTTCTTTCTTTCTTTCTTTCT
>NC_034598.1:83630325-83644041 GCF_900095145.1 Mus pahari | reverse complement strand
TTCTTTCTTTCTTTCTTTCTTTCTTTCTTTCTTTCTTTCTTTCTTTCTTTCTTTCTTTCTTTCTTTCTTTCTTTCTTTCTTTCTTTCTTTTCTTCAAGACAGGGCTTCTCTGTGTACCCCTGGCTGTCCTGGAACTCACTCTGTAGACCAGGTTGGCCTTGAACTCAGAAATTCGCCTGCCTCTGCCTCCCAAGTGCTGGTTAAAGGCATGCACCACCACTGGCCAGCAATCTGCAACTTTCAAAAGCACAATTTGGGGACATGAACACTTTCAGTGTATTTAGCAATCAGGACTGGTGATTGTTAGCAGTTACTT
The DNA here is from genome assembly GCF_900095145.1 of Mus pahari. Lineage (NCBI taxonomy): Eukaryota > Metazoa > Chordata > Mammalia > Rodentia > Muridae > Mus > Mus pahari. Next base: position 83,643,725 of record NC_034598.1, on the reverse strand, counting down.
AAGTATCTTTTGAGGTCTGCCTCCCCTTACCTCAGCAAACCACTGATTCTTTAACTAGTGCCATTTTTCCATTATGTATAAACTAGTAAAAACAAACAAAACAAAGTAAAACTTCCCAGGTGGTTCCCATAACCCCAACCTCTTATTGTGGGCCCTTGTGTGGCTGAAGTTCATGAGAGAACATATTACCCACTGGACTGGATTGGAATAACAATAATAAAAAACATAACAAAACACCAAAAGATGATGTAAAACAAGTCAGAGAACAGGAGAATATATTCTGTCTACTTTTAAGCCAGATAGAAAAGTAGCTTTGAAAGTACAGTGGTAACCAGCTGGCTTATTATATCTGTGAAAATGATTTATAAGCAATTGCTACATCCACTCCAGTAGTGACAAGCACAACAGGCCCTGAAAACCTGGGTGCTGTCCCAAGGCGAAAAGTTCATGGAAACTTAGTCTCCTGGAATTGTGGCATCCTGTATAACGAATGCTCCAATGTCCTTGCTTTAGTTGGTAAACGGATCTGTGTGCTTTCCCTTAATATTGCTTTATTATAAGTGCTTCTAAGGATTGAATTTTTGACATATAGCTAAGTAAGATTCTTCACCAGTCCTAGGCAGTCAGTCCTTGAGCCGACCCTGGGCATGGATAGCTCACTGCCCTACACAGAAATTTACCATTCTCTAGGAAGAAGGAAGTTTGTGATCTAAGGAGGAACCAGAGTAGATACTTAGAACTATAGATAGCTGAGTTACACCCATACACAAGTATTTACAATGGCCTAGGGGGAAGGTGGACTATACTATGGACTAGAATAGGAACTATGGCAAGAGCATGAAGCCCTTGCCCCTGACTTCTAAGATTAAGTGGACCTTAGGTGGAGCTGTTTTTGATCCCAGTTGTTAACATTGAATTTTATCCCAGTTGGTTCCTGACAGTCCTTCCTTGTTTTCATTCCTCTGTGTTGTGTAACTTCCCTATTTTCTTCTGTATAAGAAGTCTGATGCTTGATTTGACAAATTACATTCAGATACCACACTCCCTTGTGTCCGTATTTGTCACCCCACTTTCTCCGACTCCTTGCTCACCTGTAACCGCACCTGAGTTTTGCCTGTGGATTGGGGACCCAAGTGAGGTCTGTCTGTGGCAAGCAATGGTAGCTAAGGCTTGCAAACTTTTAGTAGTTGTTATTCCTTTCAACAATGATAATGTCAAAACTTATCAGAGAACATCTGAGTGTGTGCACAGAAGTCATGCCTTAGGACTGTTCCCAGCTGTTGGTCCTACCGCCTGCAGTCTTTCACAAGTAATTAACAAGAAGGAGAAAATTGATATACCTAGGTATTTTGTGTCAGCATCATTTCTTTTATAAAAGTCAAGAGCTTAATATCCAACTATGAGAGAATGACTAAACTTGACATCTTAAATCTGGAGTATTCTATAATCATCAGATATGTATAGTTACATGCTTATGATCAAATGTTACAGGAAAGAAAGAAAATTTAAGAAATTCAACAATTATAACTGTGGTGGTATGAGTGAAAGTGGCCCCCATAGACTCATAGGGAGGGAGATTATTGGAGGTGTGGCCTTGTGGGAGGAAGTGTGTCACCTGTGATGGGCTTTGAGGTTTCAGAAACATAAGCCAGGCCCAGTGTCACTCTCTTTTTCTGCTGCTTGCAGATCCAGATGTAGAACTCTCAGCTAATTCTCCGGCACTACATCTGCCTGGCTGCTGCCATGCTTCCTGCCATAATGATGACTGACTAAAGTTCTGAAATGCAAGTCAGTCCCAATTAAATGCTTTCTTTTCTAGGAGCTTCCACATTCATAGTGTCTCTTCACAGCAATAACACCTTAACCGAGCCAATCACTATCTGCAAAATTAAGATACATTTGGAAAGAATTTGACTTAAAGAGAAACTTCCAGTTATTTTACAAGGTATACCACATGCTCATTTCTGTAAGTGACTGTTTTCCTGGGTGATACATGAAGCAATTTTGTGAAATATAGCTTGTTTTTTTTTTTTTGGATTAAGATTCATACTTAAGATTAGTATCACTTCTTGGAATTGGAGGCAAAGAATTTGTGATAATCTGTATGGAAAAAGTACCACACTGTGGGAGACACTATAGCAGGGAGTCACTAAACATCGGTACCGTGGTGCTTGGATCCCACCCATCTTCTTGGGTTCTTGATGTTTGATGTTTCACAGACTTCTGCTTTACTGTGACCAATGAATGTGAGGCTTTCTGCAAACCAAAGGAGAAAGGTTGGCTAGCCCAGGCTGAGACCCCACATGAAGAGTTCATTGCAACACTCATGGACCAACCATGGAGAACTGGCAGAACTGGCTTAGAGAATCCTGTGGCTCAAAAATCTACCTCTCTCTCTCTCTCTCTCTCTCTCTCTCTCTCTCTCTCACACACACACACACACACACACACACACACACACACACACACACTCACACACACACACCTTTATGCCAGGAGATCTTGAGCATCATCCATCGAGGTAATCGATTTATATTTTGGACCTTACCTTCTAATCCAAGTTCTCCTAAGTCTTGGAGGTTTCTGCTACTATCTTGTCACTCAAATGTTTCAGAGGAAACAGATGTTTGGATGGTCGTTTGCTGGTTGACATTCTGGATGTTGTATGTGTCTTAAAAGAGATAAAACACGTGTGCAAAAGACATGGCCAGAGCTGTCTGAATTCAGATAGATGCCAGACATTCGTTTTCAAGTTTCAGACTGCAAACTTCATAATAAGAGGCCCTACATACTACAGAAGAGAACTTTTGAGATATTTCAGTGAGGCATGAATTGGAGAAGAGGGGCAATGACTGCCTGAGGGTGACTCATTTTACTTTAACTTTATAAGCCTTTTGAGGTACATATTACTTCTATTGAACAAAATTTTGAATAATTCTTATTGATCCTTAAGAAACAAAGATTATTTGTAATGTGTCTTAGCTTGAAAAATATCAAAGGAAAAAAAAATGTTTTCAAAGAATGAAGATTCTTTTTTTTTTTTTTCTGTTACCAGAACAATTCTGTGAAAATTGTCTAAGTCAACATAAGGTCCTCATACGGGATGGCCTGAGAGTAACCATCCTTTAAAACTCTGCCAGAATTGCAGCATCATATAATGCTACAACAGGCACACACAAGAAGCATGCCTGCATGGACATCTGTGTAGTGACGGTCCAACCCAGGGCTACCTGTGTTAGTTTCCTAAGGCCAGTGTATATTGTTTCAAGTATTCTACATATTCGAGTTTTTTTCCTTTAACACCTTCCTTTTGCTTCCCTCATTTCCAATTTGCTCACAGTCTAGGCAATGCTATTCTATTCCCAAATAAATATCACAGTTCTTTGGAGGATCCCTTTGATGGTTATTTAGGTTGACAATCCAAAATTTGTACTATTGATTTAGAAAGTAATTTCTAGAAGCAGTTCCCCAAAGTAGTTTGAAAGAAGGTAATATTAAAAAAAAAGAACAAGTAAAAGTTAGTCTCCAAAAGGGACATATTTATGAACTTCACCAAATCCTCTATATTTATTTCAAAAGCAATTAAAATTATATTTTGTTTAGGCTCCATCCTATGCATGGGATTATCTAATTTGCTCACAAAAGGAAGAGCATCTGAGTCAACGATTATCACAGCACTGCAGAGAGAAACCCCTGGACTCTTACAACAGCGAGTATCTGTTCAGATGATGGACGTGTAGGTTAGGTACTGCTTGGCTCATCTGAGCTGGGTTCAGTTGGGTATATCTCTGTTTCCAGTAGCATTGTCTGGAGGGCTCTGCTCCTTAGTAAGGTCTGTGCTTAATTGGTTTCACCTGTCTCTCAGACTCCCTGGAGAGGCCATGCAGTGTTGCAAGTTCTCATATCATTAACAAAGGGAGGGGAAAGCAAAGAGGAGTACTCGGGGCTTTGAACCTGCCCTGCTTGCCTCTCACCACAGGTGAAATCAATCCGAACTTGAGGCTAATTTTAAGGGCAGGAAATATTTTCTAGCTCTGGCGAGGCCATGAGAAGATGTTCCATCTATCTCATGAAAGTGAAAAGATGTCGTGAAGTTAGAAATGATCTCATGCAATAGTGTCTGCGTTTGGTGGATGATTATGGGATGGACCCCTGGGTGGGGCAGTTTTTGGATGGTCCATCCTTTCATCTCAGCTCCAAACTTTGTCTCTGCAACCCCTTCCATTGGAGTTTTGTTCCCAGTTCTAAGAAGGGGCGAAGTGTCCACAGTTTGGGCTTTGTTTTTCTTGAGTTTCATGTGTTTTACAAATTGTATCTTGGGTATTCTAGGTTTCTGGGCTAATATCCACTTATCAGTGAGTGCATATCATGTGAGTTCTTTTGTGATTGGGTTACCTCACTCAGGATGATACCCTCCAGATCCATCCATTTACCAAGGAATTTCATAAATTCATTGTTTTTAATAGCTGAGTAATATTCCATTGTGTAAATGTACCACATTTTCTGTATCCATTCCTCTGTTGAGGGACATCCCGGTTCTTTCCAGCTTGCTGAAAGGACCCTGATATAGCTGTCTCTTGTGAGGCTATGCCAGTGCCTGGCAAACACAGAAGTGGATGCTCACAGTCAGCTATAGGATGGAACACAGGACCTCCAATAGAGGAGCTAGAGAAAGTACCCAAGGAGATGAAGGGGTCTGCAACCCTATAGATGGAACAACAATATGAACTAACCAGCACCCCCAGAGCTCGTGTCTCTAGCTGCATATGTAGCAGAAGATGGTCAGGCCCCTTGGTCTTGCAAACTTTATATGCCCTAGTACAAGGGAACACCAGGGCCAAGAAGTGGGATTGGGTGGGTGGGGAGCAGGGGGGGGAGGGTATAGGGGACTTTGAGGACAGCATTTGAAATGTAAATGAAGTAAATACCTAATAAAAATTGAAAAAAAAATAAAGAAATGATCTCATGGTAAACGAGGTACCAAGATGAAGGAGGTGACTGGTGTTGCTATGTGATAATCATACACTTAAGTCTCCTCTGTCTTAGGATTTGATTGCTATGACCATGGCAGCCCTTATAAAGGAAAACAGTTAATTGGGGCTGGCTTACAGTTCAGAGGTTAGTCAACTATCGTCATGGCGGAAATCTTGGCAACATAAAGGTAGATGTGGTGCGGAGAGGTAGCTGAGATCTTCACATCTGGATCAGTGGGTGGCAGGAAGGTAGAGAGTGACCCTGGAGCTGGCTTGAGCATCTGAATCCTCAAACCTCACCCCCAGTGACTACCTCCTTCAACAAGGCCACACCTATTCCTAAAAGGCCACACTTCATGATAGTGCCAGTTTCTATGGACCTATGGAGGCCATTTTTTTTTTTTTTTAAATCACAACATCCTCTGTAGTCTCCTGGCACACAGCTCTTGACACCAACTCAGCCACATCATCTTTGATCCACCATTTTTCCTGCCTACAAGATGTACAGGCATAAGGAAGAAGTAGAAATTGAGGAAACGGCCAACCAATGATTGACTCAACTTGAGACCCATGTCATGAAAGAGATCCTGTGATACTATTAATGATATTCTGCTATACTTGCAGATAGGAGCTCAACACAACCGAGAGGCTTTACCTAGTAGCTGATAGAAACAGATGCAGAGACCCACAGCCAAGCATTAAGTGGAGCTCTGGGAATCTGTGAAAGAAGGGGAGAAAGGATTGAAGGAGCTGGAGAGGCCAGGGACACCACAAGGAAGTCTACAGAATCCACTAACCTGAACCCATAAGGACTCACAGAGACGGAACCACCAGCCAGAGGCCATGCATGGGATAGACCTAGGACTCCTACACATCTGTAACAGATGTGCAGCTGGGTCTCCCTGTGAGACTCCTAAAGCAGGAGCAGAGGCTGTCTCTGATGACATTGCCTGCCCTTTGGATCCCTCTCTCCTAACTGGGCTGTCTTGTCAAGCCTCAGTAGGAGAAGATGTACCCAGTCCTACTGCAACTTGATATGCCAAGGCTGGCTGATATCTATGGGAGGTCTCCCCTTTTCCGAAGAGCAAAGGTGGGGGTTATGAGGGGAAGGGAAGTGAGAGGGAGGGACTGGGAGAAGAGGAAGGAGGGGAAACTGGAATCAGGATGTAAAGTAAATAAATAAATTATTAATGAAAAAGTCTTAAAAAGTCTTGAATGGTTAAGTGTATTTTGGGTGCTACCGAAAAGATAGCTAAGTAGTTTCTGGATGAGTACTGGTTACCAGAAAGACCAAGGTAGGGTTGAGGAAGGAAGGGTTGGAAATTCAACTCTAACTTGAATAGTTGTTGGATTGGAGAAAGGGCGAAGGTTGAGCTGACCATTAGTAGCCGCTGATATAGACAATCACCAGTGTGTAAGAAAACCTCTGTAAAATCTCTAATGTACCAGGAGTGGAGATCTTCTGGGCAGCTGAATCTGGGGAGGGACCCATGCCCCTCTCCCTTGCCTTTTTGTTTGCTGTTCTTCTATCTGAACATCATCTGTATCCTTTATAATAGCCTTCAGGGGGTCAGGGGAGCCCTGCTTTATAACTGTTTAACCAGAAGCTCAGGTACACTGTGTTTACAGCAGCCATTGGAAGTGGGAACTGTCTTGTCGGACTGAACTCCCAACCTGTGGGATCTGCTGGTATCTCCAGGTAGATAATCGTCACACCTGAGTTAAGGTATGGGACGCCTAACTGCTATCTACTGGAAAAGAATCCTGCCGGCGTGGTTACTGAGGCAGCCACGCTGCATTGACACTTTAAGCAGAACCCAGAATGGCTTTCTCTGTCCCCACAGCACAACCCTTGAAGTGGCCATTGGACTGATCTTTTCACTGCCACGTTGCCCCCTACCCCCCCCCCCCGATCCTTTGCTTTGACTTTGGGACATTTATGAACTTAAAAGCATCAGTTATGGAAAATGTAAGTATATACCCCACATGTAATCTTTCAGTCAGTTGGGCCAAAGTTGTGGGAATAGAAATCTAGCTAGTGTCCCAAATAAAAGTTTTATTGAGAAATATATAGATTTTTTTTTCTAGCACAAAGCAAGGCCAACTGATGTCAGGCTAAGAGTACTTGAAGGATATGCGTGATCATGCAGAAGCACAGACAGTTGTCTGCCCCTGATCAATGTTAACGAAGACAGTATACCCCACAGCGAGGGAATATGAACAAAAACGCTTCGTTGGCTTTCTCCATCACCTGATTTGACATTGATTTCCAATTTCTTAGAAAAGGGAGCCCAAGGTTAGTCCCTATGCAGTCAAGTCCGAGGCGTGAACATCTGCTGTGGCAGCACAGATGGCTTTTTTTTTTTTTTTTTTTTGAGGTTTTATGAAAGAATAAGAGAACCTTTCCTCTTCATGCGAAAATTGCTCATTTAAAATCTTTTCTCTCCATGGCTGAAAAACAAATTAAATGGATACAAGAAAGGAGCGAATCTTTCTAAATGCAGACAGGTGTCCCTCTAAATGATTTCTTCCTCTTTCCTCCTCCCCCTCCTTCTTCTCCTCTTCCCTCATCCTCCTTTCCTCCCCTCCTCTTCTTCCCTCCTCTTCTCCCTCCTCTTCCTCCCCCTCTTCCTTCTTATTCCCCTTCCCCCATTGCTCCTCCCTCCTCCTCTTCTGCCCCTCCCCCACCACTCCTATCCTTTGCCCTTACATTTAAGGAATGTCTCAAGTCATGTGACTCATTTGGAGGTCTTAGTTAAGTAGATCCAAGGATGGCTGGATACCACCCTAGAGTGTCAAAGTTGGTACATGTTGGATCAGGGCAGAAGATTTCCTATTTCCAGGTGGTGCTAATGTTGGTAGCCTAGGACCCGTGTAACACAACTTTTGATTTTATCCCATCAAGGAGTCAACCTCCCCTAGTCTGGATGGCTGACAGGAAGAAGGTAACCTCCTTACTGAGTGATTGAGTCCAGGACTGCTGTGTTAAACTGTGGTACCTTGGTGTTTGAGAAAACCACAGGTACAAGAATCTCTCCCTTACACTCTTACTGCTCATCGTCTGATGTCAACATAAAATGTGCTGACCTTCCTTAGAAAGTAGGTCAAGATCCTTATCCCAAGAGGTATCCTACACCCCAAGGAAGGAAGCATCCTTATCCCTAAAGACCTGAGCTCTGCACAGACAGGCCTTGCTAAGTTCCCTTGAGTCTGTTATCTGGAGAGTATATCCTTTTGTCCCCCAAATCACACTTCTGCATGACACAGTTTCCCGTGTTTCTTTGGACCTTTATTTTCGAAAACTTTCATACTATGTGAAATTGATAGGAAAATTTGTATGCTTTTGTATTATTGTTTTTTGTTTTAATTTTTTTGTTTTGTTTTAGGGTTCACAATTAATTTGCAACGGATAAAGAATTTTCTCTCCCCTTCTAGGGCTTCGGACTGCATGGAGTAAAGTAGCCTTATTCTGAGGAGAGCTTTCTTTTTAGATAATAGACAGTCGGCCTTGTGATGAAGCTGACCAAATTTAATGGTTTTCCTGAGAACTGGAGGAACAGAAACCACCCTGAAGGTTATCCTTCCTTACATTTCTGGGATTGCTTTGACCAGCAAGCAGTCTCATTGAGTGAATTTGTGTTGGATTCTGGTTTTCATAACTAAAAAACATTTCATTTGTATAGTTACAATAACCATTGACACCTTCATTATTGACTTGCGTGGTAAGCAACATAGTAACCTTTCTGAACACATTGTATTATTTGAATTTCTGGAGGTCAGAGAGGGTGCTGGATTTCATGGAGGTGGAGTTACAGCTGGTTGTGAGTCACCATGTAGGTAAAGGAACCTGAACTCTGGTCTTCTGTAAGAGCAGGAAGCCCTCTTAATTACAGAACCATCTCTCTAGCTCAAGGCAAACATTCTCGGCACACCTCTGAAGGTGAAGAACAGAGAGACTGATATAATTTGCCCAAGGCCAAGCTGCTTCTAGAAGGTAGGGATGCATCTTAGCTTGGAAGTTCCTGCATCCTAACCTAAAGGCTGGGTCAGAGTCGCTGCATCAGCCTCTCCACGCTGGAATGGTCCTTTCCATCGAAGGCTGTTGGACTCCTCAGAGCAGAGTGGTAGTCTATCAGGAAGCTGCTGTAACTTCGGAGTAGATAACCAAGCATGGGCTAGAGAAAAGGAAAGTCAAAGATCTTGGAGGAATATTTTTGGTTCATGAAGATTTACGAGGTGGGGGTCTAATAGATGATTTCATCTGTTCTCTGGACAGGAGAGTGGATTCCTGTCTAGTTCTTGCTCTCTGCCACCTTTCTTTAAGCCTCCCTCAGTTGGTCACGACTTCATTCTGTCTTCTTATTAACCTCTACATTTCTTGAATCTTCCTAATTACCTCTCCGGAGCACACTTGTAACTTCATGCATTAATTCCATCCATGTCAATCATAGAAATGAACAGAAAATATCTCATCAGGCACATTTCACATGCCCTCACCTAAATGACTTCATGTTTGATGTTTGTGCTGAGACCTGCCTAGCAATGAATGAATGATATCCACAGAGTGAGTGCATGCCATCCATTCCACACTCAGTTTCTCTCTCTCTCTCTTTCTCTCTCTCTCTCTCTCTCTCTCTCTCTCTCTCTCCTCCTTGGTTTTTCTTCAAGACAGGGTTTCTCTGTGTAGCCCTGGCTGTCCTGGAACTCACTCTAGACCAGGCTGGCCTCAAACTCAGAAATCTGCCTGCCTCTGCTTCCTGAGTGCTGTGATTAAAGGTGTGCACCACCACGCCCTGCTAGTTTATCTCTTTTGAGACAGAGTCTTACTGTGTAGTCCTGGATGACATGGCACTCCGTATATAAACCAGGCTAGTCTCAAATTCATAGATATCTGCTTGCTTTGGCCTCTGGAGTTCTGGGATTAGAGATATGTAAGGTATGTACCACCTCTTATCTCAAGGTATGTCAGGGGGTACTAGTATTTGAATTGGGAATCTCTTGATTTGAGATATTATACTGCTTCCTTTTTTTCTATTATTTATTTCAAAATTAATTTATGCGTGTGAATGTATGTAAGGTGTGAAAGTATGTGTGTGTGTATGTTCATGTGTATTTGGGCCACAAGAGGGCGCTAGGTGTTGTCTTCTATCACTCTTCACCTCAATCCTAGAGTGTCCCCCCCCACCCCAACTTCTGATTGTAAGCCACTGATCCTCCTGTCTCTCTTCCCACCCGCAGTGCTGGGGTAACAGGGTGTGTGGGACCACATTTGACTTCCGGATGGATGCTGGGGATCAGAATTATGGTACCTACTCTTGGGTAGCAAGTGCTCTTACCTGTTGACATGTACTCATTTTTCTATTTTAAACAAGTACGTAGCATTGTTATATGCCTTTTAAGTTTTGCATAAATGAAGCTGTGTGTGGTGGAGCACGTTTGTAATCCCAGGAGGCTGAGGGAGGAGGATTGTAACAAGTTTAAAGACAGTCTGAGATACATAGTATCAGGCCAAACAAGATTTGATAGGAAGAACTTATTCCAATGAAACAAAACAAAACAAAATAAAACCGCACATAGCAAAAATCTGTTTATACTGCACGGTCAAAATTTTATCAATATTTAGTTTATTGCAATTCCATTGCACCTTACAAATGTAAATAAAATCACAGTTTGTATTCTAATGAGGACTTAGTTTCTACAGGGCAGATGCTCATCGGTGGAGCTGCCACTTGTGAATGAGTCAAATTTAACAGATTGCAAAAATCATTGTCCAAAGTCCTGAAACAATTTATTTTCCTATTAGGTACATGTGAATGCCCATTTCCCCCCATTCTTGCCAACAATTCATATTAATAGATGTATTATTCTTTGAGTGTTCCTGTTGATGTTAAGAATTGTCTAAAAATGGGCTATACCCCTTCCACATCCACAGACTCTTCCAGGCCTCTCCTGCCCCACACTGAGTCCAGTGTTCACACTTGGGTATGTTTCTTTGCTTCCCACTCTGCTCCAACTGTGCACTGTCTCATTTTCCTGCGATATGACTTTATAATGAGTCTCCACATCTTTGAGGGTGATCCCTGTTTCATTATTCGTCAGAACTGTACTGCTTGTTCTTTGACCTTTGTTGTTCTATAGGAATTTTAGCATTGGCTTGACAGAGCCTGTGGAAACCCCAGGGGACTTGATCAGAATGCATTGACTTTATAGATTCATTTTTAAAGAGCCACCATCTCTAAACACTGCCTGCTTCTTACTCATGAACACTAGACTGCCTCATTTCCCTCCCTGATGTGTCTCAAATATTTATTTGCTTAAGTAAATCTGTATATTGTTTCCCCGATATTAATACAGATTATTACGGTTTGTCAACTACATTCTTACATAGCTTACAGTTTCTGCTGCTGCGTGTGACTGAGGCAATTTTTTAAAGTTGTGCCTTTTAATTGGATGTTGCCTGTATATAGGGAGGTTATTGATTTTTGTGTATGATTTTTTATATCTATCAAGCTCTTACCGCTTTTAATAGTTTCTTTATACATTCTCCTAGATCTTTCTGTGTAAACAGTTGTTATCTGTGAACAATGACAGCTCTGGCTCTACTTGTCTAGCCTCTACATATTTCCCCCACCCCTGCTAGTCTTGCTATTTTAGCCGCAGCCTCCAGGAAAGCACTGGATACAAGTGGAGTTAAAGGCATTGTCCTAGCTATGATCAAGTAGCCAGCAAAGGCAAATTAAAGGAGAAAGGGTTTATTTTTAGGGCCCATCTATCGTCTGTCTTTATGAGGATGTTCAGGTAACATGAACTTGAAGCCGCTACTTACATCCACATTCAAGGAAAGAAAAGCCTGTGATTAACTCATTTTCTTCAGTATTACACATTTCGGGGTCCGAACCCTGGAGATGGTGCCATCAATAATGGGCAGGTCTTCCCACATCAGCAAATCAATCAGTCTAGACAATCCCTCACGGAGACTCTCTTCCTGGGTGATTCTAGACTGTGTTTATTTTTGCCTCATAACAAGATTTGGTTTTCTCCTTCACCATGTGGGTCCCAGCGAGTGTTTTTACCTGCTGCACTATCTCACTGGCCAAAGCTTTTATTTACTATGTGAAAAGTTTTGGTAATTCAAATAGTTTCTGGACGATTAAAATGAATCATTACAGGCATTGTTATTACAGAAAGAGCAGTGACTAAACATATTAATCTTCAGCCTGATAGTTGAAGGGTTTTTTTTAAAAAAAATTTTATTTATTTATTTATTTATTTTATTTTTATTTTATGTGTGTGTGTGTGCATGCACGCATGTGCGCAAATGAGTGCAGTTGCCTACAAAAGTCAGAAGAGGGAATTGCATCCTCTGGATCCGTAATTAAAGGCAGTTGTGGGCTGCCTGCTATGTGGGTGTTGGGGACTTAACTTGGGTCTTCTGAAGAGCAGTCAGTGTCCTTAACTACTAAGCCACCTCTCTAAGTCTCTTCAGAAAGTCTTTTTTTTAAATGGATACCCTTTGTCAAGCATAGGTATTCTCCCCTACTCTCAGTCAGAAATCCAAATAGCAAAGAGCTCCTAACTCAAAACATTCAAGAAATCCAGGACATCATGAAAAGACCAAACCTAAGGATAATAGGTATAGAAGAGAGCAAAGATTCCCAAATGAAAGGACCAGTAAATATTTTCAGCAAAATTATAGAAGAAAACTTCCCTAACCTAAAGAAAGAGATGCCCACAACATACGAGAAGCCTACAGAACTCCAAACAGATTGGACCTGAAAAGAAATTCCTCTTATTATGCAATAATCAAAACACCAAATGGACAGAAAGAATATTGAAAGTGGTAAGGAAAAAAGGTCAAGTAACATATAAAGGCTGACCTATCAGAATTACACCAGACTTCTCACCAGAGACTCTAAAAGCCAGAAGATCCTGGGCAGATGTCATATAGACCCTAATAGAATGAAAATGCCAGTTCAGACTACTAAACCCAGCTAAGTTTATATAATATGTAGGGATTAAGTTTATTTGTTCCTTTTCTCAAGCTTGGAGATTTCTGCTTTCCCCCCAAACATATTATTGTGGTGTTATTTTGATTGATTTTCTAATATTAATCATCTTTGATTTTCTGAGATAGACCTTTATTAGGCTTGATGTGTTTATGAATTACTTCTATAGTAGAAAACTGTTCAAAGTTTTAAAAAAAGTTCAACACTTTTCCTGTGTTTTTTTCCTTCCTTCTTATATATGTTTCAGAATGTTCAGGCCATTATCAGAATATCGTAGTAGTAAATAATGCTTTGATTATTAACTTATTTAACATTATGCATGTATGGGGTTATGAGAAACAGTAAGACACTGTTCACTGAAATTAAAGCACCAATCTTCATTTAAAAAACACTTTGTTTAATTTTTTTTTTTTTTTTTTTT
>NC_034598.1:83626592-83629785 GCF_900095145.1 Mus pahari | reverse complement strand
GAGAGAGAGAGAGAGAGAGAGAGAGAGAGAGAGAGAGAGAGAGAGAGAGAGAGACTTTTTGCACCCATGCCACCACATGGCAATGGCAGACAAGGGGTGGGAAGCCAGTTCTCCTGAATGCCACAGCTGGTTAGGGGTGGGACCAGCTCTATGTAACCCTTGGACATAAACATAGTCCCAAGTGGCAGCCCAGACCAGGGACTTCCACATGACCTTTGGTGGTAACATGTGCCATGGACATTGACTCAGATCCCTCCACTCCACAGATCCCATGCTGCAGTGTCATGGACCTAGACATGGCTCCCTGTGGCAGCACAAGCAAGCATCTCACCATGACCTGTGACATACAGAAGCAGCAAAGGCCATTCACATCAGGCAGTTCCTCACCATCCTTGAGTGCCTCGTTCTGCATCCCTTTACAACACACACACAGATTTGTGCATCTTTCTCTTCCATCTTCCCACCACACACCCATGGTAGGTGGGCCACAGACCACGTGGTGGCAGGCAGACCTTTCTCATTTCTTAATTTTATAGTACTTTGGTCACAAAATATGTACTCTGTGCTATAAAATGTTCAGAACTTATTGGATCTTCCTTTGTGGGCAAATTCCTTACTGATTTTTGGTGCAAGATGAAACTTACCATCTGGTGAAATTTATTAATTGTGATGGTTTTGGATATTGTTTTCTCATTTAAAAAGCTAATTTCATCTTATTGTCTTATGTGCCGGTGATCTGCTCGTGTGCATGTCTGTGCACCTGTACTTGTAGTGTTCCTGGTGGCCAGATGGAGGCGCTGGGCCTGACGGAACTGGCATTGCAGAGGGCTGTGAGCTGCTGTGTGGGTTCATCCGAGATGAGTATCCTGACCACTGAGCCATTTCTCCAGCTCCTACTTTTTTTTTGAAGCAATACTATCAAGTATTTTCAAATTCAAGCTTGCATGAATTATTTTATTATTAATTAGTGTTTTTGCAATTAAGCTTGTTTCTGAGTGGTTTGCAACAACTGCATGAAATTCATGGTTAGCCTTTGCCCATTCTACATTTTCCCACCGTTTTACTTCCATCTTTTTGATAGCAGGGTTTGTTTTCATAAGCAGTATATAATTGACTGTGAGTGTGTTTTAAATGTGTTTGTGTAAGATTAGTGAATCCAAGACTGCGTGGTTGTTGTGGTTACTGATGCCTTCCTGCACCTCTGCTACTTAGAATATTTATTTATTTTTATCTGTTTGTTTGTGTCTGTGTATGTAGGGGCCACAGCGCGCCTGTGGAGATCAGAGGACAACCTGCATGAATGAGCTCTTTCCGGCTACCATGTGCATTCCTGGGATGAAACTCAGGCCACCAGGCTTGGCAGCAGAGCCTTCCTCCCTAAGCTGCCTCGCTGCTCTCTTTCTATTGTGTTAGACATTAATCTTTTGGTGGTACACAAAGCAATAGATTTTCACACATATGTCATTATATTGCATTTCTTTATCCCACGGTCTTCCTCCATCCCAACACTTTCTGGCCCTTCCTCTCTCCAGTCCCCTTCCTTCTCCCACCTAATATGTGTTCCATTTCCCTCTCTTGTTCTTTCTCCTCTCTTTAGCCCCTTTCCCTTGCCTCTGTCCATTTTCTACTTGCCTCAATACATGAATACATGTATTGCTTAAATCAAGATTTCAAGCATGAGTGTTTGTCTGAGTTTGGATTCTTTCACTAATACAACAGTCTCTAGTTCCATTCATTTTCTTGTCAATGCCATAATTTTATCTTTTACAGAGTATAGAGGATTAATGGTCAGTTTATGTACATGTTTTATGTTTTATTTAATCACTCACCTGCTGGTGTGAATCTAGCCTGGTTCTATACCTTTTCTATTGAGATCGAACTGCCACGAATGTGGGAAGGAACATGGCCCCGTGGTTTCTTCGGATGTGTTCTTTGGAGTCTCTCTCTCTCTCTCTCTCTCTCTCTCTCTCTCTCTCTCTCTCTCCCTCCACCCCATGGGGTGTATTACATTGGCTACATTGATGTAGACAAGCACTTTTGGATATTTTATAGGCTTCTCTTCCTATCACTCTTCACCCCAATCCCTTTCAACCCCCAACACTAGGTAGGAAAGAGAGAAAAGTGGGTACCAATCTCATTAGATTACTGCCTGCTGATTTGGGGTGTCGAGTTCCTTGGGGAGATGTTGACCTTTGTCATCAGGATATCTCCAACCAGAAACCAGCAACAGCAGGAGCAGCAGGAGCAGCAGGAGCAGCAGGAGCAGCAGGAGCACCAGGAGAACAGGATCATTAGGAGCAGGGGGAGCATCAGAAGCAGCAGGATCAGGGGGAGCATCAGAACCAGCAGCAGCAGCAGCAGCAGCAGCAGCAGCAGCAGCAGCAGCAGCAGCAGCAGCAGGAACATTGTGGGTGGGGGAGGCAGCAGGAGCAGGGGGAGCAGCAGCTGTTACATTTCTCATGGCACTAGAATTTTATACCCTATCAAGAACCCCCAGAATTCCAAATGTCATATGCTTGCAAAACCTATCTGCTGCTGGCAAAATTGCACTCCCACTAGAGCATGAGGCAAATCATAGACAGTCTAAAGCAGCCCCATATCCCACACTGGGGTCAGAACAAAAACATATTCCTATAACATTTCTGTGTTTAAAGAAACTGAAATTCTCACCACAGCTTGAGTTTCCTTTATTCTGTGCACCTTGTCCCCTTGCCTTTCCAGTTAAGAACTTGTACACTGCTTTAGCTTTCAGGTGCTCTTGTTACATTGTTCATGCATGATGAAGGTCAGAAGTCCCAATTTTAAGCATTCTTGGGTCTTTTACAAAGGCTTTTGACTTTAATATCATTGTGTAGTATTTTATTACTGATTTTCTGGGTCCTGGGCCTTACATGTACCCAGCAAGTTCTCTACTGAGATTCACCTACAACTTCTCTTTAATATTTAATTCCTTTTTAAAAAAATTATTTATTATATGTAAGTACACTGTAGCTGTCTTCAGACTCTCCAGAAGAGGGAGTCAGATTTCATTAAGGATGGTTGTGAGCCACCATGTGGTCGCTGGGATTTGAACTCAGGACCTTTGGAAGAGCAGTCGGTGCTCTTAACTGCTAAGCCATCTCTCCAGCCCCTTAATTTCTTTTTTTTTTTTTTTTTATTGATTTTTGAGACAGGGTTTCTCTGTATAGCTCTG
>NC_034598.1:83624696-83626585 GCF_900095145.1 Mus pahari | reverse complement strand
TGGAACTCACTTTGTAGACCAGGCTGGCCTCAAACTCAGAAATCCACCTGCCTCTGCCTCCCAAGTGCTGGGATTAAAGGCGTGCGCCACCACGCCCTGCTTAATTCCTTTTTTTTAAAGCACACATATACAAAGCTGACCAATACTTTCTGCGTTATTTTATAGCCAATGGATACCTTGTTCCTGTATTCTCATTTCTTCCTTTAACAAAAAGGTTTTATTTCCTTTTTTTGGAGAAACATTCTTTTATGTTAGCATACAATAAATCAGGACAATAAGTTTTGAAAGACCACCATAAAACAGTATTTAGGATGTTTCACTCACCCTAAAACTTTCCCCTTCCCGTTTTTTTTTTTTTTTTCTGCCATTTCCTTTCCTACCATTCTGAATGGCTCCACATACTTGTTCTCTAAGATCATTTAATGAGTATCCTATAAACAAATCATACAGTGGGTGGTCATTTTTTTTTTTTTTACTTCTTTCATGCCAATGTTTCATGTGCTTACTTAATTCTTTGTCATCATGCTTACAAATGTGTACAACAGTATAAATATGCCACCATGTGTTCTTGTCTTGTCATCAGCAATAGCTTTCCCTAACACCAGTTTTATCCCCAGTAAGGTATCTGTTGTTCTGAGACCTTTCGATAGCTATTCAGGAAGCCAGACCATGAGTCCTTACTCCATCCTGTGAACTCCTCTGATAATTTGAGCAATGAACTTCTGAATTCTCATACCTTGTTGATCCTTCAAATCTCCCTTCACCTGGGATGGCGATGCCATGCCCCGATGCTATCCCCCAACTCCCCATTCCTTCAGTTTTTTTTGTAAGACCTCTAGAAATATCTTAAAGTCAGACATTCTCTGATGGTACTGATGTTGTCCTCAGCAAAATGAAATTAGCCAATGTATGAGGCAATTGTTAATAGCACTCACTATGGTACTTGTAAAGTAGGTACTGTGTAGTGGCTATTAATACTCACCATAACCCTATGAGTATGCTCACATTACTGATAAGGCTTAATTAAAGACAGGAAGATGATCTATCTTCCTGTAATAAATACTGAGTCAAGATTTGAACTTGGGCTATCTCTGTACCTTGGATTTTTTTTTTTTTTTTAAATTCGTCTCTCATATGTTACATACTGACGGCAGTTGTACCTTGGATTCTTAAATAATGTTTCAATTACAATGTGAATCTCTGTTCATTTCACCTGGCTACGTACTCAGGCTATAGTTTTCTTTTGATGCCAAGACATTTGTTAGTTACTTACAAGTCTTTCTGCCTATGGCTTGTGGGTGGCCATGATTTCTCCATAGCGTGTGGCTCTGTCTCCAGGGAGAGTCTCACTTCTCGATGAGGCTCCTTAGATCAGAGAGTCTTTGCCTCCCTTTTCTCCTTAGTGATAACCAGTTAAAATCAGGGAACCAGTTGAAATCAGAGGGTGGAGCTAAATATGTCACCACAGGTGGGTCACCATGTCAATCTCCTGCAAGACCTTTGGTTGTTAAATGATGATTTTCCACAGCACAGCTAGACATTTAGTTGAGTTGGCCCCTGGATTAATTAAGCAGTGGTAATTGGCAGAGCCTTAGACTTCAGAGGAATGGTCAGAGTAGGTTATTTCCAGGTTTCTACAAAGATTCCTTTAAATCTCTAGAGCATCTTACATCATTTCTTACTTGCACCTTGGGAGGAGAAGAGCTGATTTCCCAGGAAACTTGGTGTCTTGCTTGGATGAATAAGGGTTATAAATACAGATGGGATGACAGGTCAATTGGCTGTTTGCAATTCAAACCTTCCTTCATTCTTCATGAAGTCATGGGACTGGCGTGTGGGTGAAGTGGAGAGAGAGAGAGAGAGAGAGAGAGAGAGAGAGAGAGAGAGAG
>NC_034598.1:83620720-83623431 GCF_900095145.1 Mus pahari | reverse complement strand
CCTGGGAAAGAGATCAGGAGTCATAGATGCAAGCATCACCAACAGATTCCAAGAGATAGAAAAGAGAATCTCAGGTGCAGAAGATACCATAGAAAACATTGACACAACAGTCAAAGAAAATGCAAAATGCAAAAAGCTCCTAACCCAAAACATCCAGGAAATCCAGGACACAATGAGAAGACCAAACCTAAGGATAATGGATATAGAAGAGAGTGAAGATTCCCAACTTAAAGGGTAAGTAAATATCTTTAACAAATTTATAGAAGAAAACTTCCCTAACCTAAAGAAAGAGATGCCCATAAACATACAAGAAGCCTACAGAACTCCAAATAGATTGGACTAGAAAAGAAATTCCTCCCATCACATAATAGTCAAACACCAAATGCACAAAACAAGAAAGAATATTAAAAGCAGTAAGGGAAAAAGGACAAGTAACATATAAAGGCAGACCTATCAGAATTACACCAGACTTCTCACCAGACACTACGAAAACTAGAAGATCCTGAGCAGATGTTATATAGACCCCAAGAGAACACAAATTCCAGCCCAGGCTACTATCCCCAACAAAACTCTCAGTTACCATAGATGGAGAAATCAAGATATTCCATGACAAAACCAAATTTACACAATGACTTTCTTTAAATCCAGTCCTACAATGGATAATAGGTGGAAAATGCCAACACTCTAGAAAAAGCAAGAAAGCAATCTTCTTTCAACAAACCCAAAAGAAAATAGCCACACAATCATAAGAATAACATCAAAATAACAGGAAGCAACAGTCACTATTCCCTAATAGTGCTGAATATCAATGGACTCAAGTCCCTAATAAAAAGACTGACTAACAGCCCGAATTCATAAACAGGACCTAGCATTTTGCTGCATGCAAGAAATGCACCTCAGTGTCAAAGACAGACACTAACTCAGAGTAAAGGGCTGGAAAACCATTTTCCATGCAAATGGTCCCAAGAAACAAGCTGGAGTAGCTATTCTAATATTGGATGAAATCAACTTTTAACCCAAAGTTATGAACAAGGATAAGGAAGGACGTTTCATACTCATCAGAGGAAAAATCTACCAAGATGAACTCTCAATTCTGAACATCTATGCTCTAAATGCAAGGGCACCCACATTGATAAAGGAAACATTACTAAATCTCAAAGCACACATTGCACCCCACACAATAATAGTGGGAGACTTCAATAACCCACTGTCATCAGTAGACAGATCATGGAAACACAAACTAAACAAAGACACATTGAAACTAACAGAAGTTATGGACCAAATGGTTTTAACAGATATCTATAGAACATTTCATCCTAAAACAAAAGAATATACCTTCTTTTCAGCACTTCATAGTACCTTCTCCAAAATTGACCATATAATTGGTCACAAAACAGGCCTCAACAAATACAAGAAGGTTGAAATAATCCCATGCACCCTATCAGACCACCACGGACTAAGGCTGGTCTTCAATAGCAACAAAAACAACAGAAAGCCTACATACACATGGAAGCTGAACAACTCCCTTCTCAACGATAACTTGGTCAAGGAAGAAATAAAGAAATTAACGACTTTAGAATTTAATGAAAATGAAGGGACAACATACTCATACTTATGGGACACAATAAAAGCAACGCTAAGAGGAAAACTCATATCTCTGAGTGCATCCAAAAAGAACTGGAGAGAGCATACACTAGCAGCTTAACAGTACACCTGAAAGCTCTAGAACAAAAAGAAGCAAATTCACCCAAGAGGAGTAGATGGCAGGAAATAATCCAATTCAGGGCTGACATCAACCAAGTGGAAACAAAAAGAACTATTCAAAGAATATACCAAACCAGCAACTAGTTCTTTGAGAAAATTAACAAGATAGATAGACCCATAGCCAGACTAACCAGAGGGCACAGAAACAGTATTTAAATTAATAAAATCAGAAATGAAAAGGGAGACATAACATCAGAAACTGAGGAAATTCAAAAAATNATCAGATCCTACTACAAAAGCCTATACTTAACAAAACTGGAAAATCTGGATGAAATGGACAATTTTCTAGACAGATTCCAGGTACCAAAGTTAAATCAGGATCAGATAAACCATCTAAACAGTCCCAGAGCCCCTAAAGATATAGAAGTAGTTATCAAAAGTCTCTCAACTAAAAAACAAACAAACAAACAAACAAACAAACAAACACCCAGGACCAGATGGGTTTAGTGCAGAATTCTATCAGACCTTCATTGAAGACCTAATACCAATACTCTTCAAACTACTCCACAAAATACAAACAGAATGAACACTACCCAATTCATTCTATGAAGCCACAGTTACGTTATGTATTCTCCCTTGGAGTTGGAACAGTTTCTGTCTAATCAGGAACCTGTCACAATTTCCTTTCATAGAGGACTTTATAAGGGATTTTCTTCTTCTTCTATCATGCTTAATATTCCAAAAAGATTTTAAAAACTGGTTGAATGCACATTACTTTTAGCCTCAGAAGATATGTATTTTATTATTATTTTTTATTTATTTTATTTTTTTTATTTTATCATTTTATTATTGAAGTTATGTTCTTTCAATTATTTGAAATGGGTTAATATTCAAGCTACTGGAAGATTCAAGGTATCAGAGGTCTTGCCCAACTGTAAGTTCTACAAGCTAGAATACAAATGTGCCAGGAAAGTTGTCCCTAATTATGCAACAGTGACACAACTGTC
>NC_034598.1:83600175-83619495 GCF_900095145.1 Mus pahari | reverse complement strand
TACTGAATTTAAAGGAGCATAGGGAGGTGTATGTGGGAGGGTTTGGAGGGGGAAAAGGAAGGGAGAGATGTTGTAATTAAATTGCAATTTCAAAAAAAAAAAAAAAAAAAAAAAAAAAAAAAAAAAAAAAAGAAAAGAAAGAGATTTGTTTTTAAGGACTTATCTCCTGAGATTGTGGGGGTTTGCAACTCAGAAACACTGTGGGTAGATCAGCAGGCTGGAAATTCTGCCAAGAACTGATACTACACTTTTAGGCCAGAGACAATGTACAGCACAATTGCGTTCGTTTGGGGCACCCCAGTGTACCTTTTTAAGGTCTTTACTGATTGGATGATGGACTGCTCACATTATAGAGGGTAATCTGCTTTATTCGGAGTTGACTGGTACTAATTAATGTAAATAATACTTTCCCAGTAAAGTATAGGTCAACACAGAGCAAACTATTATGTGCACAACTCAGCCAAGCTGACACATAACACCGAGCACACGGGAGAGCATGCAGGTACCCCCTGGGCAGTCAGTCTTTTTTTTTTTTTTCTTTTCCTCTTCTCTAGCAGCTACTGAGCAGAATCTGAGATGCTCAGTGAGCATGGGGTGTGTGTGTGTGTGTGTGTGTGTGTGTGTGTGTGTGTGTGTGTGTCAAGGTTCGCCACAGTGAAGTAGCGAGGCTGGCAGCTGTAGGACAAGACTAAGGGTCCTGTGGGGCCCACGAGGGTGGGGAGGCTCTTCATCACACTCCACTCCAGACGGAGGCTGAAGCGATAGTGGGGTTAGGTGGGTGGAAACGGGGCAGAGATGGAGTTTTAGAGATACAATTCGATAGATCGATCCTTGATGGGATCTTTGGGGATGATGAAGGATCTTTGGTTTCTGCCCTTGGTGGGACTGGTCCAGGGTAAACACATTTTGTGGAAGGCTGGAGGATTTTTATAAGACGTCATAGAAATGCTCTAATTAAAAGGTTTCGGAACTACGCATAGGCCAGGAAGTCACGCCCCGCCCAGCCACGTAAGCTCTAGCTTCTCTGCTCAGAGCTGTCCACGAAGGCGAATTCTGAGGCATAACAATGGGATCAACCGATTTTGTTGTTAAGTAGCTTCTAAGAGCATTTTGAAGTCTCAAAAAATGCCACGGAGGAAAAGCTCCTCTAATCCCCTTCTTCTCCACTCAGCCTCCCGTCTCTGTTGGCTGTAGAAATAGATTAACATTTGTTATACCGCCATTGCAAGCAGGCGAGCGAGCAATCGGCATTTTATCTGTGGTATTTGATTGAAGGGAGAAGGTATTTTTCATTTATGTTTTTGCCTGAAGGGAAAGGGAAAACAGATAAAAAGAAGAAAAGGCAGTGCAATGATGTACTTCCCCTGTATATAAAAGTTGTAATCTTATGTCGTACTGCTCTTTTCGATTCAATGAATATTCCTCCATTATCTGACACCCAGTGCTGGGACATGCCTACCCGATAGGGCACACCGCAGCGGTAATAACGCTCTGACACACAGGCTGTAAAGTGTTTATAAATTTGTCCGTATGCGTTATTTTTAACTGTAAAATGGCATAATTGGGGTTTATGCATTTGCCGTTTTAGCACGCACTTTGACAAGTGACAGGGTACAGGTACCCAAGAGCGATTACGACGGACTTACTCTAGGTTAAAGAAATAGATACAAATCTTGTTTTGTAAGTCCAGGTATCCCAACACTGATGGCAGTCAATAATAAATGTATCATGCTGAAGGACGGTGGTACACAGAAGAGTGAGCACAGGAAACAGCTGTAATGGGAAGATCCTTAGTGAAATCTAAGAAGGTGTTCTTAGTGAAAAGTTTAAGTCCCTTCACACAGCAATAGTAGCCCTCTGTGTTACCTAGAGCCCCGTCAGTACACCCCTGCACACAGTTCACTCACGGTATATTCTTTTCAGTTGTGCAGTCTTCTCAATCTCTGGGTTTTTATAGACAAAAAGAAACCTTTCCTTTGCATCCAGAGGAGTATATGTTGAACATGGAAATGAGACGGAAAAGCGAAAATCAAAGAATTGACTACCACATTTTTTCCATTATAGTAGTTTTCCATTTCATACAATTTAATGGAGGGGATCAGGAAAATATATTCCCTGACTTCCATATTCCCCTCCTTCCCCCCCCCCCCTGCTTTTTACATTAGCCGGTGGCTGAAGAAGGAGTTTAGATAATATTACTGAGGGTTACCAGAGACACAGTGATGGTTGGGCAAGAATATCTGGAGTAAGGATGGGAAATGTCTAAGAACTGCCAGATTCTAGCCAGCTGTGCCAGTTAGTGCCACACAAAACTCCCCCCTCCCAATGTGGAAGCAGTTCATGAAGTTTCATAGTTTCACAGAACAAAGAAAGTCATAAATCAGAGTTTAAAATACATTGGTTGGTACGTCAGACAGGCAGTTACAGCAAGATGAGGGATGCTTTTCTACAGGCTTAAGACACACCCTAGTGACATCATCTTAGCTTTGGGGTTGGCCGAAGCTAGTGGCCTGCTAAGTTACTAAGTTTCAAAAAGTTTCAATCATTTACTCACAGGATGTTGGTTCTGACATAGAGGCAGACAAGAAATGGCAATCCAGGTGGCAGCGAAAGCTAGCTGAGAGAAGGTAGTCAACCTTGGAGCTGCAGCATCCCAACCTACTCACATCAGTGCTGCTTTAGTGGGTTCAACTTCACTAACACAGCTCCTCTCCAGGGATCCGCAGGCATGCTGCCCCCTGATGACCCAGCATCACATGTGGGGGTCACAGGCCATCTAATAAATGTTCTAAGAGCTCTTGTAGCTAGGAAGCTAGGACTGCTGGAGAGGGGACCGAGTAGTACCGGTCTTTAGGAGAGAGGAAGTTCTGAGAAAGGCCGCTAAGGAAGAGACTCCTGATCATATCAAAGCTATCAGACATCATGATCTGAATCTGACCTTTTTAATCTTTTTTTTCTCTTTTTGTAATCCCTTCTGTAGCTGACATAAAATATATATGTCACAAATAATAAGATTATTACACATAATTAAGTAACCAAGACCACAGTTCTGCCTAATGGAGGGAAGGTAATGAAGAAAACATGTATTTAAAATAACCAAATTTACATGTTTTAAAAATCTAGATTGATTATGTGATTTTTCCTGTATTCACAGTTATTTGAGCTATCTTATATATACACGCATTTTTTTAAAATTAAAAATTGATTTTTTAATATAATATATTTTGATTATGGTTTCCCATCCCCTAAGTCCTCCCTGATCCTCCTGACCTCCCCACTCACCCCAAATCCACATTCTTTGTTTATTCGTTTCTGTTTCTTTCTTCCTTTTGTTCTTTCATTCTCTTTTTTCTTTCTTTCTCTCATTAGAATACAAGCATCTAAAAAAAAAAAAAAAAAAGATAAAATAAAAACACACCAACCAGAATAGGTCAGAACAAACCAACAGGCAGGAAACAAAACGAGCCAAGGAGAAAGCGAAGAGACATTTACAGACACCCAGGCAAAGTTTTAGAGACAACGTGGAAGAGGAACCACGAAGGAGGGGTGCTGAGCTGCTGGGTGTGGCTGGAAACCTTACTGTTCTGCCTTCCGTTTATCTTAGAGTAAAAAAAAAAAAATAATGATGTGTAGGAATAATACAGAGAAGACATACATTCATGTGTGTAATTCACATATAATGTAGGTATGTATACAGCTACACACACAATTTTAAACATAACCTTATTCCTATTGCTATAACGAACACATATTTATTATGGAAAAAAATAGAAAATACAAATTAATAGAGATAAAATTAAACATTTCTAAGCTTATCATCCAGAAATAAGTTTAATTTTTCAAATTCATAAGCTTAACTTTATATATACTTGGTGAGAATGAATAATGATAATTGCCTTTCATTTAGGGGAAGGATAAACTTTGTTTCCAATGGGTTGTGTGAGTGTGAAAGAAGAAACCCAAGGTCTGGCTACCCTGGAGAGCATCACTGTGTTTATCAATAGAGGACTTTCTCTTTCTGGATCCTTCTGCAGTTGGGGATTGCCACGAGAGCAACTGGAGTCACAGGCTGTGAGTAAGGTGGTGTGTGCGGGAATGTGTGACACACAGGTGCTCGTTCTAAAACAGAAAATGGAGTAAGAATGGCTGGCCTTGATGTGCATACCTACAATCCAGCACTCAGAGACAGAGGTAGGAAGATCACAAGTTTGGAGCCAGTCTGGGCTACCAAGCAAGGTCCAAGTCAGCCCAGGACCACAAAATTAGACTCTTTACAATAGCCAGGCAGCCAAGAAAAGAAAGGAACAATGACAAAATTAACCTCAGCCAGACAACCAACCAACCAAAGACACAGAAAAATGATCTCCGTGTGGTTTCTCTTTAGTGCTGTGTGGGAGCAGGCACACATCTGTCTGTGCCCTTGACTTGATGTCAGTAACTCAAAACTGGTCACAATGGGACTATCTTTGGCTAAGATTTAGACATCATAAATGTTTATTACAATGATCGTCAAAACCCAATGATGTTCAGCCAAGTCTTCACGTATGTACTTATTTATTCTTTAAGGGCAGCTTCCTAGAATGAGAAGTTTGGTAGTAGTGTTATGACAACGTATAAACTATTGGCTATGTTCTGTTAAAATGTCCACCTGGGAGGTCAGACTGTTTGATTCACTCCACAGAAAAGTTCTGTTTCAGATGCTGGACTTTGATCAACAAGCAGTACTGTTGATTGTGGTGTGCCTGTTGGGGACTAGGTGTGGTTCATCATCCTTCGTTTTCTCCCTCTGGGTGTCCAGGTGCCACTGCACACCAGGATGGAAGGATGAAGCAGAGTCCAGAACAGGTGGGGTCTGCAGGATCTTGGTCCAGAGGAGAGTAAGTGAGGGGGAGTAGGGGTGGGAACCTGGGTTGGTGGTGGTGGGGGGCAAGGAAGAAGGTCTTTTCCAAGGAAGATTTTAGCGTTACAGCTCTTTTAGATGATGCTCAATGAAATAGCTCTCTTAGCCGGACTTCAGTAAAACAGCTGGTGTGCATAGACTTTCTTTGGGGTGACCAAGGGCTATATGTGAACCTAGGATCATAGAAAGGAGTTTTCAGGGTGAATGGAAAATTACTGACTGGAGCTTAATGCGAATGACTCATGTATTTGGAGAGGCATTCCAAGAATCCCAAGGACTTGCTGGGTGGGTTGAACTTGTAGGTTTGCCAAGGGCTACAAGACCTTCCTCAGGTAGAGGGTGTGTCTGGAGGGATCCTTAGACAAGGTCAGAGAAAGGAAAGTTCTGCTGGGGAAAATGGAGTCCTCCATTTTGTACTGAATACAGAGGAGCTATCTGGACATTGTAGACTTAAGTAATGGGGTTTCCTAACAGGTAATGGTTTTGCTTTATGATTTGGTAAATACTTACTGAAACTTAATTATCTGTAGATTTGGCACTGTGGACAGAAAGACTTTCTTTTTAATAGTTTAGGATACAGAAGGAGAAACTTCTGTGCATAGTGGGCTACAATCAGCTTTCGGAAATTAATATGTCCTTATACCTACTACCCCCAATACACTCTTTGTCCCACTCTCTACACTCATGGATCACATAATCTGCTTGAGATAGGGATCTAGCCAAGATTAAGGAAGGAAATGTTAAAGAGAATAGAAGTAGCAAAACAGATGTGTACTGTTTTGTGTCCACATGCTGAGCACATAGAACTATTGATAGGTACTGAATTATTTTACCTAATTTAAAAGCATCATCTATTTTGGTTTCTCTTGGGCCTAGTCATGGTTTCACACTAAAAGTCTGGATGCTTCCAAACTCTTTGGAATGCATAATAAAATAGAAGCATCAGAATTTATATTTCCAGGCTCTCAGTAAGGAGTGAACGGGCGAATGATACCCAAAGACCAATGAAATTATCCCTCCTACAGTATATCCATGCATCAATCTCATTTTTAGCTCTTCTATACTTGGGTTTTCTCAGCTGTCTAGACCTTGGAAGGAAGCTAAGCTCTCTGCCTAGCACACCCTTGTCCCTTTCTGTTCATGGCTTCTGCTTACAAGTCTGGGTCAAGAACCAGCCTCTGTAAGAAGCGCTAGACCTCTGTCTGAGTCAGTGGATGCTTCCATCATGCTCCGGATCACCTAGCATCTCCGTCTGTGGCTTAGTTGTTTATCCTGCCCAGAGCTGCTTCAGGCTCACTGTCATCAGTCAGCAGAGCCCCCAACACTGGCGGGCTAGCAGCAAACAGCTGAAAAACAGTGGACGTGCGCTCCCACTACACCCGCTGAAGACATGGTCTGAAGGATTCCAGCGACTCCCAATTTGGTTCTGAAGATAACCCAGTTTCCTGAATAATCGAGGAATGGGAGATGAAGAGGCACCATTCAGTGAGCTATCCCTGTGAACCCAGAAACTTAAATAAAGGCCAGAGAAGTAGGAAAAGTTCTTTATCTAAAGCTTCAAGTAAAAAAAAAAAATTAACCACTTAAAAATATAATTATACTTCCCAGGTTTCTAGCATGCAGGCCGTGCTGGGATTTGTCCTTGTAGAACCATCTTGGCTTCCAGACTATCATTATATTTCAATTTAACTTTCCCAACAAAATCCGTTATCGGTTCCAGTGACCTGTTCATTTTCTGCATGTGCAGAATTCAATGAAGCTGTTTTAAATATTTTCTTCTTTATTAAACACTCCTCTAAAATCCATAATTCAGGAGACAATAAATAGTTGCATTTATTTCTCTACAGCTCAGCTCTGCGAAGCCGACTGTGAAGTCAGTGGGGTATTCTCATGCTAGCCAGTTTTTGTTATCAGCTACACAACATGAAAGAAGATTATATTTTGCTGTTAATGGGAGAAACGGAGGGAGAATAAAGACCCTAAGTATTTTAAAACACTGGTTTGAATTGCGGCTTGCGATCCAAATGGGAAGAATGGGGCAGGTTCTGCGTGGATCTGTCACTTAACTTATTGAAGACAAAAGGATTCTGTTTCCCTTTTATATTAAATGAAATTACCCATTCTGCTTGTGTACTGAACCCAAATGTTCACATCTTAAAAACTACTCTATTCTTCATCCAACTGTGGTCTTCCATCTCTCCATCTCTCAGGTTTTGAGTATGCAGGACACAAAAGGTGAATAATTTTCAGCCATTTCCAGGATACGAAGGTCTTTTGTTTCAACAAAGACTTTCTCAGGATAAAAGGAGATTTTCTACCTCAGAAGGGCCTTCCATTTGCAGTCCTCTCCACACAAGTCCTCCAAGACATTTGTTTCAAAAGATGCAGCTGGGCTCTGAGGCAGAGCTGAGTCACAGATACAATAGGATTTTTGATAGCGTTGTGAAAAATTCTTTTGACATTCTTTTAGTGCTAGTTTGTAAATGAATTTTGCTAACACAGGGCAGGGAACATATATCTTAGGGGTGACTTTATTTCAAGCCCTATTTACTTGCCCTTGTGACTTTGATTCAAAGTGTCTATCTTTGGGCAGAAAGTATAGACATCACTACTATAGCAAGTATAGAAAACCCTCAAACAATCATAACAAAACCCTCTGAGAAAAATATGATTTTCTTTCAATTCACGGTTTGAAAAAAAGTAGATGCAGGTCAAATTCCATTAAAGTGAGTAGATATTTGAGT
Source organism: Mus pahari (assembly GCF_900095145.1). Classification (NCBI taxonomy): domain Eukaryota; kingdom Metazoa; phylum Chordata; class Mammalia; order Rodentia; family Muridae; genus Mus; species Mus pahari. Next base: position 83,611,851 of record NC_034598.1, on the reverse strand, counting down.
TGCGATGTTATTTGTCAAGACAGAATTTGACATTACTTTCATTAACTAATCTAGTATCAAAAGAATTACTGACTCAATTGGCAGAAAATTAGTTACAAATACTTTTGGCATTTTGAGTTCCCCCCCCCCCCCGGGCTAATGGTATCCTCCAGATATTTTTCTTTAATCACCTTCAAAAAATTCTCATTTTCAAATGACACGGTGAATTCAGATACCACCTACACAGGGACCATGGAAACTGTTGTAAGAAGCAGTATCTGGTGAAATTCATTCTCTTTGTTTATGCTTTGGGTAAGCAGAGAAGCTAAGATTGTAGAAGAGACTTTTATGGAAGGCCCATAGCTACTGACATGTATTTGAAAGGGAAACAGGAGGTCATAGCTTACCAGTGTCTTGAGTTTCTAAATTTAAAAATCTTAAGAGATGGGTTGATGTAGGGAAGTTAGCCATGACAAATGGGACCCAATTTGAATTCTATGTAATATCTTGACCAAAAATTCAAACAGAGACAAACTGATCTTGTTTGTTGTCCAGGTATATGAGGGTAATAATGCCCATATCGCAGAATTTAGTATCATATCACTCGACTGTATAGCTTGCATGTGTGGTAAGTGATTTACGCCTGTTATTATACACTTCCTTCCTCTTATCCTCACCACATTCTTCATGGCCCTGGTTCTTCTTATTGCACTGGGATCCTGGATGTTTCCTAAAGTGTAGGTGGAAGATGCTGAGATTTCAGGGGCCTCTCTGCCTCTACATTGTTTCTTTACACAGTCTTCTGATCTCTTGATTAATTTTTAAAGGGGGGAGTTGAGGCCTTATACCTGGAAGTTCTCAGTTGAAATGTGCAGCTTCACCAAAGCAGCCCTCACATGCTTGAGTTAGCTCAGCACGGTCTCAGTTTAGTTCTGAAATGATATTGCTTTATTTGCAGTCCTGGGGACCAAACTTGGGGTCTTGAACATGCCAGGCATGGGCTACATGGCAGGTCCTGATCTTATTTTTTACTAGGGGGAAAAAGGATTTATTTTGGCTTACACTGGAGGGCATCATTCATCGTGGCAGAGAAAGTAGGGGAAGAGAGAGGCTTTCTGTCCTGGTAGCAGGAGCCCGAGGCTGCGTTCGAACCGGGACATCTGCTCTGATCTTTAACAGCATTCTCTTTCACTCTCAGAAGTGTTCTCATTTGATAAATTGTGTGACCATTTGTTTTTTTTTTTAAATTGGTGTGTGTATGTATGTGCACATGCATCTGCACACACAAATGGAAGACAAGGCTGGAGATGCGAACACAGTTCTCCATGTTGGAAAACCCTGGAGAGCATTTCTCTACTGTGACCTCTCCAGGCTTTGTCAGACTGCTTATACTCCACAAAGAGAAAGCTGTGTGTGTGTGTGTGTGTGTGTGTGTGTGTGTGTGTGTGTGTGTGTGGTCTATGCCTGTGAGAGTGAGTATTTCCCAGGCATATGCATGTGGAGTTAGAAGAACTTGGATGCATTTTTAATGTTGTTTATTCCTCTCCACCTTACTACTGTTTAGGTGATCCTGACTGGCAAGTGAGCTCTTGGGCTTTGCCAATCTCCACCCTGAAATGTACAGGTATATGCAACCGTGCCCAGCTTTGTATGCAAGCACTGGGGGTTTTAACTCAGATCTTTATGCATGGTGAACAAGTGTTCTTATCCACTAAGCCATTTTTTTCCCAGCAAATAAAAGAGATGGTCTCTTTTATTTGCTTCTGTATTTACAGTGTTTATAGCATGGAGATGATAATTTCTCAATATTCATTTGTCCTATTGTGATGGTTTAAGTAGGAATGTCCTCCACAGACTCATGTGTTTGAATGATTGGTCCATAGTGGATAACACTATTAGAAGGTGTGGCTTTGTTGGAGTAGGTGCCACTGTGGGGGTGGACTCTGAGGACTCAGAAGCTTAAGCCCAGGCTATGTGGCACACAGTAGATCCTGCTATCTGTGGATCAAGTTGTAGTACTCTCTGTACCTTCTCCAGCACCGTGACTGCCTGTATGCTACCATGCTTCCTACCATGATGACAATGAACTAAACCTTTGAAACTGTAAGCCAACCCCAATTAACTCTTGTCCTTTATAAGAGTTGTCATGGTCATAGAGTGTCTTCATAGCAATAGAAACCCTAACTAAGAATACCAATGAAAGGATGCTTTTTTTCCCCCATAATACTTAGTGGAATATTTATGATTATAAAAACTAGAATTCTTACTTAGGAAAAATTTAGAAAATTACTAAAATTAATAAAAGTATAATTGCTAATATTGCAAGATAGATGGCCTTAGCACATAATTGTCTGAGAACAACAGGGAAAGGCAAAGAGGGGTTGTCATATGAAATGCATCAAAGTGTCTATCACATGCTGCTAAGACAGGCCTGGGTTGCTGAGTTTTATGCTACATAGCCCTGCCCTATGGACTGGAGTTGGTTGTATAATAGGTGGGCTTTGATCCAAGAATAGTCAAATCAGAGGCTGGCCAGCAGTCTCTGACCTGGTGCTAAAGAATTAACAGGGCTAATCCTATTCTCTCTTTTAAAGCTGAACTAGAAAGAACAGTTAGCAGTGGGGTCTGGAATAGGGGGAATCTATATCAAGAAGCTATGGGGTAAGGTAAAGTGAGGCCAGGACAGGTCCCAGCAGGCTGGCATCATAAGCAAGTGACTGACATGAGGAAGCAGAGTCTTTAAAGTGGAGGAACACTACCAGAGTGAAAGAATAGAAAAAGCTAGACAGTCTAGTTAGAGTGCAGGAGGAAGCCTGAGGCACAGTAGGGCAGCAACAGCACAAGAGATTGTGAGAGTTTTGAGTGAAACAGAGAGATCTGTATGGGCTACTCTTCTCCAACGGACACTAGTTCTCAGATGGCCCTCTGGTTCTGGACCCAGTGCATGGGTATATTTATGATACTTATTCTTGTACAAAATATTACTAATGTGTGTATGATGTGCATGTGCATGTGTGACTGTGTGTGCACGCGCGCGCGCGCGCGCGTGTGTGTGTGTGTGTGTGTGTGTGTGTGTGTTTGTAGGTGCATATGTGCCTTGGTATGAAGTTGGAGGACATCTTTCAGGGATCCTTTTTCTCTCTCCACTATGGCTTATGGAGATTAACCTCCTGTTGCCAAGCTTGTATAGCAAGTGCTTTTACCCACTGAGCCATCTCGCTGGCCCAATTCACTTTGTCCTTTCACTGCAAAGAATGTGTCTGGAGCAACTGGCTCATTATAGCAATGAGGTGTGTGCGGAATATAGGGGGACTTGCTGGGTCAGGCCTTCCAGGTTAGAGTCTATAGGTCTGTCTAGGACTTGGAAGGGGGTCAGGCCGCTATCCTGTTTTCCTGTCCCTCCTGAGTTCACCTGACATCTCCTCTACCCTGCCTCTGTATACCTACCCTCTTTGTTCTTTTCCTCACTGGTTTCCTTCTAAGACATACTTTCTGCTCTCTCCTCCTAATCCTGGATGGCATGTGTCTTTGAGTTGTTGGGACATTAACTGGCCCCATTCTCTATGGCTTTGGACGTCTAGTGTCCAGCACTCACCAGTCTGTGAGTCCTTTTAACAGAAGAATGGAGGAAAGGAAATAAAAGGGAGGGAAAAGGAGAAGAAGGTGAAGGAGGATGAAGAGGAAGAGGAGGGAGATATGGAAGCCAGATGAAAGACTACTGTGATTGAGTGAGTCACATGGTTTTTTAATCTGATGATGAACTATGGCAAATGTATGTGATGTCCTATGGTCCTTTTGCCCCCTCAGTTGGGGATGCTGAATGCAAGTCCTCTGATTAGCAGGGAAACTGAGTAGCATCCATCCTAGTCCTTGCTTCTGTTTTAATTTCTTTGTCTACTACCAACCCACTCTTGGGGTGCTCAGTGAGTCCCTCTCCCCTATTCTATGGTGACTCACAGTTTCTAGAGCTCTCTCCCCATTCCTGCATTGTCTGGGCTTGCCTTCCTAGTGTGGTCCATCTATCCCTGGAGCTGTCCACAGCTTTAGTGCTGACAGTCTGGCTCCTTCCTAGAGTTGCCCTGGGCTCGGCCTTTAGAATTGGCCATGCTGTCGATGCTGACTGTGCAAGTGTGGAGAGCAGGCTGTGCTCCACTTAGACCAGAATGAAGAAGTAGCTGAAAAAATTACACAGTCTTGAATACTGACAGTTTCAGCCCTGCTTGCCCGAGGGTGCCAATTGTGTAAATTCTTCCTGCAGCAATGTGACAATCTCTTAGCAACTCTGAGATTCTCTAGTTTCAGTTTAACAGCACCAGGGCAGCAGACCACAGGGGAACTCATTTCGTTCCAGAGAGTGTTTTCAACAAAGGCACCCCGGCTTAGCTGTCTGTCTGAATCAGCATATCCTCATGAAGGGTGATTTGGCCTTTTTTTCCCCCCTGAAAATGTGTCAGCGGGGGTGACAGTGGAGATGCGAAGACACACAGCCTTTGGGGGTCATTCCTTATGACCAGCTAAGGCTGTGTCCACAGAGCCTGTGTCATTTGTTGTACTGGTCCTTTCAGTTTCAGCCTCGTACTCTCTCCATCCTGGGGCGGCAGAACTTCCTGCTCATCACCTCTGCAAGGTTTGCATTTGCATTTTATGGCTTTTTCATCTGACAGCATGGATTCTGTGGCAGTTGTCCTCTCAAGACTCTGTGGCCAAAATGGATTATATTTGGCAGGTTGAAAGCCCTGTAGAGCCATCTCTACAAAGAAGGAAAGGAAGTCAGAGCAAAAATTAAGGGCTTGTCTTGCATGAAATTGGTGTGGATTCTGTTGTGTTCAGAGAACAAGATTTCAGCATTGGAAATGAAAGACAAAGAAAGATGTGCTTTGGGAGGGGTGTGAGTTCACATGTATGCATAATTCTAGTAGCTTTATCCCAAGCATTTGGCACTGGTCTTGAGGACAAATTGCTGCCTTTGAAATGTTTACATTCCTCAGGTAGGATGAGAAAAGAATTAGCAATAACAGGAATTTTATAATGAGTTTCTGAAGCCAGTTCTTCTGAGTGGATGGAGCACTGGGCGAGAGTAAGTAAGGTACTTTCTGAAACTGTATAACTCACTCAGGCAACTGGGGAATCATTCAGTAAATTAGAATGGTATCCTTAGAAGTTGTTAGCAAGGGTAAAATGTACCCAAATATCTCCCTGGTGACACAAAAGAGCTAATGAGTGCTCAAAGCATTCTTAAAGAGTTTTTGAAGCGCAAAACAAATATAACTCCCCAAATACCAGTTTACAGCATGTATTGTGTGAGTGTAAGAGGCAGTCAAGGTCTTTGGTCACACAATGGGACATTGCCACAATGATGACTTGTCATGATGGGGTCTGTGAAATGTTTCCTCCTACAAGGCCCAGGGAGAGATAACAGTTATACAAATGGAGATCTGGTCAGCAAGAGGTGATGTAGAGCAGCAGTACTGTAAGCATCAATGTGAAGGATGCCTTAGAAATAAGTTCTTGACAGCACCACCTTGAGTTTGTAACTGCTCTTGGGAAGGATGAACAGATGTTTTACTTATCCTAGACAGGGAATCAATGACAGACCAAAGTAATTTCAATAGAGTCCAATTTGGTAAACCAGTAAGTTAATTGAGATTATTTACAGCAATATGGATGAGGAGTTATTTACAGGAACATGGGTGACTGAAGAGCAACTTCATCACAGAAAATTCTATCCTAGCCTGGGTGATGACTTAAAAAACAAAAAACAAAAACCAAAAACCCTGCATCTTTGGACCTGTTTGCACAGCTTGCAGGTAGGTTGCAGGCAGTTAGTCAAATTGGAGAGTTGTCTCTCCCTATCATTCCTTACTGCTCATATAAACTTTGAGGAGGGGACCCTGTGAGTCTTGTAAATGTCAGGAACTTCTTAGACTTGGGAGTTGTTTACTTCCTGCGTCACAACAAGCCTTCCTACAGCAATGTTTTAATTAGTATCAAATAGCTACTCAAGAAGTAGTAATAGAAGGATTTTAGTTTCTATGTTGATGCTTAGGTAACTGGAAAATCATTAGAAAATGTGACAGTCATCTCTATTTTTTTTTTTTTTTGAGACAGGGTTGCTCTATGTAGCCCTGACTGTCCTGGAACTCACTCTGTAGACCAGGCTGGCCTCAAATTCAGAAATCCACCTGCATCTGCCTCCCAAGTGCTGGGATTAAAGGTGTGTGCCACCACTGCCCGGCAACAGTCATCTCTTTTGAATCCTCTGTCTAATGAAGAAATTAAGTATCTTTCTCGAGAGGAGAAAGCTAGAAAACTTTCAGTATCCACTATCTCTTTATTTCCTCATAGAGAACCCTGATTTTATTGGGGCAACATATGTTTAGCTGAAATATATGTGATTTCTCAGCCTGCTTGGGAGATGAGAAGTATTATTAATTGCTAAATTATGCCTAATGAAATTCAAAGAGAAGTTATTAGGTGAATCTTTGGATATTATTCTTTAAATGGGCTAACAAATTAACTGGCATGAGTCCTTTGTTCCTTATCTTTTCTGTTCTTCTATCTAAAATGAGGAAATGCTGAAGTTGTGGTAGCCACTTTGTGCATATGAAGCAGTCTTGAGAAAGGAAGTCATGGCTCAAAGATGGTGGGATGGACACACACACGAGAGAGAGAGAGAGAGAGAGAGAGAGAGAGAGAGAATGCATATGAAATATGAAAAATGCTTTGGAGGCATTTGCCATATCTTCTTTGTTTAAACCCCATCTTTAGGTCTCTGCTCTTTTCTAACTGACATACTATGAAAGTCTGGAATCCTGTATCTTCCCTCTTGAATAGAAGTTATTCTATTCACACAACAGGAGAATCAGTAGGGAATAAGATTCTAAAATGCAGCCAGCCCATCCATATGGATGGGCACCATATGGCCTCTCCTTGCTGCCAAGGACAGTTTAACAGACTCAGGGAAGAATGTCAAGTGCAAAGTCAATGATGACATTCTGGAATGCATGAACTGGAGACAGTCGGAACGACCTTGAGATACCAGAGGTACTGATGCTGAAGCATTCTTCACAAAGCACTTTACAGTATACATGGACATATTTTGTACGTTCTGTAGAGCCAAACCCTCACTTTCAAACTATCAGGGTGGTCAGCTGCTATAATGATTGTTATCTGTGCTATTCACCAATTCAACTGTGTAGAAGAAGGTCACATTCTATCCATTTTAAATTTCCTAATATGCTGTTACCAAATAGTTTACAAGCCCCACATTTAGTTATGTATGGGAGCTTAAGCCAGCTTCCTTCTCTATTTTCTGTTGTATAATGCGACATTAACGCACTCTCAAATTATACAGCAGGTCATCACATCCCATATCTTGCTTCCAGAAATCCCGCTTTCTATAATAGAGGCCTTCTTTTATTGTTAGACAAGGCACTACACTTTGTGAATTAGATATTGGTATTCTTATTTCTAAGATGCAGAAATAGGGGCTCAGAGAGATGGTAATAAATGGTAGAACCATGGCTAAAATCGGCCTGTGTATACAAAATTGATTGTTTTATTAAAAAATTATCACTATCATTATCACCACCACCACCATCATTATTATTGGTGTGTGTGTGTGTGTGTGTGTGTGTGTACACTCAAGTGCGCATGCACTTGCATGTATGTGGTGTGTGATACGGTGCATGTGGAATTCAGGGGAAAACTTCTGTGAGTCAGTTTTTTCATGTGTTAGTTCCAGAGATCAAACTCAGATCATCAGAATTATTCTGTTAGTAATTTTACCCACTGAGCACTCTCAATTGACTCCAAAATTTATTGTTTTAATCATTATTCCTAGAACTCATATAAAAAGCTAGGTGGAGTAGCATCCACTTATAATCTCAATGCTTAAGGATAGAGACAGGTAGATCTCTCACGATCACTGGCCAGACAGTTTAGCCTGATTGAGTGAGACCCAGGTCACAGGTAGAGACACCCCATCTTTAAAAACAAAGTGAATGGCCACCCTGTGTGGTTAACCTCTGGCCACTATCCACACGCTCACATGAAGACTTATATGTACCTGCACACAGATAAAAACACACACACACACATGTGCACACATAAATTTACAGGGGGAAAACACCCAATAAATACAGTAAGTGAATAAGTTGTAACACGAGCAAGTTGAGTATAAAAAGTAATAAAATCCTAGATCAGGGAAGAGGCAGCAGGCACAATATGGACAAGACTAGAGCAAGGCTGTACTATTCAGGGTGGTGATGGGAAGATTGACCGTGGACTTGAACACAGATCTGAAGGGTGAGAAATCACATGGGCAGATCTCATAAAAAGGTATGCTGAGAAGAGATGATCCACATACGGAGGTACCATGAGTGCAGAAGCTCTAGAGTGGGAGCATAGCTGTCATATTTGAGAAATTGTAAGGAGTCTGAAGTGGTATGAGGAAAGCAGGGGTGGTAACTGAAGTCAGACAATTAGGATAGGCACAGAAGACAGATCACACATCGTCTGGCACATGACTATAAAGACTTAGTGCTGTACTGACTTTCTAGTATATAAAGGAAAATATAAGGCTGCCAGGGTTGAAAAGGGAAGTCATCTTTACGTATGTCTCGTAGTCACCCTGGGTTCTAAATTAAGATCGAATTCAGGAAAGTTTGAGAGCAGTGGTTCTCAACCTTGCTGACATTGTGCTCCTTTAACTCAGTTCCTCATGGTGTGGTGTCCCCCAACCCTAAAGTTATTTTCATTGCCACTTCATAACTGTAATTTTGCTACTGTTATGAATTGTAGTATAAATATCTGATATGTGACTCTAAAGGGGTCACAACCCACAGGTTGAAAACGACTGGTCTAGCTGAAAGGCCTCGAATTAGAGCATTCCACAGCAATGCTGTGATCGGAGTGTAGCTCTTAAAATATGAGTTGTGAAGTCGGGCGTGGTGGCACACGCCTTTAATCCCAGCACTCAGGAGGCAGAGGCAGGCGGATTTCTGAGTTTGAGGCCAGCCTGGTCTAGGACAGTCAGGACTATACAGAGAAACCCTGTCTCGAAAAAACCAAAATATATATATATATATATATGGGTTGTGTGGGGCTTATGAACAATTTAGCAACCATTAAAAGATTCAGAGAGTGCAATGACCAAAAATTAATCCCAAATCAAATGCGTAATGAATCCAGTGTGTTTCTGGTAAAACTCACCTATGTTATATTCTATGGCTTAACAGTAGTCTTCGTTGAGAAGACCTAACCTGAACACTTTGCACCTAGCATGGCTTCATGCTACACAATTCTAATACCTTGGCTCAGAATCAACACTATTGTATGCTATGAATGGAGGTATTTGTGTGTGCATGTGCACATGTGTATGCGTGTGCACGTGTGTGTGTGTGTGTGTGTGTGTGTGCACTCATGTGTAACAAAATTCTTAAATCTTAAAATAATGGTTTAATTATAGAAATAAAAACTTTCAATATTTTCCTACTGTCACCCTCAGCATGTAAGCTTCAAATTAGTAATCCTTGGATTGTGTTATGTTGAATATTTGATTTAAATAAGTGTTGTTTGAGTTGCTGACTTGAATTTCATAAAAAGTCATTAGATGCATTTGGCTTGGAATTAAGATTGCATTTCCAACTATTTTACAATAGTCTTAAATTTGCTTTTGACTTTTTTACTACATATTTGCATAAAGCCACACTCTCAGCATTGATAATTATTAAAGATACTGATCAACCTTAGAAAATATTAAAGATGTTTTGCATTCTGTAGTACCAAATATTCAGGCAAGATTTAATTCTTTATGTAAAAACAAAAAAGCACAGCTATCATATTTAATAAGTAGGAAAATTATATATGGACTAAAATTGTTTTAAAATAAATTTCTTTATGATTTATTATCACTAATTGGTTTTTATGCCTACTTTATAGACTTATAGACCTGGGACTACATGAAAGTTCCTCTGGAAGTTCTACATGTGGCAGAGGATTAATAGATTAATATCTAGAGCATAAAAAGAACTTAGAAAACTAAACAACAAGAAAATAACCAACTCAGTCAATAAACTGGCTTAAAATGAACACAGTTCACAACAGATGGACTATGGATAGCCAGGAAACATGAGAACACAATCAACCTTACTACCCATCAGAGAAATGCACATCAAAACTACATTGAGATTTTGATCTTACATCATCAAAATGATAGCCAATAAGAAAACAATAGCAAGTGCTGGTGTGATGTTTGCACAGCTGCTGGGAGTGTAAACTGGACCAGCCTCTGTGGAAATTAGCATGGCACTTTCTACCAAAAGTAGATATATGTGCACATTATGGTCTACTATAATATTCCTGTTTCAAGTCCACATACCACAGACATTTGCACATCAAAGTTTACTCCAGTACCATTCGCAATAGCTAAGTTACAGAACCAGCATAGGGTGCCTGATGGCAGAAGAATGGGTAAGGAAAGTGTGGGATATGCTCATAGTGGAATTTTTCCCAGTTGTAAAGAAGAGTAAAATTATGTCGTTTGCAGGAAAATGGATGCAACTGGAGATAATCACATTAATCAAAATAAAGGGGTCTCCAAAGGTCAAATATGTTTTCTCATTTGTGATTCCCAGATTTTTATATCCATACCTAAGGCCATGCCTGTATGTATTACATGAAAGTAGAGGTGACATTGTCTAGAGCAAAGGAGTGGAAACAGGGTGGGAGGCTGCACTAGCATGCATGCAAGTAACATTCTACAGACTGTGCAGTTGTCTTTATAGACTTAGGAATACATACCTATTCTATTCTGAGGTCTTTTTCTCATGTTTCAGCCATGTTGCAATAGTCAGGGCTTATGTGTATGGTTGCTGGGCTCCAGTGGAGACATATTGTCTTGGCTGTTATTGTGTCTAGGCATCTGGGTTTGGGGACATTGTAAGTCTAGGTGCTGATACATGGTCTTGTTTTTGAGGAGTGGGTATTTTGTTCCTTGGTTTCTGCTGCCCTCTCTAGTTCTTAGGAGATTGTGGTGACTAGGTATCGCCGGGTAGAAAATTCTCCTGGGGTCCTGTTAGATATGACTACCGGAGGTCCAGGTAAATGTGTTTCTAGGTATTGGGAGCGGACAGTGAGGAATGAGGGTGAGTTGTTAGGGATTGGGGGTCGAGGGGGTCCACAGGAGGGAGGAATGCAGGGTGATCCACCAAGAATATGCTTAGGTCCCTGGGAATGGGGATAGGAAGTGAAGACATGGTACAGCAGAGAATGGATTTGGAGGAATACAGAGAGATGTGAAGATCTGTAGTTAGCCTACCCGATTCCCCGATTGAAGTGGCCTGAGGGTTCCCAGGGAATGCCTGTTAGAATTGGGGCTGAGCGAAAGCAATGAGTAGGGCAATGTTAGGACAGGAAGCAGTTCAATACACTAGAGATAGGAGCAGAAGAGAGCAAGGCTGAGCAAGTGGTCTGCTGCAGAAATGGAGATGAGACCGGGGGATTGGTTATGGAGGAGTGGAGGGAGAGGGGAAGATCTGCAGTTAGCTTCCCTGCTTCCCCAGGGAAGTACAGTTTATCACATTGAAAAGTGTCTTTTTTAAGTATAGAATAAAGTTTATTCAGGGCATGGGGAAGGGTAGTAGGGGCAGAGAAAGGGAGAGAGAGAGAGAGAGAGAGAGAGAGAGAGAGAGAGAG
>NC_034598.1:83597422-83599768 GCF_900095145.1 Mus pahari | reverse complement strand
TTTGGGAACTTTTCAGTAAGTAATCTCATTCTAACTCAGTGCTTTTCAAATTTATTTGATATGTCATATAACCAACAATTATCTTCCATAGAGCAACTGATTTACAGGAAATTCTTTGAGAAAAGCTAATGTCAAATTTCATAGAAGAATAAAGTGGGTGGCTTATCGATGGGATTCAGTGGTGGTTATTGAATGACATCAAGAGTTCTTTCAATGGAGAAATGAATGTTGGACCTTGAAATGTGTTGTCTGAGTGTGGAACATTTTTATTATTATTATTATTATTATTATTATTATTATTTTCTTTATTTACATTTCAAATGTAAATATACCGAAAGTTCCCTATACACCCCACCCCTGCCCCTGCTCCCCTACCCACCCACTCCCACTACTTGGCCCTGACCTTCCCCTGTGCTGGGTCATATAAAGTTTGCAAGACGAAGGGGCCTCTCTTCCCAGTGATGGCCGATTAGGCCATCTTCTGCTACATATGCAGCTAGAGACACGAGCTCGGGGGTACTGGTTAGTTCATATTGTTGTTCTACCTACAGGGTTGCATCGAGTGTGGAGCATTTTAATGTGTGTGTGTGTGTGTGTGTGTGTGTGTGTGTTTGCATGTAGGCTAGAACTTGACATTGGGGTGTCTTCAACTGAGAAATTACGTTTTAAGCTAATGTTTCTCATTGATCCTGGAACTCATTTATTGAGTAGAGTGACTGACCAAAAAAGGCCCCATAATCTTTCCCTAAAACCTGTCTCTGTCTTCCCCAGTAACGAGTTTACAAGTGTACACCAGCTGCACGGCTCTTTACAGTTGGGATCAAGCCCAGGGTCTCATGATTACACAGGAATCACCTTTTCTTCCTAGACTGGAACTTATTTAAATTCCTGGTCTTCCTTGAGATCACAGTACTAAAATTCCTGTGCATCCTTCTGAAAAAGTTTTGAAGTTGTGTATTTTGAGCTTTGAATTTGGCATGCGAAACTATTTGGTGTCTTAACAGCCCCCACACTTACAAAGCTACTGATACCCAAGCATCACTGACATATGGAAAAAAACACAAGGAGTGTGGGGCTTCTCATTTGTGACCCTGCACTATCACTAGACTTGCTAAGACAACCTTGGCTTCCTTGAGGGTTCATGAGATAGCTCATCCAGTAAAGGTTCTGACCGCTAAACCCACTGACCTGAGTTTGATCCTTGAAACCCATGTGGTAGATAGAGAGATCTTACTTCTGCAAGTCATTTGCCTTCCTTATGTGCACTGTTGGACAACACATTTGGTCTGTGCTTCCAGTAAACAAATACATGTGAAAAAAATTAATAATTTACTTCCTTAAATAAAAACAAGAAAAAACGAGTCAAGTAGTGGTGGTCTAGGAATTCAGGGGTTCCTTACTATATTTCACAACGTTAAAACTTTTTAAGGACTTAAATAATATTAGCTTATTATATTTCTTCCAAGAGTTTGGAATGCAAATCATAAGACTGGTCACATGTTGATTTTAGCAGTATTAAACTGTCAAAATTAGTTAAAACTTTAATTTTCAAGCTGCCTTTGCTACAGTTTGGGTATGAAGTATTGCCTCTAAAGACTCACTTGTTAAAGGATTGGTCTTTAGATGTTGAGATACTGAGCTACTGAGCTACTGAGATGTGATTGGATAGTGATGGCTCTGACATCATCAGTTATTAATTCCTTGATGGAATCTTATAGCATGACTGGGGGAAGGAATTTCAGAGGTCGGAACTATTGGAGGAGGTGTGGGTGTGTCTCTGGTGGTGTATGTCATCTTTGGATACTTTCTGTTGCTCCTTCCTGCTTTCTCAGGCTATTACAAATAGAACAGCTCTTGACACTATGACATTTTGATTATCATCATGCTCAGAGCGTTGGATCCAGCTGGTCTTGGACTGAAACCTTAGAAATTGAGCCAATATAAATCATTCCTTCTTTATGTTTATCTTCTCAAGTATATTTTTCACACAATGGATAATATTAGTCCAGTATTAACATTATTTTACTATTGTGTTATTTATTTATCTATTTGTGTGTTTTTTTGTTCATATGTGTGTATGCATGCTATGGCATGGCTGATGAGCAATGAGGTTATGGGACAACCTCTGGGAGTTGGTTCTTTCCTTCCACCATGTGGATGCCAGGAATCCAACTCAGACCACAGGGCTCATTGGCAAGCTCCTTAACGTGTAGAACCATTTCCTCACCATCTCACATTTTTTTTTTTGTTAGATAATTTCTTCATTTACATTTCAAATGCTATCCCGAAAGTTCCCTATACCCTCCCCCCACCCCTGCTCCCCTACCCACCCACTCCCACTTCTTG
>NC_034598.1:83588196-83596657 GCF_900095145.1 Mus pahari | reverse complement strand
TTCTCTCTCTCTCTCTCTCTCTCTCTCTCTCTCTCTCTCTCTCAAATGATCAGGCTTTTTAATTTCTCTATGATAGTGGGCATCCTATTTTCATTCTATTTTGACTATGAAGTCAGTGGACAATTGAGGCTTTAAAAATATTAAGCCAACTTTTGCTTTTCAGTAGACAGTCATTTTTCATTATTTGTTGGTGCTGTCTAACATTTCAGGTCACCAAGTTTCATGCATACTTACTGCTTTCCTTTTTGAGACAGAGTCTCTCTACATAGCCCTGGCTGTCCTAGAATGCACTATGTAGACCAGGCTGGCCTCGTACTCACAGAAGTCCATCTGCCTCTGCCTCCCTAGGGCTGGGATTAAAGGCGTGTGCTTATTTTTTTTTTCTTAAACAAGAATCACCTTTCCTCTTCCATAAATAAATATGAAAGGAATTGCTTATATAAATCATATGTGGAAATGATCCTTTCCTTGTTCACAGATAAAATGCTGGCATGTTCACTGCCATGTTCACTACACATGTGTATCTTGATGTTCTTTCTCCCTGTTACCTTTCTCATGTGAAAGGATTTTTTTTTTCCATTTAAGCCTGCTTACGTGGCTTGCCTTGATCAAGGAAATAAGAATTTCTGTGCACAATACTCCCAACAGATACTAGTAGGGTGATTTATGATTCTCCATGTTGTTTGTCTCTGAGCCAAAGAGACTTGCATAGTCCCAGGCAGAGTTTTCCCATCATCTAAGTTCTCTAGTGAAGGTCATGTGGGGGTGATTTGTAGTCATCGGCAGTAGACATATTTGGAGAGAGAAATAAGCCTGACAGTCATGGACATTGTTATTCATAGCCCATTCTATCTTGACAGATGCAGTCAACTCTCTCATTGTATCCCTTCTCTCTCTCTCTCTCTCTCTCTCTCTCTCTCTCTCTCTCTCTCTCTCTCTCTCAAAGTCATTATAAAAATCAGAAATTTCAGCCTAACCATTTTCTATCACTTAATAGTAAATGGATAGAATAAATTGTCAATGAGTCGATGCAAAGCTGTTAGCACCAACAATGTAAACAATTGAATGTTTAGTCGCTGCAGTATAGCTAATAATTGCCATTTCTTTTTAAGTAATGAAGCAAATAAAAATGTAGGCCCTGCTGCAAAGCTGCTGCTTAATAGACCAATTACAGTGATTCTTGAATATGAACATGGTATTTTTTAATTTAAACATTCGCTATTCAGATCTTAATAATGGCTTTTGCAAGTAGCAATTAAGTCTCCCAAAAGAAAAACAAAGTTAGAATGTTAGCAACTTGTAGCTATGCAGAAGTGATATTTTTGTGGCAAGAGTGACCAGTCAGTGCTAGAAAACATTTGAATATCATTTGATAGATGTGCTTTGTCTCCTCAGGTGAGAATACACATTACAAATGGCTTTCCTAATGGTAGGGAAATGATGGTATCAATGACTTGCTTAATTAATAATTATCATTTTAGTAGACTCTAAAAACTTGTGATGGGTGAAACAAATAGATACCATTCACATTTTCTTGAGACAGGGTCTTGTTAAGTAGCCCAGGCTGGCCTCAAACGCTTTAGCTCAGTTGATTTCGACCCAGCCTTCCAAAGAAGTGCTATTCTTTTTTAAGTTTTAGAATTCTTTAGAAAATAATTTAAAAATTTATGAGCCTGCTTGTATGTCTATGTGAGGGTATGGGAGTCCCTAGAACTGGAGTTACAGAGCTTCTGTGTAGGGGCTGGGAATTGAACTCAGGTCTTCAGCAAGAGCAGCCAGTGCTCTTAACCACTGAGCCATCACAGCAGCCCCAGAAGTGCTGTCCTTGAGGGGTTTTTAAAGCTTTGAATTGGTAGGGAATATATACCTTTTCCCCTTCTCACTCTCCTCATTTGTGTTGGGTTATGCATTTACTTTTAATTAGGAAAGTTTAAAGAATTACTAAGATCCTTATTATTGCTTTAGTTAAAAAAAAAAATCTTTATTTTGTATGTGTGTGTCCTTATGTTCCAAGACACACATATAAAGTTCAGAATATGACTTCTCCCCTTTCAGTATGTGATTCCAGGAGCCAAACTTGAAGGCTTGGTTACAAGGGCCTTTACCCACTGAGCCATCTTATTCATCCCTGTTACTGAGATTTTTCTGATGAAGGACTTTAGAGTTTGGGAAAAAGAGAGGGTACTGGGAGGGGAATATGAGAAAATACATTATAAGAAATGTATGAAAATATCATTTTAAAAGACCATTATTTTGTACAGTCAACATGTGCTAATAAAAGTAAATATTAACCTTGGATGTGAAATATGATTGTTCTGTGTGAACCAACTAATAAACGTGTGATAAAGAAATAGATTAACTTTTTTCATTTCTGGACATACCGCTTTTTGAGTTCTTGAGATGTTTATGAGGAAGATACTTGAAAAGTGCATTTAAAATAATTAATGTTAATCTTGTTTAAGAGCATAATCTTATTATTAAATCTTCACAAAATATTTTAACTGTATTTACTTCTCCATTTTTAACTCCATTTAATTCATTTTTCTCCTTATGATTTTTCTAAACTCATAAAAGCAGCTTAGATGGCTTCAGTCCTTTTCTGAACACATCCCATCCTTTACGTTGTGGTTATTTGGTTATGTTGGCTGTGCACTGTTATTTAAAAATGCTTCAAAATCAGTCACTATGCTAATTTTTTTACAGAGACCCCATTTATTTATGGAATAAACGGAAATCAGATTTTTCTCTCAACACGACTTCTACTTTCCAGTTCATCTCTCTTGTTTTAATTTCCTGCTAATGCTCAGTTTTTCGGTGGCTCTTTCAATGGGCAGAAGGGAAGTGATACACGGAGAGCAAAGTCTTTTTCTCTGTATACTTAAACGTCTGTAGTTCACGCTCATGCTTTGAATATTAGCTTGGCACAGCAGGCAGTTCTAGTCTGATAGCTATTTTAGTTAGAACTTTTCCCGTAATTTTTCGGCTGTTTGGGGCATCTGTTTTTCCCAATTACAAGTTTTCCATCATTCTGATTGCTGTTTCATGGTAAAGTCATTTCTTCTTCGTCGCTTCAAAACTCATGTCTAGTTTTGCTTCCCTAGGTTCACTCTGATGTCTGACATTTTTCTCTCTTGTGAAGTTCTCAGAACACCTGTCCTTTAAAACAGAGTGACTCATGCTTTTGTTTATTTCCAGAAAATTTCATCATTAGCTCTCTGAGTATTGTCTCTCTTTTAAATTACCCTTTTCCTGTTCTGAAACCCCTTTATAATATGAAAGGCACCTCATTCTCCCCTTTAGGTGTCCTAGCTATTCTTCTTCTGTGACAGAGGTGACTACCTCAGCACTCAACTGCTCAAATAAGTTATTTTATTTTTAGCTACTGTCATTGTCTATTGCTTAGTTAAGCTGTCAACAAATTAGTTCATTGACTATGGATTTTTGGCCTGTTTAGTTTGGTCTAGAAAAATGTCATAAAGAAAGTCATTTGTCGACAGAAGATTATTTCCCATAGATCTGTCATCATAGTCTTGGAGGTCCAGAATTAAGATGTTGGCAGATGCTATTTTTGCTGTATCCCCCACAAGGGGATTTTTATGGACTTTCATAAGACACTAATTTACTTACGATAAATTTGTCTCACCTACTATTGATATGTTTGACCTATTATATGATCTATTTGTTTCACCTACTGGTACCATCATTGGATGTTAAGATTTCAGCATTCAAATTTTGGAAGAAACAAGTATTCATTTAATCATAGTAGTTTTGATTTAAAAGCATGCTGTCTTTTGTAATTTTCCCCCTCCCCGCCCCGTGACCTTTTCTATAATAGCTTGGTCTTATTAATCCTTTTCTTTCTTTTACATTCTTCATTGTTAGATTTAGTTGTCAACTAGATGCCAGCCTAGAGTCATGTGGGAAGAGGAAAGAAACATCTATTGAAGACTTGCTCCCATCAGATTGGCCTGTGGGCAGGTGTGAGAGCATTGTTGTGAAAGCTAATTGATACATCTATTGTGGGAGGTACTATACATAGGTAGATGGGTCTGGCTGTATAAGAAAAGTAGCTGAATGTATGCCAGAGAGCAAACCAGTAAGCATCACTTCTCCATGGGTTCTCCTTCAGTTCCTGACCCTAGGTTCTTGCTTTGGCTTGTATAACCCACAAACCAAATCTTTTTCTCCCTAAGTTGTTTTTGGCCCTAATGTTTGTCACAGCAACAGAGACTAGACTAGAACAATGTTTTTGTATATTGATGATATAGATAGTTTAAAATTTTGATCTTAGATCATTCTATTATCATAACTCGTCATAGATATAAATCCCTCCTTGACGATGTTTCCTTTTGCAGAGCTGTGAGTTTTATAATTTTGGATTGTGAACTTGTCTTCAGTTATCCCTGGGGAAAGCTTTGGCTGTATTTTGATCTGAATACTTATCTCGTATCTTGGTAAAAGTTTGGTGTGGTTCTTCCTCCCAGCCCCATGTTCCCAGAAGTAAGACACAGACTCAAAATATATTTATAAATACCTTGACCATATAGCTAGATTTTTCTCTTATTAGAACATAACCTAAATTATTCCGTTTATCTTAATCTGTTTTCTGCTGACTGCTGGTGCTCAGGTATCATGAATTCATTTTGTCACATCTTTCCTGGCTGAATCTTCCCTGTTTGTCTCTATTCCAGAATCCTTTCTGCTTTCCGTTTGTCCCACCTCCTATTTCTTGCCTAAGCCATAGGCCATTAGATTTATTATTGACAGATGCCACATCTGTATAGACATAAGGTATTCTCTCTACAATTCCCCTTTTTAGTCTAATAAAAGGCTCTTTTTCAAATATAAATTAAATACAATAACAATTATGAAAGTTATTAGGTAAGATTTACATTCATAATGTTCAATCCATAGTATTTGACAATTTTTAGAAAGTATTCTATTACCTATTCTATCTTGGTGAGTTCAGAGATTTGTACCTAAATTATTTTTTTACCATATCATTTTATTAACCTTAAAACATTTTAGACTTAAAAATCTTTTCTTAAATCTTACACAACTTAAGCTTAATTGTGAGACTATAACTATCTAGACTTCAATCATATCAGAGTCCTGAGAAGGAATAAATATTACTCGAATAAGTAGGAGTGCAGGCAGAAGCTTCTAAGACTAAGAATTGACATACAGTTGTCTGCCTGGCCAGTGACTGAGTAGAATTAAATCAACTCTATAAAGTTGGAGCATCTGTCTTCAGTCTTCTGGCCCAGTACATCTGACAGGCCTTTTGTGAAACAGACATTATAAAGGACTTGATTGCTCTGTTTTGGCAGAGCTTGGCAATCAACTTCCCTGAATCTGGTTGTCCTTTCTGGACAGAATTTTGTCTGCAGATGAAGTTAGGGCATTTTCTTTACCTGGTGGCTAGCTTGCCATAGACGAAGCCATCTCCAAATGGAGGTCCTTCAATGCTCACCATCTTCTTCCAATCTGAATGGGTTGCTGTCACGAGTTGACACGGCTCAATGTCAAAAAAAGTTTTAAATCAACAAAAACCATCTTTAAATGTCACATTCCATGAATCTCTGAGAGTTTTGAAGACCATCTATTTATTCATAGCATATCTGAAGAAGCAAATGTTGCCTGTCTCCAGGTACCTACTATCTGTTCAACCCAGTGTGCATATTTCTGTGATGATCTAGACTAGTATGTGAAATGACTATGAGTTTGACTTGTATTTCTTAATTTTTCTAACAGTTTGCAATAGAAGCTATTAAAAGTACTGGGGGACAGCAGGCTGGTAAGATGGGTCAAGGTTAAGAGCACTGGTTACTCTTCCAGATGTCTTGAGTTCAATTCTCAGCAACCACATGGTGGCTCATGACCACCTATAAAGGAATCTGATGCCCTCTTATGGCATGTGGGTGTACATCAGCAGAGCACTCATATATTATAAAACAAACAAAACAAAACCCAAGCTTCAGTGAAGGCAGGTATGGTGGCCTATGCCTTTATTAACCAGCACTTGGGAGGCAGAGGCAGGTGGATAGATCTCTGTGAGTATGAGGCCATCCTGGTCTACACATTGAGTTCTAGGACAGCCAGACTAGGTAGAGATATCCTGTCAAAAAATAAAAAACAAACAAACAAAGAAACAAACAAAAGGACTGGGACTAAACCTTGTATTTTAAATGAGTTGCATAGGCATAACGCCTATACAAAATTGAAATACATATGCATTATACTGTAACAAAATTTACCTTATATTTCATATCAATATATAAAAAGATTTATACTGATGAAAACCTTAAACCTGTATCAATATACAATAATCATATATGTAAACAAAAATATTTTCATTTGAGAATAGCAATAGCTCTAAGTTGAAGAGTAGATTCAATAACCTACTCTTTTATTCTTTTATTTCTATATGATAATTCTATATCCCCCTTTTCCTCAACCCTCTTCTCTTTAAGAAAGAAAGAGAGAAAGAAAGAGAAAAGCTCCCTATTATCTTTTCTCCCTGTGCAAGACCATAATTATTTGTAATCATTTCCTAATATAACAACATATTTATAACTCATAAAAATGACCATCCATCCCAATTCAAGGGACTAGGATGATAGTCTTTTTATAATTCCTTCCTGTTGATGTTGGACATGGAATCCCTTTATGTTGGACCCAAGAAAATTAGAAAAATGGTTAGTCTTAAGAAAGCTAGCAATGGCATTTGTTATCTAGTCTCTGGGTGCTGTGGAAGTTCAGGCTTAAGTGAGGTTCTGACTGGATCAGTCTGTAAGGCTGGAGGAATTGAGATCGTCTGGGATCCGTAGCTTTTTGAAGCTATTCTGAAAGCAAGTCTGCTGAGGAATGGCATTGAGACAGTCTGAGCAAGAGAGGGAAGGGGAAGGGGAAAAGTGGAACATAATTAGGTATGGGGTGGGGTGTGGGAGACAGGAGAGAAGCCCTGAGGGCCAGCAGAATGAATGGAAAAATGCATCCTGGTGGTGGGGAGGTGGGAGTGGGAAAACCCTCTAGAAAGTACCAGAGACCTGGAGGTGAGAGACTCTCAGGACTCAAAGGGAGGGACCCTAGATGAAATGTCCAACAGTGGGGAGAGGGAACTTATAGAGTCTACCTTCATTAGAGAGACAGGGAACCAAGTGGAGAGATGGGGTTGCCATCCCACAGTCAAAAATTCTGACCCAGAATTGTTCTTGTCTAAAAGAACTGTAGGGACAAAAATGGAGAAGAGATTGAGGGAAAAGAGGTCCAGTGACTGGCCCAACTTGGGATCCATCTCAAGGGGAGGCTCCAAGGCCTGACACTGTTACTGATGCTATGGTGTGCTTACAGACAGGAGCCTAACATGGCTGCCCTCTGAGAGGCCCAAGGAGCATCTGACTGGGACAGATGCAGATACTTACACCCAGCCAGTAGACTGAAGTCTGGGACCTCTGTGGTTGAATTAGGAAAAGGCTGGAAGAAACTGAGGAGGAGGGCGACTCTATAGGAAGACCAGCAGTCTCAACTTACTTAGATCCCCAAGATCTCTCAGACACTGAGCCACCAACCAGGCAGCATACAGGAGCTGATCTGTAGCCCTAACACAAATATAGCAGAGGACTGCCTGGTCTAGCTTCAGTGGGAGAAGACACACCTAACCCTAACCCCGGAGAGACTTGAGGCTCCAGGGAGTGGGGAGGCCTGGCAGGGCGGAGGGTAACATTCTCTTGGAGACAGCAGGGAGGAAGAATGGGATAAGGAACCATTGGAGAGGGGACCAGGAGTGGGGCAATGGCTGGACTGTAAAAAAAAAAAAAAAGACATTTGTATAGAGTGTGTGGTGTGCACAGATGAAGTAAAGATGATTTTCTGCTCCTTGTTTGAGCAGGTGAAAGACAACTGTATTTCTTGAAGTTAGTTTGATCACATAACCAAATTGCAATATAAATCTTCATTCATGCCATATGAAAGGATCACGTGCAATAATAAGTTATGAAAACTCTGTAGCCAACAAGGTTTATTGGCCATGCAAGCTGAAGTTTTGGCTGGAGACGTTTTTATGTGCCAGTCAGTTTCAGTCTTGCTACATTTAAGGGGACCAGCATATACATTACCTATCTTACTCAGGGGACCAGCGTATACGTTACCTATCTTACTCAGGGGACCAGCATATACATTACCTATCTTACTCAGGGGACCAGCGTATATGTTACCTATCTTACTCAGGGGACCAGCATATACATTACCTATCTTACTCAGGGGACCAGCATATACGTTACCTATCTTACTCAGGGGACCAGCATATATGTTACCTATCTTACTCAGGAGACCAGCGTATACGTTACCTATCTTACTCAGGGGACCAGCATATACGTTACCTATCTTACTCAGGGGACCAGCGTATACGTTACCTATCTTACTCAGGGGACCAGCATATATGTTACCTATCTTACTCAGG
>NC_034598.1:83585582-83587671 GCF_900095145.1 Mus pahari | reverse complement strand
GGCTGGTGAGATGGCTCAGTGGGTAAGAGCACCCGACTGCTCTTCCAAAGGTGCAGAGTTCAAATCCCAGCAACCACATGGTGGCTCACAACCATCCTTGATAAGATCTGACTCCCTCTTCTGGAGTGTCTGAAGACAGCTACAGTGTACTTACATATAATAAATAAATCTTTAAAAAATTTTTTTTAAAATCAACAAAGCATATTTTAAAATCATATTTTGGGAGATACCATATCGCCCTCTGTTCTATGAGCATTTCCTTCAAAGTGCAATTAGATCTTTTTATAAAGTCTTGACCTCTAGGACTATAAGATATATCTGTAAGAGGTTTTGTGTCATAATGTCTAATATATTGTTGTATTCTAATGGAGGATGCCTGAGCACCATCAGGTTTAATTTGTAAAGGCATTTTTAAGACAGTCATAATCTCTAACAAAGGTGCAGTCTCAGAACCATCCCCCCTCTGAACTCAAGGCAAAAAGCCCATTGGATCTCTGAAATGTATTAACTGGATGACATGCCAATTTGTGTATATATCTTAATTCTCCAAACTACGGAATAAAAGACACAATCCATTGTGTGTGGGTGGCATTGCTTTAAGTTAGCATCAATAAGCAGATTCTGGATTCTTAACTCAATACATTGTATCTCTATGGGCTGCCATCCTAATTTCTCAATGGGCCCATTTCCATCTGGAACTACATTTTTAAAATAGTATTGTAAGTTCCAGATTGGCTTTCTCTGAGGGTTTCCTATTTTGATTTAAAGATTCTTTCAGCCTATGTTTAATGGTCTCTAATAGAGTATCTAATTTCTCAGTCTCTTCTTTCTCCAAGTCTGTCTTATTCTGATCTCTCCCAAAGAGGACATACAAAACTGTAATCCTCGAAAAAGCGGCCATTTGTATGCTGAGAAGTGAGGTGAGAGCATACGGAATCCAGGTGCGGCGTGTTCTTATGCTTCCCTCCACCCCAAATATAGAAAACATTTTTTTTTTTAATCTCAAAATTTCTCCCAAAAGACTTTATTTTACCAATTTTAATATCTTACCGGATCAGGCGCCTGGGGCTTTTTATTTTGTACCTTGTGTTGTTGCTAGCTCAGCCCTAGCCATTCAGATACTTCAGGACTCCTGGGTTTGGCTGTATACTGGCCCTGGGCAGGCCTTTCCAGCCCACCAAGCTTCTGAGTGTGTTTAGGCCGCACAGTGTCTGGCCTAGCTCTCTCCAGTGTGTTTAACTATGGTGCACGTGGGGAGAAGTTGCAGCCATTGTGCCCTCAGGCTTTGGTCTGCTTCATTCTTTTGACTAGACTAGACAGGCCTCTGAGAGGTGGCACAGCCATATAGGCATTGTCAGGATCCATAATTGGCTCAAGAATGATACCCAGGACTCAAATAGTATGTAAATGCAAAGAGTATTTTATTCTGCAGAAGTCTAGCGTGCTGGGGTCTACCATCTACAAAGATGGAGGGACCCCAATGTGAGCTTGCAGGCCCGGTTTAAAGCACATTAGGGGAATTCTGGGGAGGCATAGGTTGACCTCTATCTTAGTATTGGCTCTGTCTCTAGGGATGTTCCAGAACCATTGCCAGGGCCTAGGAGGCTAGAAACTGTTGCTGGGGATGTCTGGAAATGGTTACTGAGGAAGTCTAGAAATTGCTGCTGACCCACTGTCCTTGCCTCAGGCCAGGGGGCAGGACAGCTTCTGAGGTCTGGATTTGCCTGGATTTGTCCAGTTCTTGGAAACAAAGATTTAGGCCTAGTCTCCTAAACTGTCAATTTGAAGCTGTCGTGGAGTCAGCCTCATCTTCTCAGCTTCATATATTCTTTCTACATATCCTTTCTAGGGAGCCATGTTTTACAGTAGCTCTAGTATTTACTTAAGCATTTAGTTTTAGGGTTACTAGAATGGCTAAAAGAATCTTACTTCCTATAAATAATGTAGATTCTGGCCCCCCATTCAATACATTCAGGTTAGTAAAACATGTAATTAACATAGAGTTGCTGTTAAGAGCACCACGTTCAAATGGTAACTTCTGAACATCTGTTTGGAAAGTGGGCAGCTTGTTTTTTTTTTTTTTTTTTTT
>NC_034598.1:83581525-83585571 GCF_900095145.1 Mus pahari | reverse complement strand
CTGATGCTCACATCTATGGTTCCTGATTCCTTTCCTAGGGTTTCTATCTCCAGAGTTGTCTCCCTTTGGGTTTTCTTTATTGTTTCTACTTCCATTTTCAGATCCTTAATGGTTTTGTTCAGTTCCATCCCCTGTTTGGTTGTGTTTTCCTGTAATTCTTTAAGGGATTTTTGTGTTTCTTCTAGCTTTTGGCAGTGCTATCCTGTAATTCTTTAAGGGATTTTGCGTTTCTTCTAGCTCTTTAGCAGTGTTTTCCTTTAATGCTTTAAGGGATTTTTGTGTTTCTTCTACCTGTTTAGTAGTGTTTGCCTGTAGTTCTTTCAGGACTTCTACCTGTTTAGCAGTGGTCTCCTGTAATTCCTTGAGGGATTTTTGTGCTTCCTCTTTAAGGGCTTCTATTTGTTTAGCATTGTTCTTCTGTATTTCTTTGGGTGAGTTATTAATGTCTTTCTTCAAATCTATCACCATCATGAGATATGATTTTAAATCCACATCTTGCTTTTCGGGTGTGTTGTGGTATCCAGGACTCGCTGTGGTGGCTGTACTGGGTTTTGATGGTGCCCAGTGTTCTTGATTTCTGTTAGTAAGATTCTTATGTTTGCCTTTCACCATCTGGAAATCCCTGGTGTTAATGTTCAAGCTGCCTCTGGCTGGAGTTCGTTCCTCCTGTGATTCTGTTAGTGTCTGTCAGCACTCCTGGGAATCCAACTCTCCCCTGAGTCCTTGTGGTCAGAGCACTCTCTGCAGGCAAGCTTTCCTCTTGCAAGGCAGGTGTCTAGGCTCTGGAGCTCTGATCCTCCTTCTGAGTCCTGGGGTCAGAGCCCTCCCTGTAGGCCGACTCTCCTCCCGTGATCCCGAGGACCTGCGGTGTGGAGAGTCTTCTGGAGCGCTTAGAGGCCTCCACTGGGGTTATGAAGAGATATGGCAGGGGTGGCCCTGACCGAACCAGAACCCCGCCTCTGGGCAGGTGGTGTTCCTTTGTCCCTGTTCCTGCTGGCACAAGTCCCACCTGGATTCTCTGGAGTTGATTGTGTTCCACTCACCCGTGATCCCGAGGACCTGTGGTGTGGAGATTCCTCCAGAGCGCTCAGCTGCCTCCGCAGTGATCCTAAAATCGTGTGGGCAGTCCTCTAGGGACTGTGGGGGTGTCCGCTGACTCAGCACCCTAGGTGACCTGGTGCTGGTGCAGACGGAAAGGGACTTGTGCCCCTGGTCAGGCTGGTTTTCTGCTTCCCTAGTGCTGTCTCAGGTCCTGTGCGCGATTGGATTGGAGCAGAAGTTGTGTTCTACTCACCAGTGATCCTAATATCGCATGGGCAGTCCTCTAGGGACAGCGGGGGGGTGTCCTTGACATTATCTTTAAACTGCATTTAGTTATTTTTATTTACAAAGTGGACTTATTTTGAGTTGGTTGGATTGTGAGAAGGGTAGAAATGTTGGGGTGAAATGGTCTCAAATTCCCCCTTGTAATTGGAACTAGTTATATAGTCTGGAATTATGCAAATCTCCTACCAGCCACAGTGCCTCCCTCTCTGCAATGATCTTAACAAACCTAAATCTGCACCCAGAGTCACCTGAGAAGAGGAACTCTTAAATAACATTAAAAAAAAAAAAAACCCCTATCATCTGTATTACATTTCAATACTCTTAAATGATATTTAGGTCTATTGTGAATTACAGGACAGCTGGCTTAATCACGAAGTATTAGATTAAGATTTTATTCAGTAATACAATCAATCAAAATATTTGTCTTCCAATTATGTTTGATATTAACTTGATTTTCAGTCTTATAAAAAACCCAGATAGGGACATTTAAATAGAAAGATACTCTAGATATCTATTAGCTTAAAGAATTTCTATTATATCTCTCCTCTCAGCTACATGTAGGATATTGTCATGGTTTGTTTTAATCGTCAACTTGGCAAAATATAGAATTATCTTGGAAGAAGTTCTCAAGAATGAGTTTTCAAGATCAGGTTATCTTTTGGGCGTGTCTGTAGGCAATTCTCTTAAGTATGTCAATAGATGTGGGAAGACTCAACCCACTGTGGGTGGCACCATTCCTTGGGTTTGGTTCCTGAATTGCCTAAGAGTAGAGAAAGTGCTCAGAGCAGCAAGCATGCATGTGTTTATTGCCTCTCTGCTCTTACTATAGATGTAACCAGTTTCTTCAAGGTTCCACCTTGACTTCATCAAAATGATGGCTTGGGAAACTGGAATTGTGTGTCAAATTAATACCTTTCCTTGTAAATTGTCATTTGTCAGAGTGTTTTTATTACAGCAACAGAAATGAAAGTAGAACAGATATCCATGGCAAACCCTAGGGATGAATTAAGAGAAGGCTGCTATTCCTGTAACAGTGTCCAGAGGCTATAAAATA
Source organism: Mus pahari (assembly GCF_900095145.1). NCBI lineage: Eukaryota > Metazoa > Chordata > Mammalia > Rodentia > Muridae > Mus > Mus pahari. The sequence goes on along the minus strand of NC_034598.1, from coordinate 83,583,191 downwards.
CATAGGTCCAGAAGGACTTTGTCAAGATGCATGGTCTGAAACCTGGAGAATTTAAAAGCAGAGGATTAATGAGACTCAATACAGATGATTTAATGACTAGTAGCAGAAGAGACCAAGAAGATGGTATGGGTTTAGGAGACTGGAGGCACAGCATTTTCTCATGTATCTGACAGTAGATAAAGAGGTGTGTGTGTGTGTGTGTGTGTGTGTGTGTGTGTATACTATATTACTAGGACAGGAGTGGAAACAATATCTCATCACCATTCTATATGTGTTCAAGGTCATTGAAGGCAGATGATGTGGCTTCTTCCAATTTCTAGGGATGGATGATGGTAACAAGTTGCTTAAACTTTCTATCCACTGTTTTCTTACCCCTAAAATTAGAAAATTCAAATTGGTATAAGAACCAAATTGTTTTCATTTGTATGTTACCTAGACATGGTGTTCCTAAGATAAACTGATGTTAAAAGTACTTAAATTATAAGAGGTTCTCAAGAACATGCCCTTCCTTACTTACAACTAAAATACCCCCTGTATACCTGCGCAAAGTTTTCTGGAGAGGCAAGTGATAGGTAGCATAGTTTCCTTTGGATTCAAAAAAATCCCCTAATGGTAAGTAACCATTGACCCAGAATTTCCACAATGGGACAGTGGGATCCTGATTCATGCTCTATGTAAAGGATATAAATACCAGTTTTACACTTGAAACACATTGGGACACCAGAACAGGTAGAAGTGGAGATGCGTTCCCATGACAACCAAAGAGTTTTTCCAAAGTAGAAACACACATCCATTAGAATGTCTATTGGGACCATGTGTGAGTTAACTTTAGGAATGTCCTAATTTGTCAGGCAGATTTGATCAGAGCTGTAGTATCCCCGAACACTGATGGGATTTAGAGATGGGATCAAAAAGAGAATTATTGGTTTTTATTTCTGCTTTTATTTTGCTATAAAGCTAGGTTTCTGTCCAAGGCATTTAATTATCTACGTCTCAGTGTCTGTGAACTGGAGCATCTGACACATAGATGACATCACCTCTTGATATAACTCTTTATTGTCTTCTTAGATTTGTTCTATTACAGTATTGTGGCTTCACTTAAAAATGAAAGAATTACTGAGATTAATACTTGTTTATAAGAATTTGCCACTAGATTTTCATTTGTTCTTTGAGAAAGTCAAGGCTAATGAGGGACTTTCTCTAGGGAATGCTACCATTTTCTACTCAAATTGAGAGCATCAACCTCGACTTAGAGATTTCTAAGAAAATGGCAGAAAAGTACACTGGGATCTTAGGACTTAAGAATTTGAATGCAAAATAAATGTGTACTCACGGTGGTGGCAGAGACTGACCTCATAGTTGGGTGGTTTCACTCCAAGCTTCTTAGCCATATATGCTATTCTCAACTTCTAGGCATAGGCTGCAGTTGACAGAACAGCCTGTTTACATTCCACTTCGTGATTCTGTCTTCTCTTTAACCCTGCTTTTGCTATGCTGTTTCACCTCTTCTTTCAAAAATTTATGTACCCTTGTCATCCATGACCAATTCAGTCTCCAGTGAGATCTCCCTTCTCCTTCTCCTTCTCCTTCTCCTTCTCCTTCTCCTTCTCCTTCTCCTTCTCCTTCTCCTTCTCCTCCTTCTCCTTCTCCTTCTCCTCCTCCTCCT
>NC_034598.1:83575824-83581395 GCF_900095145.1 Mus pahari | reverse complement strand
CTTCTTCTTCTTCTTCTTCTTCTTCTTCTTCTTCTTCTTCTTCTTCTTCTTCTTCTTCTTCTTCTTCTTCCGAGACAAAATGGCACTCACTTTGTAGTCCAGGCTGGCCTCGAACTCAGAAATCTGCTTGCCTCTGCCTCCCAAGTGCTGGGATTAAAGGCATGTGCCACCACGGCCCGGCGAGCTCTCCCTTCTTGATTCATAGATTATCTTGTTTTCCTCTTTGAGCCCTAAGCAATTCCATGATTGGATAGTGATAATATGAACTCTTCAGAGTCACTACTATTATATATGTCTGGACCGTATTCTCTGTTTGCTTTCCATGTTGTTAGATATGACTACAAGACCAAATTCTACCAACAGAAATACAGGAAGAAATGATGAACTCGGTTTCCAGCTTTGACTTGTATGACCTGTGGTCATTCTTGCTCACTTTCCATACACACCAGCTGTAGTGGTTTAAGTGATGATGGCCCCCATAGGTTTATATGTTTAAAAGCTTTGTTACCATTTGGTTGAACTGTTTGGCAAGGATTAGGGGGTTAGCTTTGTTGGAGGAAGTGTGTCACTGAAGGAGGGCTTTGAGGTTTCAAAAGCATATAATATTCCCAGCTCTCTCTCTCTCTCTCTCTCTCTCTCTCTCTCTCTCTCTCTCTCACATCAGATGTAAGCTTTCAGACACTGCTCTGTCACCATGTCTGCCAGTCTGTTGCCATGTTCCTCATCATGATGAACATGTATTTACCCTTTGAATCTCTAAGCCCCCCATTACATGTTTTCTTCTAAGAGCTGCCTTGCTCATGGTACTTTTTCACAGCAATAGAAAAGTAAGCAAGGTGCCAGCTAAGTGCATAGGATTGTTGAGTCTCTAAGAGAGTATAGGTCTATGTATCAGGAGGTGTTTGTATCTCTGAAGTATTATATGGAAGTATTCAGCTCACCAGAAACACTTTATAATTTATTAAGTTTTAAGGTACCAGGATCTTGGAACTTCTCTATTGCAGCAGTTAGATTTTCCCTGGAAAACAGGGGCTGAATAATATTATAGCTTCGCATATAATTCTATAATTCTATATTTCTTTGTTTACAGTACCTAGAATAATAGGGAGGTTACAGTAATGCTAACTGCCTCTCCAATATGGCAACTTATTGAGCATTCTTTTAGCTCATTCTTCTCCTCTTGTTTGAAGAGTGAGAAATAGAAAAAGAAAGGAGATGTTAGTGGTAAATGGCCTAGCCTATACATACACAGGGCAGATAAAGCACAAGGATTTGTTCTATCCTGGTCAATAGCATCAAATAAACAAACAGTATTATTATTGATTATTATATTAAGTAAATATCAGTAAAGACATTGATATTGATTATTACATTAGATAAATGTACAGAGCGGAGGTGATATTGATTCTTATAGTCAACCATTATGAGGATGGACAAGACATACTCTAGCCTACCCATCTTAAAATGACTTACATAAGGTTTTGAGCACAATTCTGAGACAAGAACTTATTCTATGATGAATGTTTTTAGAAAGTATGAGAACTTTCCTTATCAATTCCCATTAAAAATAAAAACAGGTAGGACATGTACACATTCCTCTTTAGATAAGGTTTAGAGGTTGTAGCATGATTGTAGCATGATTGTTAGCTACAAAGACCTATGGGATTTATCAAATATCAAATGGTGAACAGAGATACTTTAAGATGTAGAGCCAGTCAGAGAAATCAAACCGAGAGAGGGAACATCTGTAAAGCGAATTGTATGTAAAATGCACATGTAGTCGGGAGGCCACAGCCTCGAATTTCTGAGCTTGAGAATGGCCGTTAGATACCATGGGTATAAAATGATATAAAATGAGGGGAAAGTGGGAAAAAATCCAAAGCTGTAATTTAAGTTTGTAGTTGTGAGGCTATGCCAGTGCCTGGCAAACACAGAAGTGGATGCTCACAGTCAGCTATTGGATGGAACACAGGGCCCCCAATGGAGGAGCTAGAGAAAGTACCCAAGGAGCTGAAGGGGGCTGCAATCCTGTAGGTGGAACAACAATATAAACTAACCAGTACCACCTGAGCTCATGTCTCTAGCTGCATATGTAGCAGAAGATGGCCTACTTGGCCATCATTGGGAAGAGAGGCCCCTTGGTCTTGCAAACTTTATATGCCCCAGCACCGGGGAATGCCAGGGCCAAGAAGTGGGAGTGGGTGGGTAGGGGAGCAGTGGCGGGGGGATGGTATAGGGAACTTTCAGGATAGCATTTGAAATGTAAATAAAGAAAATATCTAAAAAAAACAACAACAACAAAAAAAACAACTAACAACCCAGTTATGTTATGTGAATGTTTTTGTTTTAATTCCAGGTGTGGGATGTGGAGCTGCTTCAGACTTTCCACAGCAGCTGACTATGATTTGTCTCATGCTCTGGCTGGGGTGTGATTCTGCCAGCTGAAGATAGTTTATGTTTGGAATTTGGGGGACTCTTGAGAGGGTATAAAATGTCCAGAGCCCCAAGAGGCTGCAGAGGCTGTTGCTACCCCTTCTGCTGCTGGTTCTTGTTGCTGCAGTTTGCCGAGGGGTCCTGAGCAAAGAAGTGAGAAGAAGAAATTGGCTATCCTGAGGATGAAAATTGGATTTGCCCCCACGGAACTTCCCTAAGCAGGAAGTAGTTTAACCTTTTTCTATTACTTACTATTGGGGGGGGGGTTGTAAGGGATTGGGGCAGAGAAGAGTGGTAGATAAAAAGAACCCAATAAAGTAGCCAAAAGAAGTACAGTTACACTATGGGATAGAGGAAGGCTAGTTAGAGAAGCCTTGGAAGGTAGGGTTCCAGTGAACATGTGAAAAGAATCTGAGATATGTGTTCTACAGGGAAGGATGTGCTTAAAACAAAAACAAAAACACAAACAAACAAACATCACAGAGACCTTGGCATTTACAGATACTAGGACATCCATAGTTACCATGTGATTTTTTTCCCCCTTGGGGCTATCAGATTTGATTCAGAGATGAGTGTCCCATGTCAACATTTGTGTTTGCATGGTAAGTTCTTATTCACACTGTTCCTGGTCTTATAATTGACATTTTGGAAGATCACACTTTTTAATTAGTTCGTTTTTTCTGGTTCATGTAGGTTGACTGGATTTCTGAGCTCCAGGGTGGGAAATCACTACACCATGTTCCTCCAGAACAACAGCGATGGTTCTAGGACTCTGACCATGAGGACATTTGTTGGAATTGGAAAGAGAATTTCTTTCTCTGATGGAATTTTAGTTGGGAGGATGTGAGTCATATGGAGCCTTCTTTCCACAGACCAAGGACAAGTGATAATAAATAGAGGTGGGACATAGGAAGAGAGACAGAGGGGCCAGAAGTTTTGATGTCTACTTTTTTCTGGCTTACAAATCTGCTTGTATCTTTATGTGGTAGGGAGAAGACCAAAGCTTCCCGGAGACCCTTTTATAAAGTCACTAACATTCAAAAGAATCCACTCAACAAATACTTTTATTTACTCTTTGAGAATTTCCTTGTATATTTTGTTTGTATTCTTTCTCTCCCTTGACTCCTCCCAAATCCTTCCCTACTCACTTACACACCCAGCTTAATGTTCTTTATCTCTTTTAAAATACCCTGAAACTACCCACAAGAGTACACCCACACAGACACATAGACACAGTCAAACAGATACACAGACACAAAGACACATAGGCACATAGACAGATACACAGACACAGTCACACACACAGACACACAGATACAGACATACATACATACATACATACATACATACATACACACACACATACACACACACACACCATGGAGTCTAACTCGTATTGGCTAATTATTCCTAACCATGGGGCCTGTCCTGGAGTGTGGTTGATATACTTAGTGTCATGCCATTGAAGAAAAGTGATTTTTGCCTTCTCCCAGTAACTATCAGTTGTGCATGGCTTCTTGGCTTGGGGTGGAACTTTATGTCCACTATTCCTCCTCCATTCTGGGATTTTGTCTGGCTTGAGCGTTTCAGGTCTTTTGTATAATGACACACTCTCTGTGGATTAATATGTGTATCTGCCCAGTTGTATCTGGAAAACACTGTTTCCTTGAAATAATCCACCACATCTAGCTTTCACAACCCTTATGCCTTCTCTTCCACATAAATCCCCGACTTTTGAGAGAAGGGATGTGCTAAAGATACCCTATTCAAGACTGGACACTCCAAAGTGTCCACTTTCTATACACTGTTCAGTTGTGTGCCTTTGTGTTATTTACCAAACACTGTAAGAAGAAGATTCTGATGAGGGCTGAACAATGTGCTGATTTCTGGGTTTAGCAATATGTCATTAGGAATTGGTCCAACGCTATGATCATTCAGTTGAATAATGGCAGTAGGTTTTCCCCTTGGGTTTATGACCTATCTGGTATCAGGTTCCTGGACTCAACAGTGTCATGTATGGGTTCTAGCTCATGGAGGTGACATTAAATACAAGGAAAAAAGTGGTTAGTTCCTCCATAACACTTGTACCACTAATGTAACAGTGGGCACATCTTGTAGGTCTGTTGTTAGAGTAGACTTCAGGATTCAGAGAGGAGTGAGACTGATCACTTTTCCCCTCTGGTAACATGGATAGCACTTCTCAGTAGTATGAATGCTAGCCAGTGGGGAGCAAGCTTCTGGTTGAGTACCAGCTAGACTTCCCCATGACCTATGACACATAAGTCTGCAATAACTTCAGCAATAGGGTCCTGGTACTAAGTTGTGGATGGTAACCCATAGATTTGGCAGTAGCCTGTACTGATTGAGGAATTCTACTGAATCACTTTGCACAAAGTCTCAAAAAGATGTAACCCATCCACGGTACTAAGGGTTTTATTTGTTAGTGTATGACATCTAGTTGAAGCATTGTCTCCTCATTATATGGTGGCTCCATTTAAACCCTTTTTAAGACATGTATATTTTGGGCAGCTTCTATCAGTGGAATGGGCTTCCAGATGACTTTTCAAAGGGATTTTATACTAGTTATCCCTCTTGATATTTCTTCTTCTGCCCTGCCTTCCCTCTCCAACTCCTTTGATGTCTCCCATACTAATTTTCCCATTAACACTTTCTAGAACTATATTCTATTTTCTCTTCCTTGAAAGATTATGCTTCCCCATGCATGGTCCCTTTCTCACTACCTAAATGTAGATACTCTAAATGAAACACATGTATCTAAAGCATAAGAGCTAACATTCAGGTATAAAAGACATGTGTTGTGTTTGTCTTTCTGGTTCTGAATTACCCCACTCAGGGTTATTGTTTCATTGACTTACTTGCAAATGTCATAATATCATCTTTCTTTTAAAAATATATTTATTTATTTCTATTGTGAATTTTCTTCATTTATATTTCAAATGTCATCCCCTTTCCCCATTTTCCCACTCCCAGAAANCCCCTATCCCATCCTTCCTCCCCTGCTTCTTCTTTTTTTTTATTATCTAATTTTATTAGATATTTTCTTTATTTACATTTCAAATGCTATCCTGAAAGTTCCCTATACCCTCCCTCTGTCCCTGCTCCCCTACCCACCCACTC
>NC_034598.1:83568886-83575813 GCF_900095145.1 Mus pahari | reverse complement strand
TCAGAGTACTCTCTGCAGGCAAGCTCTCCTCTTGCAGGGAATGTACTCAGAGGCCTGGCTGTCAAACCTGCCTCCTGGCTGAAGAAATAGGCCCGAAATGGGGCCTGTCCCAGATGTGTCACCTCTGCAGTTTGCACACTCACCTGCACAGGCTAGACTCTGAGGGACCCTGCACACAATATGTCTCTCTCACCTGGTCTGGCGGACAGAGCCCTCCTGGGTGACCACCTTTCCCACGGGGTCTGTCCCAGAAGCTGTGTTGCTTCTGTCTGTCCCAGAAGCTGTGTAACTTCTGCAGTCCACACTCTCACCAGTGCAGACTGGAGCCTGGGCAACCCGTAGTAAAGATGGCTCCCTTACCATCTCAGCCAGTGAGAACCTCCGGGTGGACACCTCTCCTATCTAGGGAAGGTGCCTGGATGTCTGCAGCCAGAAACAGGGTCTGTCCCAGAAGCTGTGTCACTTCTGCAGTCCGCCCTCTCACCGGCACTGACTGGAGCCTGGGCGAACTGGAGCAAAGATGGATTCCCTTACCTGCTCAGGCAGTGAAAGCCCTCCCGGGCAGACACCTCTCCTCTGGCGGGGAAGGTGCCTGGATGTCTTCTCCCCCTGCTTCTATGAGGGTGTTCCTCCACTCACCCAAATATAACATTGTATGGACTAGTGGTTCTCAAACTGTGGGTCATGACCCCTTTGAGGGTCCAACTACCTTTTTCCAAGGGTCACCTATGAAATCACAGTTATTTCCATTATGGTTATTAACAGTAGCAAATTATAGTTATGAAGTAGCAACAAAATACTTTTATGGTTGGGGCTCACCACAACATCAGGAACTGTAATCAAGGGTCTCAGCATTAGGAAGGCTGAGAACCATGGGTGCTGATGTACTACATTTTCGTTAGGCACTCATCAGTTGATGGACATCTAGACTGAAGTCCATCAGTCTGGAGTTTTATGGATAGATTAGCAGTGAATGTGGATGACGGCTTCACATCTTCATACCACTTTATTGGTACCTTAGGATTGACTGGGATTTTAAAGCACAAACTTTTGGAAGACAGATTTTTAGTTCTTATTACCAAGCATTTGTAGGTTGGATGAGCCAGATAACCTTTCTTCTTTGTACAGAAAACAACTCTGAATCAAAATAACGTGGCAGAGACTGAAAGTGACTCACGAGCATCTTACATGACCAAGGCAAGGGCAATATTAGTTGTCTCGTTTCAAATGCAAGAAACTCGAAGAAAGATGAAGCAGACAATGTGTAATTAATGACAGTTAAGATCCCTTGAAGTTTCCAATTATTTTATTATTATTATTATTACCTAATTCATATATCAATGTCTTCAGTATTTGGAATCAGTGATATTTAGGGCAAAAACAAGTTTTGTCACCACTATGATGAAACAGTTTCCTACCCCAGTGGGTCTTCAGGCTGTGGGTGATCTCACTCAAATGAGGAACAGCCTGTGAATCAGGTGGCACTTGACCTTTGGAGAGTGTGCATATGCGCACACTCATGTAGAATTGTGCTTAAACCAGCTAGACTGCTTTACATTAAAACTTGTTTATACTAAAAAAAAAACAAAACAAAAAAACCCAAAACCCTCAAAATATTGGTCTGCTTTTGTCATGGTTGTCACCTAATCCACCATGAAAAATCATAGTATAATTTCATTTCCCCTGGGCTTAGCATTCCAGAAGCCAGCTCTGAGTGAAAGAAACAAATATTCTTTTAAGTATACCTGCATGCAAATGGGCTGTAGAGGTGGCTGGGCCTTTTACATAATAAATTAGAGAGTTCTTTTCTTTTCTTTTTTTTTTTTTTAGTGGGATAGATGTATAGATTAATAAACCCAGACTAGGCGTATGGATGTGCAGAATCAATGTTAGTCTGGTTAGAGATGACAAAGAGCTTCTTGGTTGAGTGCTTTGCAGCCTAATTCAATAAGACAAAATGAAAGCAAATGCTTGAGGAGCCGAAGTGAGGATCTTTATGAAAATATTAAAACCTCTAAAGAAAGCAGTCACATGTCCTCTTCAGAGTCTGTTTCCAACATCACAATGCAATGTGTGGGTCTTTGTGTGTGTGTGTGTATGTGTGTGTGTATAAATCAAAGCACTTTGTGATTTTTTTTTTTTTGTAAACAAAGCAACCTAAAGGAACCATTTTGAGTTTAAAACCTCCTCTTTGGTCTCTAACCGCAATGTAAAATGCTGAGATAGAAACTAATTTTTGCCCTCTATCAATTTGCAAAACCAAAGTCTGAGTTCAAGCCGAGCAGGCAGCATTGTGAAAAGCTATTTACAGTCGCAGCCGTCTCTCATTCCGTCAATTTGTTTCCCAGTCATTGCTAGGAGGATCTCATGTTTCTCCCGCATCTCCCGAGACAGTTTCCGGATTGGGTGGAGAATATCAATAACTCACACGTCCTCTAGGAAGCATCCCCGGGACAATCGCAATGTTTCTTCCCTTCAGATGCTTTTATTTCTTTTAATGACTGGGGTAAAACAGCAGAAATTATTCATGTTGGGAAACACAGAAACCAACAAAACAATGAAGTCTGAGTAAGAGTCTAATTTTGTTCCCTTTTTTTTTTTTTTTTTTTTTTTTTTTTTTTTTTTTCTTTTTTTTTTTTTTTTTTTTTTTTTTTTGGTGCGGTCAAGCAGAAGACATCGAAAAAAGAATCAGTCTCTCTTCCGGGATTTCATAAATGCATAGTGATGTAGCATGCATTTAAAAAGGAAGCAGAGGGGGCAGTGAATAGGGACAGTTGTGGCAAACTGTAGTGGATAAGTAATGGCCCGTGCGCTGGTGGATGGAGAGCTCTGATTCTCATCCAAGCATCATCCGGAGACAAATGGGCCATCCCTGCCTGAGTCCCTAATTTCCTTGAATTCTGTATGTCACATCTGCCATACGAGACTAAGGATCCTTGTTCTTCTGACCTTACAAGGTGGATAAAATATAAAATGAAATGTGTGCACACCACAGTGTTAGAATGATGCGCAGGTACACAAGCGTAGTATTCCTTCTCCGAAGTGCTTGGGACTAGAGGTATTTCAGGTACCGGGGAATGGTACCCAAGGACAAACACAAAGCTAGGCTAGTTTTGTGTTTGCCATACCTGAAATATCTGAAGGTAATTTCATACACTCCTTTAAGCTGTCACTTGCCACCTGAGGTCATGTATGGAAGCTTCTACTTGAAACTACTTGTCACATGAGTGCTCAAAATGTTCTAGCTTTTGGAGCATTTTGGGTTAGAGATACTTAACCTGTAATTTGTTATCAAATTATTAGAGTAGAGATAGATTTCTTCAATGTGCAAAACAGTCTGGGAATTATGTCCAGAAAATCCTACAGTATCTGCAATTAAAAGAATTCTTACTTTCCAGTTGTTCATTTCTTGGTGTAGAATATGTGTGCATGCACAGCTCTAGGTATTTGTATGAATATTTGTGTTTTTTCCTTTTCCTCACTCTGAATATTACTCTGTGTCTCCCCCAGGCTAATTCTCACTTGAGAACTGAACTCAGAGTTACCCTCTGTCTTAGTGAGTGTTCTATCACTGTGAAGAGGCACCATGACCATGACAACTCTTATAAAGGCAAACCTTTAATTGGGGCTGGCTTACAATTCAGAGGTTTTGTCCATTTTTATCCTGGCAGGAAGCATGGCTATATTCAGACAGATGTAATGCTGGAGAGGCAGTTGAGAGTTCTATATCCAGATCAGCAGGCAGCAGGAAGAGAGAACAACACTGAGCCTGGCTTGTGCATTTTAAACTTCAAACCCAACCCTCAGCAACACATTTCTTCCAATAAGACCACACCCACTCCCACAAGGCCACACCCATCCCACAAGGCCACACCCACTCCAACAAGGCCAAACCTACTCCAACAAGGCCACACCTCCTAATAGTGCCACTTCACTTCCAATGGGCTTATGGAGATCATATTCTTTAAAACCTCCACACCTTCAAGAAGCTCCCCTCCATATACAATGAGGAGTTGATGCCCCTCTTAGATCTTTTATAAAAAAATCCTTGTGTTTATCTCAGGTGGTGTTTTCTTTGTCTTCTATTTATTTTTCTACTATATTTTACATACCTTGAGAGTGAACTTATTCTTTTTTTTTTTTTTTTTTGTGATGTTTTTCAAGACAGGGTTTCTCTGTGTAGCCCTGGCTGTCCTGGCTGTCACTCTGTAGACCAGGCTGGCCTTGAACTCAGAAATCCACCTGCCTCTGCCTCCTGAGTGCTGGGATTAAAGGCATGTGCCACCACTCCCGGCGTGAACTTATTCTTAATAGTTTTTGACTTAGAGTCTACGAAAGCATTTTTACCTTAAAAAGACCTCAATAAATTTTGATACATTAACAATGCCTACATACAAAAATGAAACTGTCCCTATATTGAAATAGGGGCTGGACTCTCATTAGATGCTTCTATTGCTGTACTAAGGTGACATTTTCTTTAGACTTTGCAGAAAGTAGAACGGTTTTCCCAACATGTTCGTGCCTTAATATTGCCACCTCTGTGTTGTATAACATGGTGAAAGGGACTTTGCTGAATAAAGATCTGAAAAAGGGAGATGATACTGCATTATCTGAGTTGGTCTGATGTAATCACTTAAATTCTCAAGAAACAGGTGTCTCTGGCTGGATGCAGAAGACATCAACACAGTTTAGAGTAAGGGAGGTGCTTGATTGCTCTCTGTCCCCTAAGATATGGAGGGCTATATATCAGGAGTTGAATAGGGAGCTAAGAGAAGTTCCTTTCTGACCATCCTGAGGAAAGTGGAAACTTCAGTCCTACATCTACCAGAAGAATCCATCAAGCATGTGAACGAGCCCAGAAGAGTTTTCACAGAGCCTGTAGACAAGAGCCTCTGTTGGTTCGTGACTTTATATCAGTCTTAGGAAGCCTGTAGACAAAGGAACTGGCTTAGTCAACTTGAACAGAGAGATGATGAATTTGCACTGCCAGAGACATTAAATTTGCAGCCATCAAAATTTTTGTGTCAGAGACACTAAAATTGTCGTGACAAACACACACATTAATTTTCTTGCTTCAAAAGATTAGAATTTGGAAACCTGTCAGAAAGATGTAAAAGAATAGACCTATAACAGCATGTGAGAATCCCTAGAGAGGAAGCCCTGAAGGAGTCCCCCAGGCTGGCTTCCCTGAAACAATACCCCAGCAGTGGAGAGATCACAGTACTGCTGAAGCTGTTGTCCCTACTAAGCAAAGGGACTAGTCTCTATGTCCCCAGGAGTCTCCATGATTTGAAGCAGGTTACAAGTTATATTTGTTCAGGGTCAGGAATGGCAGTGTGCTCAGAGGACTAGTTTGGAATTTGGATTTTTAATCTCTGAACTCATACATTTCCCTGTTAATTCCTGATTCCTCCAGAAATGTCCTGTCTTGTCCCAAGTCCTACCGAGTCACTTCTTTAGGCATGGTTTCTTTCTAGTTTTGAAGTTGTTGGGAGATTCTCTTGGACCCTGATAGTCTGAACTTGTAGAAAGGTACACTTAAAAACTGTTTTTGTTTTTCCTTGTGCTGCTTCCCAAAAGGGTCCCTTGTTTTACATTTTTCAGCTCTGAGCATTTTCCATTAATTATTATTATTATCTTTGATAATTTCACCCTATCCCTCTTTTCTGTTTTTAATTTGTGATGCCCCTATTAATAGATGTTGAATTCTTACATTAATTACTTAATTTTCTCTTAACTATTTTGTTTTTAATTTCTTCAAGACTAACTTCTGATCTTTCTTTTCAACTTTTAAAGTTTCTAATGTCATTTTGAAAAGAAAACATATTTTTTACTGCATGGGCTTCTTCATTCTAAATAGCAATATGTCCTTGCTTCTTGAATACACTGTCTTCGGTTTCTCTAAGGATATTTGAGTTTGCTTTTTCTTTTCGTTTTCATATTCATTTATTCTATCTCCTCAACCTTCCCCCTTCTCCCTTTACGTTCAATTCCCTTAGGCATGTTACAGACATGTTACAGACATATTACAGACATGTGATAGGCATGTGACAGACATGTTACACACTTTCTACCAATATATTGTCTTCTTGGCTGTCTGTCCCTATTTAATTATAAGGTTCTAAAAAATTTGTGTGACAGCTCTGGGTACCTGGTGGTTCTGGCCAACTGGTGTCTCCAACCGGCAGATCCTTTTCTGGTTGGCTTCTTAATGTCTGTAAAGATGAATGCTTGAATGTACTGCTTTGGAACTGTGTATTTCAAAGTCTGCTTTCTGAAAATCATTGTCAGGAAATGGTGGAATCCTGCACAGTAGTTAAAAGTCAGAATGGCTCATTTTAAAGCTGTGCTCTGTCTCTTGTAACATACCGTGTCCCTTCATCTGTAGAGTGAACATTCAGCAGCACCTATCCTGTAGGACTATTATCAGAATTTAATAAAGTAATACAGAACGCTTAAAGTGTGACACAGCATCCAACACATTACCTTTTCATCATCATCATCATCATCATCATCATCGTCATCATCAATTATTTCATCAGTAACTTCCCAGCAGGGACTTCATCCTCCATCATTGTCCCAGTATGGAGCTCCTCTGGTTTGTTTTGTCTACTGAAGAAGTTGCCAACCTTCTGCAGATTGATGAATGGACAGTCTCCAGGCTGAGCAGAGTGGGGAAGAGCACCTAGGGATTTCCTAGCTCACTATCCTGATTTTTGTCAACCTTCTGAGGCTTCATTCATACCTCTTACTCCTTCAGAATAAAGTGGTTTCAGAGATTCCTCAGCCTTTCTGGATTTAGAGGCAAGGCAGGTGTTCTTCCCATTGGATTTCTCTGTATCTGTATCTGTATCTGTATCTGTATCTGTATCTGTATCTGTATCTGTATCTGTATCTGTATCTGTATCTGTATCTGTATCTGTATCT